>NW_023270158.1:2162577-2162974 GCF_011800145.1 Mirounga leonina | reverse complement strand
CCCGTAGATTTGCCAGGCCATCACACACACACACACACACACGCTCTTCCCCGTAGATTTGCCAGGCCATCACACACACACGCGCGCACTCTTCCCCATAGATTTGCCAGCCCATCACACACACACACACACACACGCTCTTCCCCGTAGATTTGCCAGGCCATCTCACACACACACACACACACGCTCTTCCCCGTAGATTTGCCAGGCCATCACACACACACACACACACACAAGCTCTTCCCCGTAGATTTGCCAGGCCATCACACACACACGCGCGCACTCTCCCCCATAGATTTGCCAGGCCATCACACACACACACACACACACGCTCTTCCCCGTAGATTTGCCAGGCCATCACACACACACGCGCGCACTCATCCCCATAGATTTGCCA
>NW_023270158.1:1972600-2162177 GCF_011800145.1 Mirounga leonina | reverse complement strand
CACACACACACACACACACGCGTGTTCGCTCTTCCCCATAGATTTGCCAGGCCATCTCTCTCTCACACACACACACACACACTCTCTCTCTCTCTCTCTCTCTCTCTTCCCCATAGATTTGTCAGGCCATCTCTCTCTCACACACACACACACATGCTCTTCCCCAACGATTTGCCATGCCATTATTGTTCCCTTTACCAGGGAGAAATAAAATCGGGAGCTGGCTACATTCTCAAACTCAAAGATCAGTAAAGACGTCTTTTCTGGAAAAATGGGATTTTTCTCATTGGACTTAAAATTACACGAACTGGCATTTTTTTTTTTAAGATTTTATTTATTTATTTGACAGAGAGAGACACAGCAAGAGAGGGAACACAAGCAGGGGGAGTGGGGGTGGGAGAAGCAGGCCTCCCGCGGAGCAGGGAGCCCGATGTGGGGCTCGATCCCAGGGTCCTGGGATCATGACCTGAGCTGAAGGCAGACGCTTAATGACTGAGCCACCCAGGCGCCCCATGAACTGGCATTTTGATGCAGTTATTTGCAATTTTTTTATTGACTGCTTGCCATGTGTTGTAGCAACTTTCCCCTTAAGCCCCGAGTGGGAAATAAACTGAAAAGGACTTACACATAGAAAGAACACCAAGGAATTGGGGAGTGGAAAGAAATAACTTAGAGTTGACTGGGGGCCAGAAAAGGCTTTACTGAGGAGGTACAACGAGTTTTAAGTTTGGACCTTTAGCCAACAACTTCCACATACATTACAGGGGTTTAGCTTCAAGACCTAGGTGGAGCCTGCTCTTTCGGGCACATCACAGGAAGCCAGTTACTAACAGGTACCGCCACTGAAGGGTTGGCTTTTCGGGATCCATAAGGAGTAAAGAAGCTTGCATTCATCACCGGGCCAGAGCCCACCAAAGAAGACTCCAAGCGCGTTGTCATGGTAATTTCCAGGGGCCAGTGGCAACACTGAGATGGCCCCATGCTCCACAAATCCAAGGGGCTTGTGCTCCCCTCAGCCAGCCGTAGAGGGTCTGATGCTGCATGCCTGGAGTGGGCAGAGCTGCTCAGTGGAGATCAACATCACCGGTAATGAGTCAATAACCGTGAGCCTAGTGGTGTTGATTAGTTGCGAGCACTATACCTTAATAATGCACTATATGGCTTCTGTGCTTCGATCTTGGCTCCTTCATGTACTGCCCTGGCAAATGATGTAGGCAAATTAAATTACTTGGTGTCTTAAACTCCAAGCTCCTAATCTGGAAAGTGGGGATAATTTGTGAAGTTAACTGAAATTATCCATGTTAAGACTTCACAGCATTTGGCACATAGTAAGTGCTCAATTAATACTGGTTGCTCTTACAATAAAACTGTTATTATTGTTGCAATTCAGAGAGATTAGTGTTGGGGTTTTACTCTGAAAAAGCCCAATAAAGTAGAAGAGGGATTGACCTCGGATTAATGGGCAGAAGGTCCTACTCACAGGTGAAATCAGCAACTCCTCCATTTACTTGAAAGACACTGATCACACGTCTGCTGGTTTTCAGGCACTGTGCAAGAGCCTGAGTGTTATTACAAGATCCATCATGATCCCAGCTCCTCAAGCTCATAGTCACAGGACCTGGTTTCAAAGAATAATGCAAGAAGGGTTTTCATACAGATTCTGCAAATGCTCGTTTGTTTTATACTGAATAATTTTGCTTCTTGAAATTGCTATGGTGGCTTTCTTCTCTGATCATTTACCTTTCTTCCTCTCAATGACAATGATTGCTTCTAGCATTGTTTTCGGTCATCATTACTGGAGGGCTAGCCTCGTGTGAATTACGCCAAAACTCAGAGGAATGCACCACTTGTGGACTGGGAGAATTACCAGGGTCAAACCACCCAGGGTTGTCCTGAAGATTTCTAAACAGGCAGCAGCTGCCAGCGCCTGGCTATAATATATTAAACCTGGCTATCTTTGGGCCTTCTGACCTTCTGAAAATTCCTTGAGTATTGTTTAAATAGAAATAAACTCCGGCTTCTTACAAAAAATAAGTGGCAGCAGTTTAGACCCCATTCCCTCCCTAGAATGAAGCTACTACCTTTTCTCCAGAGGTGACATTTGATCTTAAAGGTTGAGTGAGTGTGTGGCAGGACCTCTTGAACAAAGAAAATAGTATGTGCCTAGAATAGAGGCATAAGAGAAAGAACATGGCAGTGGGCAGGGGACAGCTTTAGGTACAGGAAAGTCACCTGGATCAGAAGAGAGGGGTTGGGGAACGAGTTAGAGGCAGGTTTGGGTGACATCATGATGGATCATGTATTCTCTTGTTAGGTTTGGTCCAGAGAGCATATTTTTGGTTCACAAAGAGGACTCCTGGAGGGGCGCCTGGGTGACTCAGTCAGTTAAGCGTCTGCCTTTGGCTCAGGGTCCTGGGATCGAGTCCCGCATCGGGCTCCCTGCTCCGCGGGAAACCTGCTTCTCCTTCTCCCTCTGCCTGCCGCTCCCCCTGCTTGTGCGCTCTCGCGCTTTCTCTCTCTTTGTGCCAAATAAATAAATAAATTTTAAAAATCTTTAAAAAAAAAAGGACTCCTGGATGTTGTTTCTCTTTCTTTCTTTAGACAACCCTGGGTGCTGAGTCGGCCTCACTTCTTAATTCCTACTGAGCCGTAAGTGTTTCTTCCTGTGTACGTTAAGCTGATGCTGATAGATCCTGATTTCTCACGGCTGGCGTTAGCCTTATGTGTTCCGCGGCACCGTAGGCTGTTCTAATCATATTTTAGGAGTAGATAATGAGGTTCAACACCTAATGTTTTCTTGGCACAAGGATGTTTACAAAAGCTAATTAGAAAGTTTTGATGTCATTTTGACTAATTAGCTGTAATGACTCCATCCCTACCATTATGTGTCACCTTCTGGCAGATCACCAAACATACTCAGATGTTTGCTTAGCATTTCATTTAATGGTGAACATGAGATGCTTTTGACTTATGAAAATAGCATAGAACAAATATAAGACAAAGTCCCTGTCCCCAGGGACTTGTTTCCAGATAGGATTGGAGTGTGACTCAGCATCCTTCCTTATGTGTCAGGACAGGGTGTCACTTCTATTTCAGTCAAGAGAGTCACATTTTCCATTCTTCCAGAAAAGTGGGTTTCCCATGGGACTTGAATATGGGGGTGGAGGCAGTGACTTGGTAGAATTTGGGAGGATGGTTGGAGTTGACAGCGCTACAGAGAGTGGAGACAAAGTCTCTTCCTACCAGCTGTGTGTGTGGCACTTTGTCTTCCAGGAGCTGGTATTCTTGGTGGAGTGACCATGAACATACACAGATAAGACAGAGTAATTCTAGAGTGGGGAGAATTTGTAGGTGAGCCAGAGTAAAGAGTAGGGGATGCTTTGGGTCTTTTTAAGAGACAGCCTGCCCAGAACAAAGGTTTGGGGGGAGTAATAAATGAGAAATAAAGGAGATTGGATCTGCTGGGGAAGACTATATTTAAGGCTTCAGTTTGGACTTTAACCTGTAAGACACTGGTTCTTAAAAAATCATTAAGACTGCCGGGGGTGGGGGGTACTTCTTAAAAATACAGATTCTGAGGCCCTACCCCAGACCTAGTGAGTCAGAATCTCCAGGGGGTGAAACCCAAGAATCAGTATTTCTCATCGCATCTCCAGGGGATTTGAGCACTCTCCTATGCTGGGGACCAGTGATGCTGGCGGTGTGAGATCCAGAAAGCCTGGCAATGTGACAGCACTTGTGTTTTCCCCTTTGTGGAGAAAGATGGTGAGTGAGGAAGCACCTTTAGGAGACTTGCTATGAGCCCTTGCTCCCAAGTGTGGCCCTGGACCAGCAGCGTGGGTATCACCCAAGAGCTCATTAGAAATACAGAATCTCAGGCACCACCCCAGATCTCCTGGATCATAATCTGCATTTTAACAAGATCCTCAGGGAATCATGTGCACATTTTAATAGTCTGAGAAGTGATGATCTAGGTGTTAGGGAGATATGGCAGAAAGGGTTAAGAAACCAGGGCAGGAAATGGGGACAGATAGGAAACTGGAATCTCAAGTTTAGAATGGAACCAGCAATTGGACCAATCTGAAGCTGAATGGAGAAACTGAGGCTTTTTGCTATCCCCAATAATGGCCGGGAACTATCCCAGACTGAGTGGCAGATGAGCTCTTTTTGATACAATACAGGGGCAAGAATCTCATTACAAATATAGGGAGTATAGGCAACAAAGAAGCCGAAGATGGTGAATTTTTATTGTTAGGCTCATGACTCAGAGAATGAAGAGCAAGGGCAAGGAAGAGGCCACTGTGGAGAAAAATGCTGAATCTGGCTTTAGGTATACTGAGTTCACTATTTGAACAAGGGAAAGTAAGGAAGTCGACAGAAATGAGAGCTGAAGTCTGAAGCCAAAGAGGTAAATAATTAAGAGGACTGCCTGAGAACGAGCACACTGCATGCTTTTTCTATACAAATGTATAGAAAAAGACTTGCCAAGGATCAAGTAAAGTCAGGCTTCAAGGACAAGGTCATGTGGTGACAGTCAGTGGGTACCGAATAGAACGTCAGTGTCATCCAGTGGCAGCACCATGGAGAAGCTGCTGAAGGTTGCAGCAACCCTTGCTTGAGAAGAATCAGAGAGGTCACATTTTAGTGCTACAGCAAGAACAAAAGAGACAGATGACTATAACCAGATCCTGAAAGGTTGGGATCATTTCAAGTTCCCTTCTCTTTTCTGAACATGCTGTGACTTTTCACGGGGCTTGGAAACTTAGAAGAGAGATGGGGGGAGTCTTCTGAAAGAAAGCCAGGTTTCCCTTTGAGCCACACGAAACTGTGGGAGGAAATGTGGTTGCCCAGAGAAAGCCTAGCATAGAAGATCAAATTCTCCATCAGAGCCAAGGCTAAGAGAACACCTGGTATGGTGGTTTGAAAATATATCCACCAGTTCTTGGTACTTCTGCCCTCGAGAGTGAAGTTTTCTTTCCCCCTCTTTGCTCGGTGAGCTTGGGCAAATCAAATTAATTCAATGAACATTATTTGCCACTGAACTGTTCTGTGCCATTAAATGTCCCTCCATAAAATACAGGGGCATTTCCCCCTTGCCTATGGTTCCAGGACAACATGAGGTATTAGTACCACCCAGTGGCACCTAATGCGATGGAGAGTGGCAGCTTCCCTCTACCCTCAGTCATCTCTCTTTCCAGCTCTTTCTTCCTTTCTTCCAGGAGAATCCAATCAGTGCAGCCCCAGAATCCCTAAAACACATCCCTGTATCATTTCCACCTCCAATAACAGATCTGACGGGACAAATGTTACTGGGAAGGATTCCTTTTCAAACACTTTATTTTGAAATGACTTTAGGTTTACAGGGATTTGCAACAACAGTGCAAAGAGTTCCCATAGACCCTTCCCCCAATCTCCTCTATTGTCGACGTCTACAAAACGAAGCAATTAGCATGGGTACAATACGACTATCTGAACTACAGACTTTATTCAGATCGCACCAGTCTTTCTATTACTGTCATTCTCTGTTCCAGGATCCAGGCCAAGATACCACACTCCATTCAGTCCTTATGATTCCTTAGTTTCCTGTTTTCTGTGGCACTTTCTCCGACTTTCCTGTTTGTCCTGACCTTGACACTTTTGAAGAGCACTAGTCAGGTATTGTGTAGCGCATCCCTCCATTTGGGTTTGTCTGATGTCTTTTCATTATAAGACAGGGGAGAGAAACCACAGAGGCGAGGTGCTCTTCTCATCACATTATATCTGAGAGTATGTCTTAGTTGCTGCTGTAATAAATTACCATGAATTTAGTGGCTGAAAATGACAGAAATTTATTCTCTTATAATTCTGAAGGCCAGAAGTCTGAAATGAGTCTTACGGGACTAAAATCAATGTTGCCAGGCCTGCTTCCTACGGGATGCTCCAGGGAGAATTGTTCCTTGCTTCTTCCAGCCTCTGGAGGCTCCCAGCATTCCTTGGCAGGTGGTACAGCACTCCAGTCTCTGCTTCTGTCATCACATTGCCTTCTCTTCTTCCATAGTCAAATCTCTCTCTGCCTCCCTCTTATAAGGACTCTTTCTTTCTTTTTTTTTTTTTTTAAAGATTTTATTTATTTATTTGACAGAGAGAGAGCACAAGCAGGGGGGCGGCAGGCAGAGGGAGAGGGAGAAGCACGCTCCCAGCTAAGCAGAGAGCCCGACATGGGGCTCAATCCCAGGACCCCGGGATCATGACCTCAGCCAAAGGCAGATGCTTCACCGACTGAGCCACCCAGGTGCCCCTATAAGGACTCTTAAGATTACATTGGGCCCTGGGGTGCCTGAGTGGCTCAGTCGGTTAAGCGTCTGCCTTCGGCTCAGGTCATGATCCCAGGGTCCTGGGATCGAGCCCCGCATCGGGCTCCCTGCTCTGCGGGAAGCCTACTTCTCCCTCTCCCACTCCCCCTGCTTGTGTTCCCTCTCTCACTGTGTCTCTCTCTATCAAAAAAATAAAATAAAAAAAACTTAAAAAAAAAAAAAAGATTACACTGGGCCCACCCAGATAATCCAGGATAATTTCCCCATCTCGATTGCAACTGCAAAGTCCCTTTTGTTACATAAAGTTTGCCATATAACATAGCCACAGGGTCCAGGGATCAGAACTTGGATATCATCGGGGGCCATTATTTGACCTACCACAGGCTATGTGATAACCACATGACTTATCAGTGGCGATGTTAACCTTGATCACTTGGTTAAGGTGGTATCCTATCAGGATTCTCTCCACTACAGAGTTATTATTTGGGGAGATAGGTTCCTTTTAATGACCAGAAGTATGATCTGGTCATACTTTAGGCCCATACCTAAAGTAATGATGTTGACACTGGGTAGCCATTCAACACCACTTAGATGAAGTACCACACCCTGGCAGACCCAGTTCTAGGCCCTGCAGTGGTCCCTACTCTCAGGGAGCCAATTGCCTAATTAGGACAACATTTTCAGTTTCTTTCTTTCTTTCTATCTATCTATCTATCTATCTATCTATTTATTTATTTATTTATTTATTTATTTGACAGAGAGAGACACAGCGAGAGAGGGAACACAAGCAGGGGGAGTGGGAGAGGGAGAGGCAGGCTTCCCGCGGAGCAGGGAGCCCGATGCGGGGCTCGATCCCAGAACCCCGGGATCATGACCTGAGCTGAAGGCAGACATTTAACCGACTGAGCCACCCAGGCGCCCCATGTTTTCAATTTCTTAAAGAAAGCTAGTTTGTAAACATAATCAAGCTTTTATTTTAAATAATCCGGACACTGCTTGGGTGATGACCTTTGATTATATTGAGTTTCAGGTTATGTGAAAATGGAAACTAATTTTCTTATGGTTTCTGAAATATAACTGGACTTTCTGTGACTATTTCCCACTCTTACAAGCTCTCTTGGATTTTCTTCCCAAAGGTGGAGTATTATCTCACAGACAAACCAATAAAAATGCCATCAGGTTTCTCATGAGAAAGTCTGGTTTTTATTATGTTTCCAGCCAGCTTTATGGGAGAGAAAAGGTTGGGATGCACCCCAGACTCTGGGTGCTCGTGTAACTAAAGTGAATTTCCACCCCTCACATTTCACCCTTTTTCTTTGGCCTGTAAAATAATACACCATGTTCTTCTCTAAGGAAGATGCTAGGAAACAGGATTACCCCTAGATTTTTCTCCAGACGCCACTGCAGCTCTTCAAACTCAGAGTGGTTCCATGGGAACTCACACTCAGGATAAAAACTTGCTTATTTTTACTGCTTGAAGGAGGTTCACCTTAAATTATCTCTAAGTCATGTCTGAAATATATATTCCACCCCAGGTCCTTCAAGTCACATACTCGTGAAATAGAACTGAGAAGTACACAGTTTATCATTCACATACTGCAGAATTCAAACTTCCCCTTGACCTACCACAATATATCAGAGGAGAGGCCGAGGCTTATTCAAACTGCTATTAGCTGCCTGGCTTTGATGAAATCGCCTTTAAATTCTCTATGCTTCCATGTTTCTTCATATATAAAAGGGATTTAGATGACATTAAAGTTTTCCAGCTTTATCTCAGAGAGTTGTTGCAGATTCAAATGAAGGAACAAATATGAAGGCACTTAATAAGGTATAGAGTCCTAAACAATTTCAAGTTACTGTGTAGTACATTACTGGTAATTTTTGAGGTGTGATAATAGTATTCTAGTTATGTTTTTTAAAGTCCTTATCTTATATGAAAACAATGAATCATGGAACACTACATCAAAAACTAATGATGTACTGTATGGTGACTAACATAATAAAATAAAACAAAACAAAATAAATAAATAAATAAAGTCCTTATCTTTTAGAGCAGGGAGGGGGGTGGGTTATCAAACTTTTTCTTAAAGGGCCAAATAGTATATATTTTAGGCTTTATGGCCCATAGGGTCTCTGGGGAAGCAGGCAATGGAAAAGAGGTAAATGAATGGGCATGGCCGCATTCCAGTAAACCTTATTGATAAAACAGGAGGCTGATCCATGGGCCAGAGTTTGCTAACCTCTGTTTCAGAGAAACTTACTCAAATACTTAGGGGTGAAATGATATGATAGCCTGGAATTGCTTCAAAATCATATGGGAAGTGGAGAAGTGGGTCGGGGTCAAAATGAAACAGGACAGGTCCCGAGATGATAATGATAGATGAAGGGTACAGGGCAGCTCGTGTTATGCACGTGTCTGTTTTAGATAGGTTTTAAATCCTCCACTGTTAAAAGCTTGTACGATATCTAAAATAGAATCTAGTATTAACACGATTAATAATGCCAACCAAGTAATTCTGCACATGTCTTTGAGGCCTTGGCTTGTGGCATACATTGGAGCTTCCCAGAAGGGTGGCAGCATCATTCTGGCCATTCAGATATGCCTTTCTTCTGGTCTACATCAATCTGGAGGCCCAAGATTGAAGTGCCATGGAACGCACATGATTTGGGATGGAACTGACTTCAGATTGGCCAGCAGATGGTCAGCCTAGGAAAATGCTTCTTCGATGCAGTGGGGAAAGGGACTATTTGCTTTTTTTTACTACCCTCTCTCTCTCATCCTTTCCCATTCCTCCCCACAGCTGTATTAATGTATTTTAAATTCTGCTTGTGTCCTACAAAAGCTAGAAGAGGGAGATCAATTGTTAGTCCAAATTCTTTTCTAAGTAGGTATGCTAAATGCTCTCTATCATGGGGTCAGAGAAACTAGATATGGCTTTGCCTATATGCCTATTTTCCTATATGAATTATATGGGCTCAAATGATTGTTCTAGACCCTTATGCAAAAATTCTAGAGTGCCTTCTCATACTTCAATGACAGCTAACACTCCATTTCCCACTCCCCCTACTTGAAAGCTATTATATCAGCATTCACCTTTCTGTTTCTTTTAGCCACTTTTCCCTTCCTTTTCCTCTAAATTGCTAGTTAATGAGTGATACCGGATTTATGGGAAGGAGTGAGGCCAGAGGATATATAATAGAAAGAGCTAACAGTGATTTAGATGCTTTATATGTGTGCCCCCATGGAATCCTTACAACCGCGTTATGATACAGGACTCTTTACATCCTTTTTACAGATGAGGACACGAGGTATGAGGAGGGGAAGCAATTTGCCTGAACTTACATGGGCTAGGAAGTGTATTCTGATAACGGGTACTTAAGCACCAGACTGCATGCCTCTCACGGGACAAACGGTAGAACTGAAGAGATCTCGGGGTTCTCCTGGGAAGTGAAATGGACTGATAGGAAGGAGGAAAAAAGTGTGCTGAAACACAAGTAAGTAGAAACTAGGGATAAATAATTAGGGAGCTGAAAAACAGATGGGAAAAAACAGAGTCCAGCGGCTGTGGTTTCTATTTCTTCCTCAGCAATGGCATCCTGTATTTTTTGTTTTTCTATTTTTCTTTTTTTTGTTCTGTTTGTTTTTTTGCCTCTAGGGAAATAAACAGGATGCTCAGTTCCTGTCTCATGTCTACAGTCACATTTCTTTAATATCAAAGTAATTTAAGATGTAGAGAGAAGAAGCTCACCGGTTCCCAGTGGTGATAGGACCTCACAACTGTACTCCCTCGTTCAATAAACAAAATGAAACATCTTTATGGAAACATAAAGCAAATTATGCACCATTTTTCTGAAGGCACTGCTATGCTTCCGGGTGACTCTCTCTTTTTTTTTAAAAGATTTTATTTTTAAGTAATCTCTACACTCAACATAGGGCTCAAACTTACAACCCTGAGATCAAGCGTCACACGCTCTGCTGACTGAGCCAGCCAGGTGCCCCCTGGGTTGACTCTTAATAACCGTGAACATTCACCATTTCTGATCCCATGGCAAAGAGGCTACTTGTAGGATCAGAGCAAGACTTGATGTGTTGTTTTTTATTTCCCCCTCACACACCCTCTTCCCTGTCCTAATTCCATCTCTGCATCCCTTTGCCAACAGTGAGGATGCCACCTTTCAAAAGGAACAGCTCAGCTGTTCTACTGCGATTAGAAAGATGATCTACTGATCATCCAAACATGCACTCCTCTTCATTCACTTGTAAGCTCCACCTTTGATGATTATGATTGACAACAGTCTTGCTCTTTGGGGTCTGGATCATCATTGGAATCAATTTCTGAAGCACATTCTCTTTCCTTAATCAAAGGCCTGAAAACATGGGAACCTTGCTTTTGATAAGCGATTGGCCAGAATCCCCACCACACCCCACCACCTACCCCAGGCTGTGAGGCTGACTTACAGGTGATGCCTCATTACGGCATAGCAAAGGAAGCCTAGTTGTCAAGCATCCCAACAATAAAAGAATAGAAAGTTAATAGCTCTGAGCAGGTTGTAGCAGACGATGATGTTTATGGGCTTCTGAAACATTTTGTTTGAGACTCAGTGACTTCAAACGGTTAGAGGAGCAGAACTCAATTAACAACTTTTAAAAACCTTCGATTAAAAAATCATTGAGGTGCTGGGGCGCCTGGGTGGCTCAGTCGTTAAGCGTCTGCCTTCAGCTCAGGTCATGATCCCAGGGTCCTGGGATCGAGTCCCGCATCGGGCTCCCTGCTCAGTGGGGAGCCTGCTTCTCCCTCTCCCACTCCCCCTGCTTGTGTTCCCTCTCTCGCTGTGTCTCTCTCTGTCAAATAAATAAATAAAATCTTTAAAAAAAAAATCATTGAGGCGCAATCAGATCAGAGACGGAAGCAACCACACACCGTACTCTGGGAAGAAAAATGCCTTCTACCCTTTCTCAGAAACGAGGATATTCAAAAAGCAGGGCTAACGTTCTTCCTTCGATGCAGCTACTGCCCAGCCTAACCTGGACCATTTGCCCCTTAAATTCTCACTCTAAGCTTGGGGTCCTTTCAAGAGTATTTGTATGTGGGAACATGTGCCGCCAGAGGCTGGGAGTTGTAACTAGCATTTGCTGACTATTCACTGTGTGCCAGGCACTTTTCTAAATGCTTCCTTCTCTTTTGATTTTCACCCCTATTAGGTAGGTATGGACTATTATTAGTCCCATCTTAAAGAGGAGGAAACCAAAGTCCAGAGAGATTTTTATAATTTACCCAAGATTAGTGCTAAAGCCAGATTTCAAACTCAGGCAATCTGCCCTAGACTCCATGCTCTTAATACCCTGTTAGTTCCATGGGATTTCTAGATAAGAATTCATGCTATATGGAATCAAGTATTTCTTAGATTTCCAATAGAACCCCTCTCCCTTTCTTAGCTGAGGAAACAGAGACCCAGAGTGGTTAAGAGATGGTCACAGTAAACTAACATTGAGTGGGGGTCAGTCAGTAATCAGGTCTCCTGTGAGCTTACCTCTTTCTCTTCTTCCATCTCCCACCCATGGTATTCTCCTAGGAGACATTTCATCGGAAGAACCATGGTATCCATGGAGAAGCACTTCTCAGATCTTCCTTCCAGACAAAATGTGTTGTTTAGCTACAAGGAGTACGGTTAGCTGAGAAGCTCCAGCCGTTAAGTGCCTTCAAGATCCACTTTAACTTCTGAGCTGGGGCCGTGGAATGAAGTCTGATCAATATACTCAACAGGCCTGGTGGGGGAAAGAGAGACAGGGAAAGATTCTTTGCTTCTGCCATTGATAAAGTTAATTCTGCAGATTTCCCAGGGCCCTCTTGTCTTCCATTCCCTTCATGTTCCTCTCTCCTGAGTTTCCTCTCCTTTTTACTCCTTGATTCTCTGAAATGTGAAGTGGACAACTATAATTGTTATGGCTCCTGGGTTCAAGCTGTTGATGTTATTAGGGTCAGCAGATTGGGCAGTGGAGGACAAACCTAGGCCAATTTTTCTCTGTCTAAAGTTTTCTTCCTAGTTCTCACTGCTGGGTGTCCACGTATGCACCCCAATGTGGCGAGGAGCCAAAAGCATGGGTCTGAGCCACGTTAAATTGATAACAACTGTGCGACTCTCAATACTGTTTCCCCCATATATGAAATGTGCAACCTTGGGCTAGATTCACAACTTCTATATATTTCTGTTTTATCATTTAGGAAATAGGAATAATAATCTCTAATTCACAAGGTAGTTGGGAAAATTAAATGACACATAGCAATACTCAATGAACAGTAGTTCCCTTTCTCAAGATCACTGTCAAATTTTGTGTTTGATCTTCATAGTCCACTCCATTATATTCTCTTGAACCATATCTGTATAAAATTAGCTAATTCCCACATTTTATGGGGAGACTTGATTTTTCGCTATAAGCATGCTGCCTTTATGTGACTATAGAACACAAAATATATATAATAAAAATTATGTCATAATCAATATACTTATTTTTTTGGACAGGCAAATCAAGTGATTTGATAAGGAAACTGATATATAAAACTGACTGGGAGAAGCAGATCTTATTGGTGAGTAGGAGATTTTGTTCTAATTCATGATAAGAAGGGATGTTAGAATTCTAATAAGGCATGGAATGGTAAAAGGATTGTTAATTGGATTTAACCCCTCAGTAATTTATGACTATGAGGGACTAAAATATTAGGAAAAATGGGTTTTCAAACTGCTGTAACATTCATTCACACAACCACTAACTCATCCATGTACCTCTTCATCTACACATCCATTAGTCACCTGTCCTCCATCCATGCATTGATATTTTTACCCATCCATCAGTTTATTATCCAGCCATTCATCTACCCATGCATCCATCCTTCCATTCACCAATCCATTCCAACGATCCATTCAAGGTAGTAACATTGCAGTGCACAGAAACCCATGTAAGAAATGAGCCTTACCATATGGGAACTTTCCATTTAATAGGGAGAAAAGAAAAGAAGGGGAAATATGAGATAAATGTTCCCAAGAGTTGTATAATAGGTCAACAGATGTTCCAAGCAGGAGAAATCACATCTGACAGAACAGAAAGACAAATTTCTTCAATGGAAGAGACAGAATTTATTTTGGGTTTTGAAGATTCTTGAAGAATTAGTAGGATACCAGTAGGAGAGTGCATTTTTGGCCGTGAAGGTGGTAGAGAGGGCAAGTCATAACTCTGGGAATGGTGAATATTTTGCTTTAGCCAGATGATAGCGATAGAAGATTAAACCTAAAAGGTACGTTGGGTGGGTGGGTGGGGACCATGGAAAGTCTACAATAACAGTCTGAGAAATTTGGTGTCTTCTTGGTAAGCATGCAAGGACACTGACATTTTTAAGTAGTAGACTGATATAGTCAAAGTTGTATGTGCCAAATATTTTTAATTAATTTCAATTTTCAAGTAGCTATTTAAATAGCTAAAACATAATAAACCTGAGGTTCCAAAACTTCCTCAGTTCACAGAACTCTGTGTCTCTGTAGTTTCTTCATGGGATTTCTAGGCCAAAAGAAACACTTAACAATTCCATTTGTTAAGTAATTAAGTCCAGATAACTTATTAAATATTTATATCCTAACAATTTAGCAGCCATTTGGAAAAAATAATGCATATAAATAAAAAAAATTTTAATTTCAGTCTTCAATAACCACAGTTACTTCCCAGTGGGATGTGTGCACCTGCTGGGCACTGTACAATTTCTTAAACCTTGGAATCAGATCGGCTACCCGCCGCTCCCCCCCCCCATTTCCTGTTCTGCATTGATTTTTGCTTGGTATTTGGTTTTTACTACAACAACTGCTGAACACCAGGCTTGCAAAGACATCATGTTATCAAAAGTAATGTCACCTCGGGGCGCCTGGGTAGCTCAGTCTTTAAGCATCTGCCTTCGGCTCAGGTCATGATCCCAGGGTCCTGGGATTGAGCCCCGCATTGGGCTCTCTGCTTGGCGGGAAGCCTGCTTCTCCCTCTCCCACTCCCCCTGCTTGTGTTCCCTCTCTCGCTGTGTCTCTCTCTGTCAAATAAATAAATAAATCTTAAAAAAAAAAAAAAAGTAATGTCACCAGATCTAATGTTGAAACTGTGAACTACCTCAAGCTAGTAGTTTCCATAGTGTCCAAAAGATGTTGCATAGCTCTGAGTTTCCCTCAAAAATTTAAAATACCCTGCTAATCTCACTCTTGGGTATATATCCAAAGGAAAAGGAATCAGTATCTCAAAGAGATATCTGCACTCTCATGTTTACTGCAGCATTATTCACAGGAATGAAGCTATGGAAACAATCTGAAAGTCCTTACACAGAAAAATGGATAAAGAAAATGTGATTATATATAATGTATTTACACACTACATACTCACACAAATGCACATACACATACACACAACAAAATATGATTCAGCCATAAAACAGAAGGAAAGCCTGCTAGTTGTGACAGAATGGATGAAACTGGAAGGTATTATGCTAAGTGAAATAAGCCAGACAGTGAAAGACAAATACTATATGGTATCACTTATATGTAGAACCAAAAAAAGAAGAGGTTAATTTCATAGAATTAAATTAAAATTAAAAAATTTAAAAAAAAAATTAAAAAAAAACAGAGAATAGAATGGAAGGTGCCAGGGGCCTTGGGGTGGGGGAAATGGAGAGATGTTGGTCAGAGGGTACAAACTTCCAGTTATAAGATGAGTAAGTTTGGAGGATCTAATATACAGCATGATGACTATAGTTAATAAATGGTACTGTAGACTTGAAAGTTGTGGAGAATAGATATTAGGCATTCTCAGCACTCACACACAAACATACACAAAAGAGTTAACTATGTGAGATGAGGAATGTGTTAATTCTCTTGATCTCTGTAATCCTGCTACAATGTATATGTATATCAAATCATCACATTGTACACTTTAAATATATACAATTACATTTGGCAATTAATCCTCAATAAAGTTGGAAACAAATAGACAAACACATAAATAGAATATGCTGCTGCACTCATTGTGAATTTCCTGCAGTGCTCCAGAGTACCTCAGTGCATGACTTGGGAATTCAATACTTAATTACCAGGTACTGCCATAGGCATTTTATATATACTGTTTCATTTAAACCTCACAATGCCCCATTTTTCAGATGGTGAAACTGAGGTCACAGAGCTGAAAAGTGATGAAACTGCCCATAAACCCTCTGTAGCACCTCTATTAATACATATCAAAGGACACTGTGTTTACCTGCTTCAGCCCATCTTTCTCCAAACTGACTCTAAAGAACCTAAGAGTAGGGATCGTAACCTACACATCTTTGTATTCCCAGTGTCCAGAGTATTCTACCTGATGCTGTTATCAGGATGTAGTGTGTTTCTTGATCTTACCCGACTGGTTTAATTTCCCCAGAAGCAGGCCTGGAAGACATGAATTTTAGTGCAAATCATTTATTTGTGAGATAATTAAGGAAGTTCTGGCAGGTGAGTGGGGAAGTGTGTCAAGAAAGGGAAGGAATGAATAAAGGGTGCACTACCAAACACACTGGGAGGTCTGGGACCCAGTATAGAACACGTGGCTCAGAATTATCTTACTGGAGGGGCAAGGGAGCTGGGGTATTTACACACCAGTTCAGACCGTTAGGGGAGCTGGAAGGATGTTAATTTCTTGGCCCACCTTGTGAACTGTCAGAGAGGGCTTCAGTGGCCAGAGAAAATTCTTAGGAAAAGAGATGAGATTTTGTCAGCTAGAAATCAGATCTGCCCACTAAACTGGTAAGACCAAACTAGATATGGGTGAGGCACAGACAGTAACTGCTTCACTGGCAGTCTGGGACGGGACTTAAAAAATGACTGAGGGGAGTGGGCAGTGCTTTTCCACATGGGCGAATCAGAATACCTGGGAGGCGTGTACAGTTTGTAAAACCATACTTAATAGAAGATGATTTTATATTTAGAAAATAAAAAATATATTTTTGCTTTTGTCTCTTTGGTTGGTGAATATATAGAGAAGATAGTAATTTTCAAGGGAGTTCAGCATAAAAGTATAGCATTGAGACAAATAAGTCTCAGAAGTGTCTTTTGGTTTAAAATGTTTGAGAAGGGCTAAGCCAGATCCCTCATGGCAAAGTGGTACCTAAGGAGGAAAGCATTTGCTAATGTGAGCTTTCCTTTTTGTTTTTCTAGCCAAAGGGAAAGAAGGCACATATCTCCCAACTGAAACAGAAAGCTGAGATTTAAATTCCCATTTCATCTACATCTTTAGCGCCATGTTGAGAGTTTATCTCAAGAGAGAAAAAAAATGACCTTTGGGAATATGCACAAGCATTTAGCAGAAAGACTCAGTTTCTAAATGCATTCTCAGCAAAATTAAATAGGTTTGCCATGTTCCAATTCAACTTAGCTATGCCCCATGAAACTGAGAAGTTTTCTGTAAATCGCATTTTAGAAACCATTTAAAAATGTCAAGTCATAATCTCTAAGGGAGAAAAAAATAAGAGAACTACAAAGCAAGTCACTAAAATCAGCCATTTATCATTAATTTCCGTTTCCTAATGGAAATGACTG
The DNA here is from genome assembly GCF_011800145.1 of Mirounga leonina. Classification (NCBI taxonomy): domain Eukaryota; kingdom Metazoa; phylum Chordata; class Mammalia; order Carnivora; family Phocidae; genus Mirounga; species Mirounga leonina. The sequence continues at coordinate 2,145,291 of NW_023270158.1, read as the reverse complement.
ACTCACACCTTTGCTGAATTCCATTTTGGGCAACAATTTTTTTATGCTAATCTGCGGGCTCATTCTTCAAATGAAATACATGAAAACAATCTCAGTTTAGGCCTTAACTGTGATTCAGATATGTCTGGTGAATTTATATCTATAAACTGATCTGCATAAACGCCCTTGGCTGAATGAAGAGGAAGATGCTCTAGCACCTTAGGGAAGAGTTAAAAATGGTCTTTTGAACATACAGGTCCCTGGCTTGGCTCTGTATACTCATGTCTGAACTCTCTGGAGAAACAGGATAACAGGAAAAACTTAGGAACTCATTTGCATGAGAAAGTCTGAATATTCAGGTCTAGGATGCCTTGTACTGTCGCTCTGCTGAGGATATGGAGGAAGGCTGCAGGGAACACAGTGTCACTTTGGCGACTCGAGGATTCACAGCTCTGGGGCACCTGGGCGTCCCAGAGAGGCTGGCTGTAATGATGAATAGCTCCAAGTAGCAGATGTTCTTGAGGAGCTTGAGGGGAAGATGAGAAGGCTTCTCCTGAGCCATTAGAAAGGATTTTGCAAAACCAGTGAAATCTGAACTTTTCTTTTTAACATGACCACTGTAGTACCCACAGGCTGGAGAAACTTGGGTTGACAATGAATGAAAACATGTACGGTTAACGACTGAGCCACCCAGGCGCCCCTCCAGAGAGAGATTTTAAATACATCTATTGTATGCTCCACTGAGTGCCTGCCTGGTTACTGGGAAAAGCCCTGGATGAGTGGGGGGTGGGTCAGGAGACCTGAATTCTAGTGTCCCGAATGAGCCATTGTATAGCTCTTTGATCACAGGCAAATTTTGCATGGATGATTAAATGGTTGGCTCTAACTCTTCATCCCTTCCTCAGTCCATACCCTTGGCAGGGCCTCATCGTGGGCAGAGATTATTTCCCTGCCCTTTACTTTGGGCTTGCCCATGTGACTTATGTTGGCCAATAACATGTGGGTGGAAATAACAGTCTTTCAGTTCCAAGTCTAGGCCTTAAAAGACCTCCTGCGCATCTACGCACTCTCTGGTGCATCTACCATTACCAAAGGAAAACCTCCTCCAGTTGGCCACTGGTTCAAGGAAGGTGAGAGTCATTTGGAGTAAACCCAAGGACATAAAATGTGAAGACAGAACTGCTCTAGCCACAAAAAACCTAGATCAGCCAAACCCTGAATCAGCAAATGCCCAGAAATGCATTAGCTAAATACATGCTTATTGTAAGCTGCTAAGATCTTGTAGTTGTTTGTTACGCAGCCATAACTGACTGATACATCTTGTGATCTTTCTGGGCTTCAGTTTCCTCATCTGTGAACTATATAACCTCAGGTCTCTCCTAGCTTTAACTTTTTTCCTAAAATAAACTCCTCTTCCTTTCTATATAGCTGAATATTTTTCTTTATCTTTTCTTGTACTTCTAAAGTGCATTGATTTCAGGGAATGCTGCTCCTGTGGCTGGATATGTCAGTTTTGTATTAATGAAACTCACTGGGCCATAGCAAGTCTTTCAACCATGTAGCTAAAGAGCCACATGAAATGTGCAGAGATTGAGCCTCAGATACACAGTGTACATTTAATTTCTGACCTTCGAAGTAAAAGTTTCAGAAAGAGCTCCTTGTTTCTTTATTGACTGAAAAGAAGTATGTCTCCTGGACAGACAGGTGTGAGGGGAAGAAGACTCAGCATCTCCCAGACTCCTGGGAACAATTGACATTTTTGGCTTATAGAATTCCAACCAAAAGTTTCAGTCATGGTTTACCTTTAGGGACCAGCAATCATTAGCTTCCTCTTTGGTAAGATATTTCTGTACTCATTTTTTATAACAAATTCTTGACTATACCATATGATTTCATCACAGGGCAAAATAACAGTATTCAGCCTCTTTCTGTATAGAAAGTTAACTTTCCCCTTTGTTTTTCTTCCTTTTCTTTGCTGCATTAGAAGTATCTACAAAAACCTGCTTCACCACCAACACTGCTGCTACAGGTAGAATGCAAACATAGAGCCCTCCAGGCTAATAAGTTTCAAGTTGCTAAAGATTTGGTTTACCAAGCTTTATTAAGAAAAAAAAGAGAGGGGCACCTGGATGGCTCAGATGGTTGGGCCTCTGCCTTCGGCTCAGGACTAGGACATGGGTAACAGTTCTCCAAAAGGGGAAAAGTATCAATGTATCTTTGTATTGAAAGTTCCACTTGTTGATGAATATATATGCCTCTATTCTTAAACTTGTTTTAGAAAATATGACTTAATAAATAACTATAATATATAGCTTATATATAGACTATATTATTCTCTGTATAATATGTATTATATAAATGTATAAAATTATTATTTTTCTTTCACATGGGAAGCCATGGGAGGAATAAAACCATTCTTAGAGAATGTGGAGGCTACAATGAGGAGATCAAGCCCCACATCAGGCTCCTGGCTCGGCAGGGAGCCTGCTTCTCCCTCTCCCTCTGCCTCTCCCCCTGCTCATGCTCTCTCTCTCTCTCTGTATCTCTGTGTCTCAAATGAATAAAAAAATCTTAAAAAAAAAAAAAGAGAAAGAGGTGTGTGCGTGTGGGTGTGTGTGGGGGTATGTGTGTGATAAATAGGTAAATAGGGTGTAGGGCAGAGCTGAGCCCTGGAAGAACTAGGGGTGGAACAAGATATTGGGTGTGGTAGGCTGAAAATGTCCCCCCAAAATATATCAGGTTCTAATCTCTGAAACCTATAAATGTTACCTTATACAGAAATAAGATCTTTGCCCATGTGGTTAAGAATCCTGAGATGGAGAGATTATCCAGGATTATCAGGGTGGGCACTAAATGCAGTCATATGTATCCTTGTAAGAGGGAGGCAGAGGGAAACTTGACAAAAGAAAGAAGGCAGTGTAGCCATAGAGGCAGAGATTGGAGTGACAGAGCCACAAACCATGGAAGCCAGCAGCCACCAGAAGCTGGAAGAGGCAAGGAATGGACCATCCTTAGAGCCTCCTGAGGGAGTCTAGCCCTGCTGACACCTTGATTTCAGCCCAGTGACACTGTCAAGATCCTTAGGTCAAGCAAAGATCCTGCTTCCATATAAAGTAACATCTCTCTCTCTCTCCATCCCCCTCCCCCCACCAACTTCCTACTGCCCAAGCAGATGCTAAATTGGGGAATGAGATAATGGCTTCTCCTCATTGTAGCCTCCACATTCTCTAAGAATGGTTTTATTCCTCCCATGGCTTCCCATGTGAAAGAAAAATAATAATTTTATACATTTATATAATACATATTATACAGAGAATAATATAGTCTATATATAAGCTATATATTATAGTTATTTATTAAGTCATATTTTCTAAAACAAGTTTAAGAATAGAGGCATATATATTCATCAACAAGTGGAACTTTCAATACAAAGATACATTGATACTTTTCCCCTTTTGGAGAACTGTTACCCATGTCCTAGCCTAGAGACACTCAGGAAATCCAGTGTTATCTGACTTTTCTCATTGTTCCAGTGGTTCTGAACACTGCCCAGAAGCCAATTCAGTTGTTCCTGGTTTGTGCAAGGAAGATTAGAGTTCACACTGATCTTCTTTATCTCCCTAATTGTTAGAAGGCACAGAGAGTCCTGAGGCTGGCCCCAAATCTAGCAGTCTGTTTGATAATCACTCCTCCTTGGCTTCTAAGCACTTCTGAGAAAGGAGGAGCTCAGTCTCTGACAGAACCAGCTACTGTGTTATGGATTTATTATCTTAGCCCCCTTTAAGCACTCAAATAAACCTTGGATGCAAAGAAGACTTGTCAGGGGTTATAGAGAAAGCTCTATAAGCTATAAGTTGTCAATAAAACTCTATTGAATTCACTTTCTCATTCTTCTTCTGCTTGTCTTTAAAATCCCCAATTGATTTTTTTTTTTCACAATTCACAGTGTCACCTCACTAGGGCTGTTTCTAGTTGTATGCAGGGAGTTCTCAATGAAATAGCAATTATTTGGTGCTGCTTTTGCAAAGTCAGCAAGTATATCACGCAAAAGGACACTCCCCCATACACACACACACACACACACACAGAGCTCTTCTGGGAAGGCATTTGTGTGTTTTCTTATCCAAATTCATTTCTCCTGCTCACTGCCTTTTGGTTGTGCACCTGCAATCTGATCATGCACTATAATAACTCAATTTTGCTTAATCTGACTATACCTGACTGAAAATGAAAAGCAGTGTTTATATGACATATTGAAGGATCTGTAAGAGGAAACTTTAAAATTTTAGCGGACTGGGGCGCCTGGGTGGCTCAGTCGTTGAGTGTCTGCATTCGGCTCAGGTCATGATCCTGGCGTCCTGGGATCGAGCCCTGCATCAGGCTCTCTCTGCTCCACGGGGAGCCTGCTTCTCCCTCTCCAACTACCCCCTGCTTGTGTTCCCTCTCGTGCTGTCTCTCTCAAATAAATAAAATAAAATAATAAAATAAAATAAAATTTTCACAGACTATAATAGTTTAAATGCAGAGTTTCTTTGCCTTATCACTGTTTGACATTTGGGGCTGAATAATTCTTCATTGTGGGGAGAATATCCTGTGCATCATTGAATGTGTAGCAGCACCCTTGGCTTCTACTCACTAAATGCCAGTAGCGCTCCCCTCTCCCATTTGGGACAACCAAAAATGTCTCTAGACATTGTCAAATGTCCCCAGGGAGTGGGGGTTAAGAACCACCAGTTGAAATTATAAATCCATTTTGAGAAGGTGCCTGGAGCAGTCAGAGAGATTGTGTTGAAAACATCTATTAGAAAGTGTGGTAGCCAGCTTCCAAGATGGCTTCCAGTGAATAGAACTGACCTGTGTAACTAATTGGATATTGTGAAACTGACAGAGTGTGATCTTTTAAGCTAGGTTATAAGAAACACTACTCTCTTAGATTACTTGCTCTAGGGAACCTAGCTGCCATGCCATGGGGACACTCAGCAGCCTTAGGAGAGGTCTACATGGCAAGAGACTCATGAGAAAGCCACCCTGGAAGTGGATCCTCTAGCCCCTGTCAAGCCATCGGATGACTTCATTTCAGCTAGAGTTTGGCTGATCTTGGCTGGGCACGGCTCCAGGATGTGGGTTCAGTTCATCTCTGCTTTACACGTCCCTCATCCTCCTTAGACCAGCAGTTTACCCAAGGCCTGCTCTTCTTATGGCTATGGCAGAAGTGCAAGAGTGTGAGCAGAAGGAAACACATGGTATCTCTTAAGACCTAGACTATGACTGTCACTTCTGCCCACATCCCATTGGCCAAAAGAAGTCTCACGGCCAAGCCCAACATTAGTAGGGAAGGGAAATATACTCCTCCCATGAAGTTTTGGGGAAATGGGGTAAAAGGAATGAATATAGGCTGAACAACAGTCTAATCTACAGGCTGTTTTTTGGTTTTCTTCTTGTCTGTATACATTTATCCTTCTTATACCACTGTAGACAAATACAAACTTATGTTTCACAATTTACAAAGTTGATTACATGTATTACAAGGCTTCACTTTCTACCACTTTGCTGACAGGTACAATATTTTTCCCTTTGGTCCATCAGGCTATCATATTAAAACATTATGGGGGGTGGTGAGGCTTATACCAAGGAGGGGGTGTCACTTGGGAATGCATTCAACAGTAAATAACTGAAACTCAACTTACAGTTGCTGAAGCAAATAGTTTATTTTCTCGTGACAAGCTGCTCAAAAGCAGATAATCTTGGGTGAATGATATCATCAGACACCCAGTTCTTTCTGCTCCATGAATGGAATAAGTTACATTGGTTTTTGCCACCATGGTTGTAAGATGTCTGGTGCAACCCTACATGTCAAGTTTACATTCCAAGCAGAGAGAAAGGACAGAGGACTGTGGCAGCTGACAGTCTCCCCTCGCATTCAGAAAGCAAAACTTTCCCAGAACCACTCTCAGTAGATGCCCACCTATATCTCATTCAAAAATAAGGTTTCAAGCTTTATAGCCTTTAAAACAAAAGAAGGCAAGGGTGGAAGCCTTTGGAAAGGGGTGTTGAGACAATCTATAGTACCTACCACAGGAGGATACACATGATCCCCAAACCCAACCACCCCTACCTATCTCTAAGCAATCCTTACCTTCACGTATCCGCTTGTAACAAATACAAAATATACATCCCATGGGTACCCCCTGACTAAACAATAACCTTGCCCTGGGGCCTCTGTTCCACTTAGGAACTTGCCCATCTGAGCTTTTCATCAGGCCACACAGAAATTGATCCTGAGTTTTCTGGATTGATTTAGAAGTTCTGATATTCTCAAGCAATGCTATATCTTTTACTGATTTGAAAAATTCTAGGAAAAGCTATTATTTTAAGATTGTGTCCTTAGGCAAGTTACTTCACTACTCTGGGCTTATTTTTTTCCTTTAGTAACTATCTTTCAGGGTTGCTGTAAAGATAATACATTATGCCTGAAAAAAGGGGCACCTGAATGGCTCAGTTGTTAAGTGTCTGCCTTTGGCTCAGGTCATGATCCTAGGGTCCTGGGATAGAGCCCCGGGTTGGGCTCCGTGCTCAGTGGGGAGCCAGCTTCTCCCTCTGCCCCTCCCCTCCACTTGTACTCTCTCTCTCTGACTCTCTCTTTCTCAAATAAATAAATTAAATCTTTAAAAAAGGAAAAGAAAAGAAAAGAACTTCACAATTTGCCTGGCATGTAGAAGTTGAGTTTTGTTACTTACAGCCAAACACATTCCTAATTGGTATACTCACTATGCTTTCAGCATCACCATCTATCACAGTGTTCTTTTTTTTTTTTTTAAAGATTTTATTTATTTATTTGAGAGAGAGAGAACATGAGCAGGGGAGAGGGGAAGAGGGAGAGGGAGAAGCAGACTCCCCACTGAGCAGGGAGCCCAACACAGGGCTCGATCCCAGGACCCTGAGATCATGACCTGTGCCTAAGGCAGACACTTAAAGGACTGAGCCACCCAGGTGCCCCTATCACAGTGTTTTGATGTAATACTCTGATGAACTAAAGGGGTAAAATAAATACTTGTCAAAAAGGGAATACATTGTGAAGTCTTAAAATTAGCAGCTGATACAATTACCATTATTTGTTCTTGGATACTTCAACTCATTCTGATTGGACAGTTCATCCTCATTTAAATATTTGGTAACTTTGCAAACAGTTTCAAAGCATGAAAAGGCTACCAATAATATGTCTGGAACTGTACCCAGTATAGCTTTCATCAGACTGCTAAATCTGCATCATCATTATGTGCCGGGCTTCTAAAATGGTCTAATGGTAAGAGGATGAGTGGGTGGGACTCTTTAAAATATGAAGGGAAAATGGAGAGTAATATCAAAATATCTTTCCTGAGATATAATCTGTAGACCACATGGAGATTGTTTTCCTCCTTCCTTTCCTGTCCCCTCATCACTAAGGCTCATCTCCACTCCTCATTAGGATGGAGGTAGGGCATTGGGAAAAAGCAAGACAGTTTCTGCCTGCACCACCTTCTTTTTCCTCAAATTCACTGGCTGTAACACTTACACAGATGTTATTTTCCACTCACTGCTCTCATTGGGATTCAGGTCCAACCACTCAGCTAAAAAGTTAACTAGATCAATTATCGATTAGATTATTCAGTCATTAATTGCACGTGACATTAACCCAGATGAATAGACACATGACCTGTTACAAACTCATTGGGAGGTTGAGTGTTCATGTTGAATTTCCCTCGACTTCACACACTAGAAGTAATCATAGGTTCTCTCCCTTCATTCATAAAAGATTAACCCCAGTAATGTGGGGTTGAAGAGAAAGCAGCCATCAAAATTGTTCAAAGGAAGTAGTTCTTCCTATTGTTTAATACCTAGTGATTACTTTGAATGTGAGAGGGTTTAACTTTAATAACAGTTCTCAAGTTAAAGGTGTCATTTAAAATTTTTCATTCTGCACATACTGCCCTGTTGTTTTTTTTAAAGATTTTATTTACTTATTTGACAGAGAGAGACATAGTGAGAGCAGGAACACAAGCAGGGGGACTGGGAGAGGGAGAAGCAGGCTCCTGGCTGAGCGGGGAACCCGATGTGGGGCTCGATCCCAGGACCTGGGACCATGACCTGCGCCGAAGGCAGACGCTTAACAACTGAGCCACCCAGGCGCCCCATACTGCCCTGTTTAGATGAGTTTTCATAACCCCAATAAATAGGAGTCTGGATACCTCTTTTGTACTTTGGCCAAATGAGAAGAAAGCGGTAGTGGCGGTGTCTTCTCAGTGACATTAGCCCTCAACAAGAGAAAGGACAATTGTGACACTTCAGTAAGGTTTACCTAGACCCTGGATTTGCTTAAATCATCATAAAAGATCAGGGCTTAAAGGTGCCTTAACAATCATACCTTTATCATACAGATGGTTTGTTTGATGTTTGTGTACAGGTCTGGTGTAGTAAGAAAGCGTATAGAGAGGAGATTTACCTAAATCGGTCCTAAAAAGTTGACATAGATGTTGTGTCCCATTCCACAAGCAGGGATATGTCCAAATACCAATTACACTGGAAAAGGTAAGACATCACCTTAATGCCCTGCTAGTGTTTGATATAAAATTCTTCCTTAAGAGCAGTGTCTGATAGAGAAGGGTCAAGGAAGCATGAGGATGTTGGGTACATGAAGTGAAATGGGGAATGAGAAGAGGAAGGAAAGGGGCAAAGACAGGGCAACTGCAGGGAGCTGAATTCAATGAAGTCATGTTACCTCTCTGCCTAAACGCTCCTCAGTCCTAACGCATAAATATCCCTGAGATGAAACCAGTGGTTCTCAAAGTGTCATGTCCAGACCAGCACTATCAGCATCACTAAAGAACTTGTCTGGGCCCTACTGCAGCCCCACTGAATCAGAAACAACCCCTGTAGGTGATGCTGATGTACACTTACGTTTGAGAACCACTGTGCACTAAGTGTTATCAGTGATGTGCGAATGAGTTTTATCTTCAAAGAGGCCACATAACGGGGGTCAGCGAATGAGTGAATTGGTGCGAATGAGCTCCCATTGGACCATGGGCATCTCAAGGGCCAAGACCAGGGATCACCAATGCATCTCCAGCCCTGGAGCAGGGTGGCATGGAGCCACTTAGTATATATTGCTTAAATCAATAAATTATTCTTATTTGGGAATAGGTAGGTCTTTTTCATGACAGCACAATTTAATATAGTAATGCCAAGTTGGAAAGAATAAAGAAGGAAGTGTTGAAAGTGGGGTGTGTGAGAAGAATACCAATTTCACAGTTTGGGCCAGCATTGTCTCTTCCTGTTTAAAAAAACAAACAAACAGCAAAGCATACTCAGAAATATCACTTTAAAAGTAGGTTCCAATGGTTACCAGAAGGGAGGGGGGTGGGGGATGGGTGAAGTACATTGTGGGGATTAGGGAGCGCACTTGTTGTGATGAGCACAGGCTGACGTATGGAAGTGTTGAATCACTATATTGTACGCCCAAAACTAATATTACACTATATGTTAACTAACTGGAATTTATTTTTTTCCCTCCCCTCTCCCCTCAACTAACTGGAATTTAAATAAAAACTTAAAAAAAATAAAAGGTTCCAAGTATTACAGAAATAATTTTTTTTAAGATTTTATTTATTTATTTGAGAGAGAGAGAGAGAGAGAGAGTGAGCACGAGAGGGGGGAGCGGGAGAGGGAGAAGCAGACTCCCCACTGAGCAGGGAGCCTGATGCAGGACTCGATCCCGGGACTCCAGGATCATGACCTGAGCTGAAGGCAGTCGCCCAACCAACTGACCCACCCAGGCGCCCCAGAAATAATTTTAATAGCCTCTCTCTTTTTTGTTTTTCACTTGGGCAGCAGGTTGAAATAGCAATCCATACAATTTGTAACCTGCCATGAAGCTGTGGACCAACATTTCAGATTTAATACCCTTTCTTAGGGGGTATTCTGTTCACAGAAAATATTAATTTACATGGAAAACAATAATTCTACCTGACAGCTTTTTGAAATAAATATTTTCCCATTGAAGTCTTTGCCTTAAATGGTGTTCTTGAGACTGTCATATTAAGAGTTCAAAAAAAGGGGGAAGCAAATGAAAGTATTCTTGGTTGGTTATATTTTGGAGTTAGGTGGCAGCCTGGTAAAGTCTGGCCGACCATTGTCAAGGTCATTGTCTAGTGCAGAGGTTCTCAACCAGGATGATTATGCTTCCCAAGGGACATCTGGCAATATCTGGAGGCAGTTTGGCTGTCACAACCGGGAGTGGGGCTGCTACTTGCCTCTGGTGGGATGCTGCTGAACATCCTTCAATGCACAAGACTCAGCTGCCCGCCTCCCACAATGAAGAGTTACCGAGCACTAGATGTGAGTAGTGCCACAATGCAGAACCATTGGTCTGAGTTGGGAGGCCCAGCTCCCTATAGTAGGGGAACTTGAGATTAAGAGGGTATGCTGTTAGTAGTTAGGCCAGGATGAGACACATAAACTGGGATAGTCCCAGGCAAAGCCCCTAGTCTCAGCATCCACGGGTTATGTGAACCTGGGCAAGCAACCTCCTCCTCTATAAAATGAGGTGATAAAATTAGCCCCAGGCCCCTTCATGCTCTAGCATCTGAGTTTCAGGGACGTAAGGCTTTAGACATATGTTATTTTTTATGTGTCACCTCTATCGGGTCATAAACTCTTCCAGAAGAGGCCTCTGTCCTATTCATTCTTCTGTCTCTTTTATTCTCTTAACCCAAGCCCTGCAGAAACAGTGTTTGTTGAACCGTATTCTTTCCAGGAGATTTATAACTTCCCACACCAGCAAAATGTTAACATGAAAGATTTTAATAACAACCATACTTTGGTCATACTTTTCCATGGGGAATGTAGATGGGGCTTGACTTGCTCTTCTTGAGTTACTACCATGGCCATATAATTTATCTTCTAACCTTGGACACTTTTGAAAGCAAAAGAGAATGCTATTAATAACCACACTGGGAAGAAGTACAATTGTCTTATCCACTTTGAATGTCATTAGAATTCAAATCGTTCATTAAACAGATGTGTATGGCTGGCAGACATACCATGCCCACCTGTTATGATTGCTGACCCCCGTTATGTGGCCTCTTTGAAGATAAAACACAGCTAGTTCATTTTATTCACCTTGGATATTATCTGAATCTTCCCTTCACCCTTGCAAAGCCCAAAGCTCACCTTTCCCCACACGTATTCCACATTAGACTAGTTAACCTTTTAAAGCAAATGGAAAAAGTCCAGGAGTCTGGCTCACATTAATCCAATCGAGTTTTATCTCATTCCTTAGCCTATATGATCAGACAGCATATCCTTTAGAGAATGCTGGGGCCCTTCATGATTCATTTGGGCAGGTGAGGAAAGGAAAGGCTCTGACCCTGTATTCTCCCTCCTCTCATGAAAATGGCAGAGCATTTATCTTAGGGCTGGGAGATAGTAAGGCAAAAATGGGCTCCTCCCACTTATATGCATTTATTTTTTGACCTGTTTCCCTCTTTCAGAGTGTGAGTATTATTTATCTCTCTATCCCAAGATCTTGCACAAAGTGGATGATGAATACATATTTATTGAATGAACGGATGGATGGATGAACCACAGAGAAATTCCACTGTTCCTCAGTATGGACAGAAATTGATGACCCCATGCTGTACCCCTTAACAGTCTTGGCACTGAAGAATACTTGAGCTGGAAAGTCTCTTTCTCTCCCTCCCACCCCTGTCCTTACTTCCTTTACCGAATTGTCAGTTCTACACAAGACATTGTAGCATTCCAGCACTACGCTGCTTGTTGGACACAGAGATCTCAACTTGATAAAAGTCTATGGCCAATAGCAACCCAAAGAAAGGAAATGTAAATAGAACTACCACATGATCCAGCAAATTCCACTGGGTATTTATCTGAAGAAAACAAAAAGAGATCTGCACCTCCAAGTTCACTGCAGCATTATTTACAATAGCTAAGACATGGAAGCAACCTAAGTGTTGTTAAAAAACAGAATTCAATGGGTAAATCTGAAGATTGATGTGGCTTTATTAACTGATTCATAAATAGGACAGCATCCCATCCAACAAAGTAGAGGGGAGCTCCGATGAGCTGTACAAAATGGAAGGTTTTTATTAAAAAGGGGGGGCACACTACTAAGAAAGTTATTAGTAAAAGAAAAGGGCTGTTCTAGGCAAGGTCCCTTTCCCCCAGGGGCAAGAGAAGTGGGTCTTATCATGCAGATGACCTCATCTTCCTTTGGGGGATAGAGAGGGCCCAAGTGGCAGACTCATTGACGCTGATCAGAAAATTCCTAAGTGACCAGTTATGACTACATTTTGGGGGGAGGGTGAAACCACAATTAGATTAGGTATTAAACCCTAGTTTGGGGACTCAGCCTAAGTGATGCCGTCTTGGGCCTGTGGTTTTAACAGTGTCCATTGATGGATAAATGGATAAAGAAGATGTGGTGTGTGTGTGTGTGTGTGTGTGTGTAGTGGAATATTATCCAACCATTAAAAAGAATGAAATCTTGCCATCTGCAACAACGTGGATGGACCTAGAGGACGTAATGCTAAGTGAAATAAATCAAGAGAAAGACGAATACCATACGATCTCATTTACATGTGGAATCATAAAAAACTCAAGCTCATAGATACAGAGAACAGACTGGTGATTGCCAGAGTCAGGGGATACCGGGTGGGCAAAATGGGTGAAGGGAGTCAAAAGGTACAAACTTGCAGTTATAATATAAATAAGTCCACAATGTTATGTACTACATGATTGACTATAGTTCACAGTACTGTATTGTGTTTTTGAAAGTTGCTGAAAGAATAGATCTTAAAAATTCTCATCACAACAAAAAGAAACTGTAACTGCGTGGTGATGGATATTAACTAAACTTATGGTGATCATTTCACAATATATACAAATATCGAATCATTATGTTATACACCTGAAACTAATATAATGTTATATGCCAATTATACCTCAATTTTTAAAAGAAAAGAAAAGTAAGGAAATGCCACCCTCCCCATCCGGGATTATAATGAGCTGATGTCTATAGAGGGCTTTCTCAGCTGTAAAATACCATGATCACAACAATTATCGTCATTAAAATTATTTCAGTTTGTCAGCATCAGGTAACTCTTTCAAAATGCTATTTTCTGAGCAGAGGAGCTAAGGTTGGAAGGTTGGAAAGTTCTGTGTGTGGCACCAATGATCTCTGCCAGCTTTTCTGCACCCCTGGCCTTTTGTGCACAGTCTCTCACAAGCCATTGCCTCTTCATTCCCCAAACACAGACTGAGGACTATGAATTCAAGTATTCTGGGCACTGTGGAGAGTGCAAGGATTAAAAAGTGACTAAGGGGGTCGCCTGGGTGGCTCAGTCGTTAAGCATCTGCCTTTGGCTCAGGTCATGATCCCAGGGTCCTGGGATCGAGCCCAGCATCGGGCTTCCTGCTCTGCAGGAAGCCTGCTTCTCCCTCTCCCACTCCCCTTACTTGTCTTCCCTCTCTTGTTGTCTCTCTCTGTCAAATAAATAAATAAAATCTTAAAAAAAAAAAAGTGACTAAGTAGGGGGCGCCTGGGTGGCTCAGTCGTTAAGCTTCCGCCTTCAGCTCAGGTCATGATCCCAGGGTCCTAACCCTGAGATCGAGGGTCCTGGGATTGAGGGTCCTGGAATCGAGCCCCGCATCAGGCTCCCTGCTCAGCGGGAAGCCTGCTTCTCCCTCCCCCGCTCCCCCTGCTTGTGATCCCTCTCTCGCTGGCTCTCTGTCAAATAAATAAATTTTTAAAAATCTGGGAAAAAAATGTGACTAAGTAGTCAGGACCCCTACCCTTCACAAGTCATCGTATTCAAAATTTAACTGCCCTGTCACTTAAAAGAAGTTTAAAAACCCAACTAACTTCCTCACCCATTTTTAAGTTGACATCTCAAATTTTTTATCGAAAATAAATATTTATAAAGGTTAGAATTACCAATGTATTATAAATATGAACATTTAAAAGTACCCAACGGGGGCACCTGGCTGGTTCAATCAGAAGAGAGTACAACTCTTGATCTCGGGTTGTGAGTTCAAGCCCCACGTTGGGTGTAGAGATTACTTAAAAATAAAATCTTTAAGGGGTGCCTGGGTGGCTCAGTCAGTTAAACGTCTGCCTTTGGCTCAGGTCATGATCCCAGGGTCCCAGGATTGAGCCCCGCGTCGGGCTCCCTGCTCAGCGGGGAGCCTGCTTCTCCCTCTGCCTCTGTCCCTCCTCCCTGCTCATGTTCTCTCTCTCTCTCAAATAAATAAAATCTTAAAAAATAAATAAATAAAATCTTTAAATAAATAAAGTATCCAACAGGATCTAAATACCATTTGATACCTATCACCATTTTTTAAATATAGAAATTTTACAGTATTTCTTTTCCTCCTCAATTTCATATTTCCATTCCACTTCTCCCACAACATTTTATCCTAATGATGTTTATTTTTATGTTTAAAAGACCCTGTCATTCTATAACACACACACGTGTGCGCGCACATGCGCGCACACACTTTTTTCCATGTGACCATCCAGTTCAACTTTCTCACCAAAATATAGCTGAGGCATGGCACCATTGGGTTCAAATTCTAGCTCTATTGAATAATAGTTGTATCTTTAGGTAATTTATTTAACCTCTATGAACTTCAGTTTTCTCTTCCATAATATTGGGAAATTAATGTTGCCTATTTTATGTAAGGTTGTTGCAAGGTTTAAATGAATCAATATATTTAAATACTTAGTTCAGTGCCTGGTGTATAGTATTACGCATTTAATAAATGATGGCAAATTATTAATCTACCATGCATAATACCTCTTCACTCAGCATGTAAGAGAGCCACCCTGTGCAACATTTTCCATACATACTAAATCCATGATATTTTGTCCAACCCTTCTTTTTTTTGAAGAATAATTGACATACAATATTGTATTAGTTTTAAGTGTACAACATAGTGATTCGATATTTACACATATTAGGAAATAAATGGTCTAGTTACCATCTGTCGCTTTACAAAATTGTTACAATACTATTCATTATATTCCTGTGTCTTATTTATTTTATAACTGGAAGGTTGTAACTCTTAATCCCCTTCACTTATTTGTCCATTCAGCCCTGCTTTGTTACTCCTAGGGTCCCTAACACAAACTACTAGTTTGCCAAGGATTCTTTTTCCAAAAGTACTTCAAAATTTGATGGATGAGCAAATCACTACTTTCCTCCTGACTGCTCATTGCCAGGACAAACT
This sequence comes from Mirounga leonina, assembly GCF_011800145.1. Classification (NCBI taxonomy): domain Eukaryota; kingdom Metazoa; phylum Chordata; class Mammalia; order Carnivora; family Phocidae; genus Mirounga; species Mirounga leonina. The sequence goes on along the minus strand of NW_023270158.1, from coordinate 2,130,030 downwards.
GCCAAAGTTTTTAACGTAACACCAGAAACTAGAGCTTTCTGGCCATTTTAAGGAGCTATGAGGAAATGATAAACTATCATGTGTGTTTTTCCCTACATAGTTCTTTGTAAATCACACTGTAGCTTCAGGTTACCTTAAGATGATTTATGGCTAATCCTTTTTTTTTTTTCTTTAAGTAGGCTCCACGTCCAGTGTGAAGCCCAACGTAGGGCCCAAACCCACGACCCCAAGATCAAGACCTGAGCTGAAATCAAGAGTCCGATGCCCAACCGACTGAGCCACCCAGGCGCCCCTATGGCTAATCCTTAATCAAAAGTCACCTCCAATGTGATCGATGCATTCTGTTTTTTGGTAATCCTATTAACTTAGGGTAGCTTTTCAAGTGAACCTTTGCTAGTAACAGCGATCATCTCTTTGGTTTCCTTAGGAACACACTGACGGGAAATGAATACATATGATGAAAAGAAAAACAGAGTGGTCAGGGTGTGGAGCACAATGAATTCTCATATAGGGCTGGTGGTGGTGTAAAATGGTACAGTTACTTTGGAAAACTTCTGGTAGTTCCTTATAAAGTTAAAATCCACCTATCCTATGCCCAAGCAATTCCACTCCTAGGTATTTACTCAAGAGGAACAGAACCATATGTCCACTGAAAATTTGCACAAGAATATTTATTCTGCTTTATTCGTACTAGCCAAAACTCAAACATCCAACAAGAGAGTGAATAAACAGTTTGTGGCCTATGTGTATAATGGATTACAACTCAGCAACAAAACAGGATGAACCACTGATACACACAACATGGATGAATCTCAAAAACATGTTAAGTGAAAGAAGCCAGATATAAATAAGTACATATTACAGAGGTTCATTTATATGAAGACCTAGGATCTGTGTTCATAGAAATCAGAACAATGATTACTTATGGATTGACTGATTACAATCCTTGATTGTAAAGGATTACAAAGAACTTCATGGGGTGATGGAAATGTTCTATGTCTTGAATGGGGAAGGAGGTACATGGGGATATATCTTTGTCAAAACTAATCAAACACAACACTTATTATCTGTGTGTTTCATTAGAGGTAAATTATACTTTACTTGAAAAAAAAAGAATATTGAGTAAAAGAAAACATAGCAGCATCCAAACTTACAATTGTAAGGGATCCTAAAGATCATTTCACCTTAATTTCCTCTATTTTGATGCCAGAAAATTCTATACAGCAGCACAAGTAGATGACCACTAAACTTCAACTAGAGAAAACACAAAACCACAGCCCAGTCTTTTCCATTTTCCAGCACCCTCAGCTGAATCACACTGCTGTCTCATGTTGGGCTTGTAGTTTAACTAAACTTTTTGCCCCGACTGGCTAGGACTTCTCGCGTGGACTCTTGTCAACCCCGGAAGCTCTCATGCAGTTGTTCACCTTAGCATAACTCGTATTTACACTAAGCAACAGTTCTCCAGGGCCTTTAGAATTCCTTCTCCGTATCACCACCCATGGCCCCTAGAGTTGTCATTATAAGTAGATTATCTTAGGCAATTTTAGGAAATTTGGGGTGAAACTATCCCAGGACCCTTGAAAGATTAGTCGCACATAAACACATTCTGTGAATTCGCCAGGAAAGAGAGGCATTACGGCACAAGAACAGGAAAGCCGGCGGAGGATCTTGGTTGCCTACGTATCTGGTGTAGGAAGCCTTATAATCAGGCTGTCAGACTTGAAACCAGGGTTGGGAACACAGCACAGGTCGTGGCTGACGTGGCGGTTTGCTTCCGGCCTCACGCAACGTTACAGCACGAGGCTGTGCCCAGACTGCTGCTGGGAAAGGAGGCGGAGCAGTGACCTCCTCATGCCTGGACTGGAAGGTCCAGGAAAAGTCAAACAATCCCATGAAGGGAGGTGGGGGAGCACTGTTGGCCACAAGGAAAAAAAGGGGGGGGCAGGAATAATACAAATACGCTCTTGGGAAATAATGTGATTTAATCAATCCTCTGCTTCAGAAATATGTAATGTTTCACTTTTTGAATTTTTCTTTTTTTTGGTTTTGTTTTCAAACAAGATGGGGAAAACTTCCCTGGATACACACAAATAGATATTAAAATCCTAAGTTTTTTTTTTTTTTTTTTAAAGATTTATTTATTTGACAGAGAGAGACACAGCGAGAGAGGGAACACAAGCAGGGGGAGTGGGAGAGGGAGGAGCAGGCTTTCTGCTAAGCAGGGAGCCCGATGTGGGGCTCGATCTCAGGACCCTGGGATCATGACCTGAGCCAAAGGCAGACCCTTAACGACTGAGCCACCCAGGCACCCCTAAAATCCTAAGTTCTAAGTTCTAAGACTATGGCCCCACTGGGTAAGGAGGAGAAAAGAGGGAAGTGGTTAAAGAGATACCCAAAAGGTGAGCCATGTACAAATGGGAAAGATTTGCACAGGTGCATGTCCCCTACCCCTAAAATAGTAATAGCAGCCACTTACTGAATGCTTACTATTTGCCGGTTGCTATGCCAAGTGCCTCACAGGACACTGTCTGATAAGTCCTATTATTATCCCTATTTTATAGGAGAGGAACCTGCAGATTAGAGAGGTTACGTAATTGGAATTGTCAATAGTAGGGCTGGGATTGGAACCCAGACAGTTTACCCAGTGAGCCTGAACTTTCCATCACCACATTATACTCCCCCCAGGCCCCAAACCCCAACACATCTCCAACACACCAATGTCTCTTCCAAAGGTTTGCAAGGAGAAATATAGCCCCAATTGTCAAATCTGTCAGAGCAAAAGAAAGTAGTATCTCAAGTAAGTTTTCGACCTTTACGCCTGCCCATGGCTGCACAGCAAACAATAAAAGGAATCAAGAGGATTGTGAAAAATTACAAGCTCTACTGAAAATAGAACAAAAGAGCTATACCATTTTCATTTTAATCCATTTTTCTGGGTTTCTGTTAAGTCAGAAGAATTATCAAGTAATAGTTTATTTTAAATTCAAAACTGACACAGACTTTAAAGTTAAATGAACCCAAACTAAGGAGGAAAAAAGAGCCTGCAGGTGAATCACTGAGTTGAGATCTTTGTTAAGTATTATTTTATTCCTAGTGCATCTTTCTGATGACCACATTCGCGTCATTCTGAGCAGCACTGCCTGGACTCACTGTCTCTCATCAGCAACTGAGTGTTCCTGCTCTTTACCGCTGGTTCTTCCAAATTTGCTAAGAGAGGTCAGAAAGACTTTCACACTGAGTTTTACTTTTAAAATTCTTTCTCAAAGGCCTTAATAGTTCTCCATAAAGATTCTGACTCTCATCTTAGGGTTTATCAAAGTATATAATATTTTAAATATTGAAAACATGACTCTCCTACAAATATAAAGTGAGCACGAATCACAGATTTATTTATCTCAGGAAATCAGAGAATAGCAAGGTAGTAAAGCTGGTTCGAAGGAGAATTTGAGAGACCGAGTATATACAGGCCCTGAGAGAAGGAATGAAGGAGTAAGATTACTAAATCAGATGTAAAAGGAGTGTCCTACAGAGCAACAAAAATGTGATCTTTGGGGTTATGTATTTTATTGGACAAAAATTATTTACATCTCAACCAGATACAAAAAAAAGGTTCAAGTTATCACATAACCTCTCAGAGGCGGAGCCCTAATTAAGAGCAAATAGTAAATCAAATAAAGGTATGCTTCATGCTTCACTCTGGAATGCAATAATCCTGGGATGATCCTGTTAGGAAAAGCTCCCACATGTCACTTAAGGGACATGCAGTCAATCTTTTGCCTTATGTCCAAGTTTTAGATAATTTTTCCAAGCAAATTTTATATCTACAAAGTATTTCATTAGCAATAGGCACGGAATTTCAGTTTCAGTCTTCAAAATTCTCATGGGCAAAAGTATTCTTGGGAGAACCTACTTTGATTTATGACTCTGGACTTCCAACCCCACTCCTGGAAATCAACTTATTCTAGATGGCGTCAGGTAAACTCATTCCAATCCTGTGACTCCGTCGTCAAATTTGGTACTAACTGAATCCCAATCTAATTCCAAGCTCCCTCCCCTCTCTTTCCTGCCACCGAATCCAAAGACTGGAGGATGCGGTGAAAAACTACAGCTAAGTGTCTTCAGAGCGAGGATACGATCTACCTTAGAGTCACTCTGCCTTAAGTTCCTCTGCGCTCACTGTTGATGTCTTGTCATCTGTTCTTCCTAAAAGGATAATTGACCTTGGGGGCTGTGGAAGGTTGTACATTCAGTTTCTGCTCACATAGTACCTTCTCTCAATTCACCTTCACACCCTAAGCAGGTTTGTGTGGCTCAGAAATACTTCATGGAGGAGGCCATACCTGACCTTGCCCTTAGGAGTATGTGTAGGACTTGGAAGCATGGAAAGAAGAGTTGAAGGCATTCCATGCAGGAATAATAAGGTGAGCAAAGGCATAGAGTGAGAACAAGAATGCAGTTACTGTGGCTTGACTAGAACCAAGGTTTGGGGATGTGAGAATTAAGAGTGACAAGCAGGGGGTTTGGGTTATATGATGTAAGTAGAAGGTAACATTTGTCAAGTACCTACTATGTGTCGGGTACTTTTGACACTCATTTTGCAATGCCAATTTCAAATATTATTCCTTATTCCCCATGTCAACATGCTAGAGAGAGACCTTTCAAAATTAAAATATAGAGGCATGGTGCCTGGGTGGCTCAGTCACTTAAGCGTCTGCCTTCAGCTCAGGTCATGATCCCAGGGTCCTGGGATCGAGTCCCGCATCGGGCTCCCTGCTCAGTGGGGAGCCTGCTTCTCCCTCTGCCCTTCAACCCGCTTGCACTCTCTCTGACTCCCACTCACTCGCTCTCTCTCAAATAAACAAAATCTTAAAAATAAAATAAAATAATAAAATATAGAGGCAGAGTATTCCTTCTCCTAAGATTATATGCCTTCCATTTTCCTTATCAAGAAGCCACCATCAGATGCCAAATTTTTCTAGAAAATTTGGTCTGAGGGTAGCATCAGCTGAAAACTGAACACACCTATTCTCTGATGCTTGGGTCTTACATGACAGATCATGCTCCAAATTGATATAGCCACCACAATAATCACAATCCTAGCTAATGTTTACTGAGCAATTATTATGCACCAGGCAATATTGTGTGTAGTTTACATGTATTGTCCCCTTCAAGCCCCAAGACAACCTTATGAAGTAAGCACTGCAATTTATTTCCATTTTGTAGAAGAGGAGTCTGTGAAATGAAGAGAGAAGCAATAAAGACAAGGTCACAGAGTTGGTAAGTGGTGGCACAAGGATTTGGATCCAGGCCTCTGACTCCACATCGAAGAGAAATCTAGAGAAGAAATCCTGCTGCGCTGACCACATGACTGTGGCTCTTCCGGGATGTCACGTTTCGTGTGTGTCTCTTCTTACCTCCACCCTCCCAGTAGGGCCAGAAGCGAAGAGCCAACATGCGGATGAAACTGCTCTAACTAAAATAGTAGACTAACGACAGTGTTACCAAAGGCAGACTGGCTCAGTCAAGTGTGGGAGTGAGAAAGTGAGTAAATGAATGAAGAGACAAGAAAAGGAGAATGGATACAGTGTTTAGGCTCGGATTCTAGAACTAGACGTCCTGAGTTGAAATCCTGCCTTCATGACTTACTAGTGGTGTGACCTTGAGCAAGTTACTCAACCTCTCTGTGCTTTAGTTTCCTCATCTGTAAAATGGAAATAAAGAGACACCTCACCTGAAGGTCCTTATAAGGATTAAATGAGCAAAAATTTTAAAGCATGCAGAAAAGTGCCCAGCATATATTAAGCACATAATAAATGAACTGAGGGAAACTGCAGGTGGGCCAATCACGGTGCTTGTTCATGGCTAGAGCCACACTGAGATGTTTAAAAATGGGATAAAAAAAAATAGAGAAACAGACCAGAGGATGGATTAGTAGCTCCTCTTCAGGCAAACACATAGGGTTTCAAAAGCAGTCGGTCAACTTTGTTTGCAAAGCTACACCAAGGGTAGCAATTGGCATGTGTTGGGAGTAGGCATAATTAACTTGCTTTGGTTCTAGCACAGCTGCATTGATATGTATCATAGTGTGTGTCTTTAAGTTCAATAACAGAAAAGCTTCTAAGTACAGGGGTTCAATAAAGAGTGCTGAGTATCTTCCGAAAGTAATTCAATTTTCCTAGTGGGTGATTCATTCATCGTGCTGACTAAAAATGGCCAGTCAGCCACATTAGATAATATTTCCCAGGAATAGGAATTATCCCTATTTGGATAACATCCCACCAGAAGTATGTAGTGGCAGTCAAAATTGCTGGCTCGTATATATCTCAGTAAGTAATTGGAGAGAGACAAGATTGGTAGGCTGAGTCTTGCCACCTTAACCAGATTCTCCTATTTTTTTTTCTCCTGAAGATTTCTGCCTTCTGGACCAGCTAGATTGTGCCCTTTCCCTTCTAGGACCCTTTTTCCATAAGCCTCACTGTAGCATCATTTTATCAAGGAACAGACTTAATGGCACATGATGACTTGCATACCTGGGTGCTCATGTGAGTCCCTTAACTGTGTATTATAAAAGCATGTGTCCTCAGACACCCTGCATAGTTGCTCTGCTACCATTATTTATCTTTTTATTTCCTTTTCAATGGTTGCTCTGCTTTTCTTCATTAATTCCTTTCTTCTCAGATCATTGCTAAATGCCGGTGTTCCCACCCATGCAATGAAATAGGTTCTAACAGGTGTAGCTGTTATAGAATATTAGAGAAAGCAGGTTGAGAGAAACTGAATTATTTTTAGTTCCATGAAGTTCATCTAGATTCCATGTGACATTTAACTGTTGTACTAAATAAGCAAAATACTCTAGCAAAATTTAAAGTTTATAGAACTATTAACAATAATTTATCAAGTTATTCTTTTTTTCCTAAAACACAAATTTTGCTGTTAAAATTTTTTTCTACATCTTTTAATGTGATATTCTTATATCTTAGAGCCAAAATCTTCTTCAGTTGCTTTAGTTTTGAAATGTATCAATTGACAAATTAAGGCAGATTCATTTTTCAGACTGTTTACCTATTAGAAATGCATCCACTTCTTCCTCAGATTTCTTTAGATTTTCTCCTAGATTTCTTTCCCTTTTCCCTTTATGGATGGGATATTTCCTTCTTGCTGAGGACTCTCACTTCTCCTCAACACACATAAAAAACAAAGGTTCTAAAAAGAAAGCATTTAGTTTGATTGTAAGCAAAGAATCCCAACAGGAAATTAGTTATAATTTCATATTACTACTGATAAACACCAAGGTGTTGCTTGCCTTTTGTTAAGGGATTATTTGTATCTTCTGTTTTACCAAAATTACCGTATGTGAGGGTGTTCGGTTGCTAAGTCCCTTCCTAGTATTATGCCGGAAATACCCAAGACAGGTGTGCTTGGGTGGTTGTTGGTTAAGCATCTGACTCTTGATTTCGGCTCAGGTCATGAGATTGAGCCCCACATTGGGCTCCCCGCTCAGTGGGGAGTCTGCTTGAGATTCTCTCTCTCCCACTGCTCCTCCCCGCCACAAAATAAATAAATAAAATCTTAAAAAAAAAAAAAAGAGGGGTGCCTGAGTGGCTCAGTCGTTAAGCGTCTGCCTTCAGCTCAGGTCATGATCCCAGGGTCCTGGGATCGAGCCCCACATTGGGCTCCCTGCTCAGTGGGAAGCCTGCTTCTCCCTCTCCCACTTCCCCTGCTTGTGTTCCCTCTCTCGCGGTCTCTCTTTCTCTGTCAATTAAATATATAAATAAAATCTTTTAAAAAATTTTTAAAAAAGAAACTACAGTCCCAAATGACTAAGCCTCATTCTTTTTTTTTTTTTTTTAAAAGATTTTATTTATTTATTCATGACAGACAGAGAGAGAGAGAGAGAGAGGCAGAGGGAGAAGCAGGCTCCCAAGGAGCAGGGAGCCCGATGCGGGACTCGATCCCAGGACCCTGAGATCATGACCTGAGCCGTAGGCAGACGCTTAACCATCTGAGCCACCCAGGCGCCCCACTAAGCCTCATTCTAAGCCTCAACTGGTTGGTCCCCTTTCTGATAAAGATATACAGATATGCCTGTCAGCTGGCTGACATCAGGGGAGAGGCCATGTCCAGTGGGGAGTCTGCTTGAGATTCTCTCTCTCCCACTGCTCCTCCCCCCAACAAAATAAATAAATAAATAAAATCTTAAAAAAAAGAGGGGTGCCTGAGTGGCAATGAACCAATCCACTTTTTATAAGTAGCTTACAAGTCAAGGGAAGAAAAACAATATGACTTCAATAGTGTGTTAGTCATAACAAAAGTTGTTTAAAATTAAGTTTCTACAGTCAGGTAAGCCAATATTTGAGGGTGAGGTAGCCCTAGAAATTTTAACCCAAGATTCACTCTGTGCTACTTATGAGAAGAATGATCTAACCTAATTACAGAAACTGTATACAAATATGTACATATGCATAAATGCACAAATATATATACACACATTCATAAAATATACACACACATATGCACACACATAGTAGCTGTGAATATTTTAATTTTTCCTGACCATGTTATATAAAAAGCATTTCTCAGTTATAGCTGTTTCTTTACAATTTATATTCCCACCGCTTGCCATATGAATATCCATAATTAGCCTTTTTTTTTAAGATTTTCTTTATTTATTTGACAGAGAGAGAGAGAGAGAGCATGAGCAGGGGGAGCAGCAGAGGGAGAGGGAGAAGCAGGCTCTCTGCTGAGCAGGGAGCCCGATGTGGGGCTCTATCCAGGAGCCTGGGATCATGACCTGAGTCAAAGGCAGCCACTTAACCGACTGAGCCACTCAGGCGCCCCCATAAGTAGCATTTCTAAAATTTATATGGGTGTTTCCCTTCCTCCTATTCCAGATTTTTTACCATTTACCTTAAAATGTTAATTTCTTTCTGAAAGCACAAATAGTGTCCATTTAACTAATTAAAAGCCTTAGCTGACAAAAGGTAGTTAGTCTGGAATTTCCTTTAGTACAGCTTTGGATATGGAGGAAGACTCAGCAAATGGATTTAAATCAGTCATTTTTGAATATTTAAAACTTTAGAAAATATTAGAGCATTTAGACCTTGAGATGGATTCATCCCATCATTTATTTCAGAAATCCAAGTTTCTATGTATTTCATGGTTGGCCATCCTAGTGATAGAAGTTTTATCTTTCAGGAAAGAAGCTTGTAAAAATGAACAGCTTTTATCCTGAGTCTCTGACCTGAGCAGGGAGTCTCTGCTTTCTGAAAAGTCATTTTTATCTGGCATTTTCTTATCTAAACTTTCCATTAATATCTACCATCCATGGTGCTCATTATAAAGACATGTAGCTTCTGAGTCTTGAAAAAAAATTTTTTTTTTTAATTTTACTGTGTTAGGTGTTTAGTATTTTATTGGATTTTAGGCTTTGAAAATTACTATTCCATGTATGATATACCAGAATTCTTGATAATGTAGCACACATTTGCTAATCATGCCAGATAATAAAGGAGTGTTCTATTCCCATAAGAAATTACACATGACAGCACTCATTTCCATCATTTATGATCAAGGGTAAGTTATACAGGCTAAATTTTTTTTTTTACTCTGGCTCAAAATTAATTTTAGTGGATGGGGAGCTGATCCATTTTTTAAATTTTTTTTTTAAAGATTTTATTTATTTATTTGACAGAGAGAGATACAGCGAGAGAGGGAACACAAGCAGGGGGAGTGGGAGAGGAAGAAGCAGGCTTCCCGCAGAGCAGGGAGCCTGATGCAGGGCTCAATCCCCGGACCCTGGGATCATGGCCTGAACCGAAGGCAGATGCTTAATGACTGAGGCACCCAGGTGCCCCTTAAATTTTTTTAATTAAAATTTTATTTATTTATTTGAGGGGGGGGCACAAGCAGGGGGGACAGGCAGAAGAAGAGGGAGAAGCAGACTCCCCGCTGAGCTGAGAGCCCGACGTGGGGCTCCATCCCAGGACCCCAAGATCATGACCTAAGCCGAAGGCAGATGCTTAACCAACTGAGCCACCCAGGCACCCTGATCCATTTCTTTAAATATAGTTGTAACTTATACATACTACAGAGTCTATATGAAGAAAACTTTAAAACTCCACTGCAGAGCACAACAAAGGAGAGAGAATTGAATCAACTTAAAAATATATCTGATTTTTCAATGGAAAGAGTCAATATCTTAAAACTATCACTTTTCTACTAACTTTATCAGAAATTAAAGCATGATAAAATGACTATAATGAAAATAGTTTGATTTTGGCACTTAAAAGAAAGATCAATATAGGGGCGCCCTATATTAAAGATTTAAATTTAATAAAAATTAAAGCAAATATACAGGAAAACTCAAAGTTGTCTTAAAGAGTATAATCTTGAGTAGGAATGTATTTTCTAATTAAGATGCAAAACCCAGGTGTCAAACAACAGTGGCCTTCAACCTTGGCCACACATTAGAATCAGCTGAGGAACTTGTAAAAACTTTCAATCCTTGAACTCCACCCCAAATTAAATGATTCAGGACCTCTGGGGATGGGGCCCAAATCTGTTTTTGTTTTGTTTTTTGTTTGGGTGATTGATTAATACTTTTTTAATGCTCTATGGGTGATTCTGATACATGGTTAGACTTGAGAAAACTGCCACAAAATGAAATCTTTAGATTGTCCCCACTCTGGAAACTATTCCAGATATTCTTTGCCAAGAGGGGCCCAACTGCCACCCTCCTCTCTGAGGCTTGCTGCTTTCTTGGCTTTCACCCCAAACAAAAGGACAAATCCTTTCCATTCTCAGAATGCTGAAAAATTTTTAAGGGTCCCTCAATAGGGATGCTGGCAGAAAACAGAAGGCATGCTCAAATTGAGTCATTTGAGAAAAGTTTAATAAAGAGGTTGCATACAGATGGAACCATTCATATCTTGGTTGTGGTGGCGATTACATGAGAATCTACACATGTGATAGAATTTTATAGGATTATATAAAAAAATCAGTAAATTTGAAAACTAATATAATCCCAGTAAAATCTACAGTCCAGTCCATAGTATGATATCAATGTAAATTTCCTTATTTTGATACTCTTTCCCTCGTAAGATGTTATCACTGGGGGAAGCTGGGGGAAGGTACACAGACTCTCTCTGTACTATTTCTTCAAGTTCTTGTGAGTCTATAATTTTTCCAAAATAAAGTGTTAAAAAGAGAGACCGTATATGGGGATATAAGTGAGGAGCAGGAAAATCACACAAGGGATGCTGTAGCAACCCAGAACTCAACAGTTGGGCCCAGTTTCCCACTCCCAGGCCTGAAATAACAAGAGGAGTCATTGGGAGTGGGGGTGAGGAGGGGGGGAGAGAGAGAGAGAGAGAGAGAGAATGAACACAAGCTGTATGAAAAGGGCTATCTGACAGGTGCTGTGACCTTGAGACAAGAGATGTCAAGTGAGCTAAGACATGGAATTCATTGAAACTGGGCTCTGGTTCATTGTCTGAAATTGATCAAAAGTAGTCTGGGGGCACGAGAGGAATTGTAAAGTTTGGAAGAGCCACTGGAAGGAAATTTATGAGGCAGGGTAAGATTTTACAAGGAGTCATTCTAGGAAAAGTAAATAATTACCAAACACATTTGTTATCATCTTTTAAGCAGTAATAAATCTCACAAACATTATATGATTGTATTTGTTGGGAATCTTCAGAGAAACAGATTCAATAGGATATATGCATGTATAGAAAATTTTATTATAAGGAATTGGCTCATGTGATTATGGAGGTTGAGAAGTCCCAAGATCTGTAGTTGGCAAACTGGAGATCAATGTCTAGTTCCAGTCTGAGTTTGAAGGCCTGAGAACTAGTACAGCTGATGGTGTAAATTCCAGTCTGAAAGCTGGCATACTCAAGAGCCAAAAAACTGGATATTTTAATTCAAGTCCAAAGGCTAGAAGGAACTTCCCAGCTCAAAACAGTCAGGTAGGAGTCTCCTCTTACTTGTGTGAGAGTCAGCCTCTTTGCTCTATTCAGACCTTCAGCTGATTAGATGAGGCCCACTCGGGGCGCCTGGGTGGCTCAGTCGTTAAGCGTCTGCCTTCGGCTCAGGTCATGATCCCAGGGTCCTGGGATTGAGCCCCGCATCGGGCTCCCTGCTCGGCAGGAAGCCTGCTTCTCCCTCTCCCACTCCCCCTGCTTGTGTTCCCTCTCTCGCTGTGTCTCTCTCTGTCAAATAAATAAATAAAATCTTTAAAAAAAAAAAAAAAAGATGAGGCCCACTCATATATGAAGCACAATCTGCTTCAGTCAGTCTGTCAGTTCTAACGTTAATCTCATCAAGAAATCTCTTCACAGACACACGCAAATATCTGGGCACCCTGTGGCCCAAACTGACACATACAATTAACCATCACAATTATGGACATGCATATTTTTCTTACCAAGGAGTAACTCATCGGAATAGATAGCTGAATGCCCCATTACTTTGTTTCACTCATAGTGAGATATTATGAATAATAAAACCCTTGGATATGGTCACTGAAAGAGTCTGATGATAAAATTTTTTTTTCTTTCACTATGCTGGCCATCCTTTTTGCAGGAGTGAAAAATTAATTGAATTCAAACATATTTTGCCTTGAGTAATAACTTGGAAATGTGCTCACTGGCCTAAGAGGTTCATCTGTGTTTTCAGTTGGCCCCAGTAGGAGTGTACCGATACGTGCATGTTACATTCCAACAGCAATCAACCTGATATAAACCACACAGAGCTCTCAATCCAAGAAGTGGTAACTCAGAGAAGTAACACTCTGGGCACTAATAACTGCCTATGCTTTTGTAAATCAATGTTACTTAATTTTTTTAGAAGAGTAGGTAGCTGACCTGGAATCCCACAAACTACAACCAAAATATGACTCTTGACACAACTGCCACTTTTGCCCTCAAGAGGCTATTGCTTTCCTCCTGGATCCTCCATCACCACGGAAGGTAGGCTGAGACCACACACAAGGTATCTTTGGTACAGGGGAAAAAAAAATGGCCAAGTATCTACTCTATGCATGAAAAATATTCCTTTTCATGCATTTGTTTATTTAGTCAACGGTATTTACTGAGCACCTACTATGCACCTGGAATCAATGACATGCTGGTATCTGATGTAAGAGTCCTTTCAGGTAGAGGGAGCAGAAAGTACCAGGAAGCCAGACCATGTAGGGCCTACTTCTAGTCCATGGCTACTCAGAGTGAGGTAAGAAGCCATATTCAATTACCTTTTTACAAAAAAAAAAAAGAAAAAAAGAAAAAGCTTTTTATTTTTAAGGTAAAACATAAAATGATTAAATTATTTTAAAGATTTTATTTATTTATTTGACAGAGAGAGAGAGCGAGAGAGCATGAGCCAGGGGGAGAAGCAAAGGGAGAAGCCGACTCCACACTGAGCAGTGAGCCTGATGTGGGGCTTGATCCAGGACCCTGTGATCATGACCTGCGCCAAAGGCAGATACTTAACCACTGAGCCACCCATGTTCCCCTGATTAAATTCTTTTTAAGATAATAATGTTTAGAGAAAGTTTTAAACTGTAGAAACTTAGTGTTTTCCACCTGTGTCCACACATCCTAAGGTGACTCCCAATGAGTCACACCCTTGTATAATCCCTCTACCACCACCCCACTGAGTATGAGTGGGAACTGTCACTTGCTTCTACTAAACTGAATATGACAAATGTGCTGGGATGTCACTCTTATGACTACTTTTTGTTACATAAGTTTCCATCTTAGCAGAGTGGAGAGAGAGACTCTCCTGCTGGCCGTGAAGAAGCAGTCACCTTGTGACCCGCCTATGGAGAGGGCCATGGGGCAGAGAACTGTGGGAGGCCTTTAGGAACTGAAGCCAGTCTCCAGCTGATAGTAAGAAGCTGAGGGTCTCAGTCCTACCACCACAAAGATCTGAATTCTGCCAACAATACATGAGTTTGGAATAGGACCCCAAACTCCAGGTGTTTTTCTTACCAAGGAGTTCTGCACCAACTGATACCTTGATTGCAGCCTAGTGAGATGCTGAGCAGAGAAACTAGGTAGGACCTGGACTACTAACCTTCAGGAACTGAGATAATAAATGTGACTTGTTTTAAGTCCCTATGTTTGTGGTATTTTGTTCCAGCAATGGAAAGCGAATGCACACTCTAACCTTGGTTTTCTCCTTAAGTTTAAGTAAAATTGTTTTTCCAGCCTTCCTGGAGCCAGTTCTCTCTTGGGGCTTGTTCATGAGCTCAGGAACATTAACCAGTTCAGCATCAAAAACCCTCTTGGCTTCTCATAACCCCCCGTTTTCTGGTGAATATTCCTACTGCCATAGAGAAATTATCATTGAGGAACACTGATGATAGAAGTGGGAGATAGTATCTAGATTTCAGCATTCTTCTATGAGAATGTTCTTTTCTTCTTTCTTATCTTCATGCTCTCTGCTTTGATGGCTCTCTTGGTTTTCTCAAAGGAAATCATGTCTGAAATCACCTATGTTGATGCTAAGTAAATAGGCCAGTGTTAATTCATTTCCAATGAAGACTAGAGTTTATCTGATACATTGTTTGACACAGAACAGGCACACAATAGCCCCAGCATGAAGTGCAGAGTTTTCTAAGAAGTAAAACAATGAGATAAATCAGATTGCCTGTAAATCATGTGCTGAAGTAACAATCCAGCCAAAGGCAGAACTTTGGGAGGATAAAGATTGTAATAACGGGAGGGGGCCTGAAGGGATGGAGTGGACATCCTTAGCGGCCCCGCCCAGATCCCAGGTACTGGCTGGAGCATCAGTCCTCCAGCAGTTATGACTATCAGCTGCTAATAGGTCACAGCCTCCCCCTTCGAGAATTGGTTTTAGTCAAAAGGAAGCTAACTTACCCAGGACATTTTTTACACGCACACACACACACACACACGAAGGAGAGACAGCCCACAACCAATGATTGTCACTGACATGGTTCTATTTTTAAAAAGGCAAGTCCTGGGTGGGAGGATGGGTTAGCCTGGTGGTGGGTATTGAGGAGGGCACATTCTGCATGGAGCACTGGGTGTTATGCACAAACAATGAATCATGGAACACTTCATCTAAAACTAATGATGTAATGTATGGGGATTAACATAAGAATAAAAAAAAAAAGAAAAAAAAAGGCAAGTCCTTTGCTACTATATGGGTATATGGGATCACACTGTGGTGCTACTCATGTTCCAGAGGTCCCTGTTGGATCACGCTAAGGCTGGTCCTCAGCTGAGACCACATTTAGGTTTTTCCTGCTTTTCCCACTCATCTCCTAAGAGCCCTCCTTCAGGAAACCTCTTGCACAAGAATCACCATCTCAGGTTCTTTTTCCAGGAAACCTAATCTAAGACAGAAGAGCTTCTTGGATGTTGGCAATGTTCTATTTCCTTTTTTTTTCTCATTTGACAGCTTTATGAAATATAATTTATGTACCACACAATTCATATATGTAAAGTGTACAATTCAGTATTTTTTCACATTTTCAGAGGACTGTGCATCCATCATCACCATTTCACTTTGCAACATTTTCTTCCCCCCTAAAAGAAACCTGGTACCCATAGCTGTCACTCCTCATTCCCAAACAGCCCTCCCCACCCAGCCCTAAGCAACCACTAATCTACTTTGTATCTCTACTGATGTTGCCTATTCTGGACATTTTATGTAAATGTCATTATAATATGTCATCTTTTGTGACTGGCTTCTTCCACATAGCATAATGGCTATAAAAAAAAAAAAGTGGACAGTGATGTTGTTGTTGACAGTAACAGTTGTGGTCAAGGTTCATCCATGTTGCAGCATGTATCCGCACTTCATTTCTTTGTATTGCTGGATAATATTCTATTCTATGCATATACCATATTTTATTTATCCATTCACCTGATAATAGACATCTGGGTTGTTTTCGTTTTTTAGTTATTAGAAATGATGCTGCTATAAGCATTCATGTATAAGTCCCTTACATGGACATATGTTTTCATTTCTCATGGACATATGCCTAAGAGTGGAATTTCTGAGTCACATGGTGACTTACTTTAAACTTTTCCAAAGTTTAAACTCAAACTCTTTTTCCCAAGTGGCTATACCATTTTACATTCCCACCAGCCCCATATGGGGGCTCCAATTTCCCCACATCCTTACCAACACTTGTTATTATCCACTTTTTAAATTATTATTATAGCCATTCTAGTGGGAGTGAAGTTGTATCTCACTGTGCTTTGATGTGTATTCACCTAATGGCTAATGCTGGTAAGCATCTTTTATGTGATTATTGGCCATTTGTATATCTTCTTTGGAGAAACGTCTATACAAATCCTTTGCCCGTATTTTAATTGTGCTGTCCTTTTATTATTTAGTTGTAGTGTTCTTTATATATTCCTTATATATACATATATATGTATATTCTTTATATATTCTACATACAAGTTCCTCATCAGATAAGTGATTTGCAAATATTTTTCACCATTCTGTGGGTTGTCTTTTCACTTTCTTGATGATATTGTTTAATGTTCTGTTTCTTGACCTGGATGTGGTTACATGAGTGTATTTACTTTGTGATAATTTAATAAAACTGTGCACTTTTCTCCCAAATCTCTGCTCAGGTCCAGTCAAATGAGGGCAGCAGGAGCCTCTCCTTCTCCTTTCTAGAAGAGATTTTTCCAAAATTCAGATTTACAAGGGAAAGTTAGAACTAGTTCTTGGGATATTGTAACTCTTTTTTTAAAATTTTATTTATTTATTTGAGAGAGACAGAGAGAATGAGTGAGAGCACAAGCAGGGAGAGGGGAAAGGCAGAGGGAGTGGGAGAGGGAGAAGCAGACTCTGCTGAGCAGGGAGACCAATGTGGGGCTCAATCCCAGGACCCTGAGATCATGACATGAGCCAAAGGCAGACACTTAACTGACTGACCCACCCAGGTGCCCATGGATATTGTGACTCTTATAGATAGCTATTATGTCCTGTCTTCAGTAAGATCTGTCTGCCTGCACTTTGGAGAACAGCCTGGAGGAAGCAAAAATGGGAGACTAATGAGCATGCTCTCTCTCCAACTCGGGGCATGTGGAGATGTTCCATATCTCTGAGACTCTGAGACATAAAATCTCCTCAGGGCCTTGGGTCTTTAGGAAAGACCATGCCCATCACAGACATCCGAGTTTGCCTTTGTGATGCACGCCCTAACTTACCACCAAGGTCTTTGAATCTTCAAACACTTCAGTGATGCTAACTTGTATGCACTTGTTACCACACTGCCCCTCATTGACCTAGTCTAGTTGTAATTCAAACTTTTGTTTAATACTAGATTCCAATAAAACCGAACTGCTCTGGTTGGAGCTGGGGGATTCAGAGCCCAGTTTGAAAACCACTACCTAGTAAATATTTACAGTTAGTGTGGCTGTGATGTGTAGCAGTAGCCTGTACAAAATGACTATGGGTGATCACCAGTAGGTGAAAAGACATTGTCTAAAATATTTAGGAAAGATGCACGTGAGAAGCAGGGTCAGTTTAGCAGAAATATCAAGGATGCTGGATCCTAGCTCTCCCTCCATCTCGGCTGGCTCCAAATCTTTAAGAGCTTCTACTAAATATATCTAGAAGAGTAAAATTACAAACATCCAAAATGTCTGACAACAGGGATTTAAAAATGTTCAGTATAGATCTGCATATTAACTATGTATTATTTTGAAAATTTACACTAGAAGGTTAAGTTAAAAGGGTAGACATGCAAATTTCAAGTGCATTCTTTTCTTCTTCTTTTTTTCAAGTGCATTCTGAAGGACTGTGTAAAATATGTGTGTATAAATAAGAACAAAGACAAAAACAAAATTCACAAAGGAGAACCAGACTGTTTGGTTACTATTGTGATTTATAAGGAGTTTTAAAATTTTTCAATAACCTTTTAATACTATATTATCTTTTAATTTAAAAAGCCTCAAAAAAGCCTTATTCTTTTCTGAAAGATAAATTATAAAAATAAAAAGATAAAAATGTAAAAACAAATACATATGCTATAAGAGCAAAAATGTCTTCTGAAGTGCCAAGCAGAAGAAAAGGTTTTTTCCCTCATTGTACTGTGGGGCCAAGGGCAGGCCACCCCAAGATGGGCCACTTTGGCATGAAGATTATTTTGAGTTAAAAGCAATCAAAACCCAGCAGATTCAGGATAAGCTCTTAACCTACCCCTCAACTGCCTGCTTGGACCAAGAAGACAGCTATTCACAGAGAGAGTCCTTTTCACCTAGGGAACTCATCTGCCTCATAGGGCAACCTTTGTTTTCCAAACATCTCCTTTCACCTTCCTGCCAATAGTCTTTCTCCCCTTACAATCCCCAGACTCTTGGGACACCTGGGTGGCTCAGTCTTTAAGTGTCTGCCTTTGGCTCGGGTCATGATCTCGGGGTCCTGGGATCGAGTCCCACATGGGGCTCCTTGCTCAGCAGGGAACCTGCTTTTCCCTCTGCCTGCCGCTCCCCCTGCTCACGCTTTCTCTTTCTCTCTGACAAATAAATAAATAAAATATTTAAAAAAAAAAATCCCCAGACTCTTACCCCTCTCTTTAGCCCATAGAAGCCTCTTGTTGCCTCAGTGTCTTTAGAATTTCATTTCTGTGTGGATTCCTCATACTTATGGAAATAAATTTGATATTCTCCTGTTAATGTGTTCCATATCAATTTCTTAGTCCGGCTGGAAGGCTCTTGAAAGGCAGAGGAAATTCTTCCTCCCCAACAGTCCCATCAGCGTCATTAAGATGGAAAATCAAAAGTTCCCAGGAACAATTGTTGGAGCCATGGGGATCCCAGTTGGAAATTTCATAACTGCTTTCTCAAGACATTATACAGAGGAATTGTGAGTATAAAAGACAGCTTTGCAAGTGATAAGTTCTGCATGTTACAGAATACCCATAAAGCTAGTTCCTTAAATTACTACAGTTTATATGAGAATTCTCCATACTCAAATAATCATGTTCTTTTCTAGCACAGATTTTTGTTTAAGCTTCATTTTGAGATATTCTTAATTGGCTTACTGATTCTCCTGAGTGTCTCTTATATATCATTTGCTGGGAATCTAGCCAACGTTTAAGATTTTTTTTTTCTTTTTTTAAAGATTTTATTTATTTATTTGACAGAGGAGAGATAGCGAGAGCAGGAACACAAGCAGGGAGAGTGGGAGATCGATCCCAGGACCCTGGGATCATGACCTGAGCCAAAGGCAGACGCTTAACGACTGAGCCACCCAGGCACCCATTTATTTTCTTTTTTGACTAATGTGGGAAAGGAAAAATCATTTTCCCTTCACCCTTCTAGGTTTTTGGCTGAGACACCCCTGTAATAAAAAGACAAATTAACAGGAGAAAAACAAACAAAAGTTTAACAACATGTATACTTCCTGTATACATGGGAAACACCCAGGAAAACTGAGTGTCTCCCTATAATGTCCCAAGCTGCCACTTTAAATATCTCCAGCTAAAGACAAAGAACACGTTGAGGGGTGAGGCAGCCAGTTAAGGGAGGTTATCAGGCAAAGCACAGTAAACAAGGGTATGGTTGTTAGGCAAATTTAAGTCCTTGCCTTCTCCATTGATAAGAGTTTCAAGAGATTTAAAGTCATCCTTCTCTTCCTGGTACTGAGAGGGAGACATCCTTACAAATGAGGATTTGCCTTACAAATGTCAATGTCTTTTACAAAACAGTAACATCCACTGCTTTCAGAGCTTCCCCCGTGTCAGCTGTTTCTTAAAAATAATCAGCCTAAAATAATCCTTATGCCAAAAGGCATATTTTGGGGTGGTATGTTTTGCTCCCCTTCACTAATAAGCAATATCCTTAAACTTGAGGAGCTTTAGCAAAGTGGATGGCCTAGCATGTTTCCAAAAACATAATACTCACAGCCACCAGATTGGCACTGTTCTGCTTAATTTAGGAAGAGTTAGGAGAGAGCCTTGGGGGGGATTTGAAAGAGCAAAAGAACTAATATGACATTCTCAAATTACTAACATCTTCTGTTTTGAAAGTGAAAGGCTATTTGTTTTTAACCAATGGATCAGTGGATTAACATCTGAACTAATGTGGGAGAAGAAAGGAACATTTGCAAACCACCCCCTTCCACATAGTTCTATAACTAAGGTTTTTTGGTTTTGTTTTCTTTTTACCTCAAAGAAAACTGGAAGAACAATTTAGGATCTTTCAACTCTGCTGAATGTGTTTGAGATCTTTTTTTTTCCTTAATTGAAGTATAGTTGACACACAATGTTACATTAGTTTCCGGTGTTACGTTTGAGATCTTTTATTCAGTTTTTACAACTCTCTTTAAAAAGCTTCTACATTGGAAAAAATTCCATAATTAAGAATCTCAGAATCAAGAGCCTTCCCTCCATCCCCAAGCAAAAGGTGCCATGTCTTACAGGTACACATTCTACAGACAGGCTTACTTTCTTTCTACTTTTTTCCTCATTATTTATCTCCCCACCTAACTGTCCATTTTTTTTTTTTTTTAAGATTTTATTTATTTGCGAGAGAGAGAATGAGAAACAGAAAGCATGAGAGGGAGGAGGGTCAGAGGGAGAAGCAGACTCCCTGCTGAGCAGGGAGCCTGATGCGGGACTCGATCCCGGGACTCCAGGATCATGACCTGAGCCGAAGGCAGTCCCTTAACCAACTGAGCCACCCAGGCGCCCCCCTAACTGTCCATTTTTACTGTGGCCCTGAGTCAGGGTATTTATGGACCAGGAATAAGGTCACCCTCAACATGGGAACAGAGAAGTAGAAGACGTTGAAGGAATCAGAAGCCAGGCTGAGTTCTTGGGCAAAAAGACAGCAGAAGAGAGTAGATAAATGGTCTCATGGTGTGATCTTAAGGATTACTTAATATTTTCTGGAAGGCCTGAGAAAGTTCCTGGGTCTTGATAAGTAGTTTAAATTTAAGCCAGTAAAGTCCAACCCAATAAGGTACCATCCCTTTTACTATCAGATGACCCTCCTTCAGTGTGATGGCTAATGGAAAAGGGGGATGTTTCTTATCTATTATGAGGCCAGGAAGTGAGGTAAATATCAGTGTCAGCCTAGAGAAACATGTCCAGAATAGTTTGTCAAAGCCAGGGTACCCAAAACAAGAACTCAGGAAGCAGGGATAATGATCCCATAGGCAAATAAGAAGAGTCTGGAAGTCCAGAAAGAGGTTTAGAATGCCATAGTTGGGCCCTCCTGTTTGAATGGGTGGAACAGCTCCATTTGATGATAAATAGAAAACCTAACAGGACTCTGAAAGTCTATGTGGATAGTTGCTCATTCTAGTTGGGTTCAAAAGATGACATAAAAAGACAATGGAACTTAGGAATTGAGGGTATCAACAACATCAAGAGATTGTTATAAAACAAAATTCAAATGAGTAAACCTTAAAGATCTTATTGGCTTTATTCAGTGATTCATGAATCCCTGAGTAGTGAATCACTACCATCTAGTAGATGGAAAGGAACACTGAAGAACTAAACAAAATGGAAGACTTATAGGCAGAAGGGGGTACAGAATAAGGAAAGACTGGATTACCTCTTCTTTCTTTGGGGGATGGAAGGGGTCTATCAGGTGGATTACATTACCAGGAAATTCCAGATTTACTAGTTTAAAATTACATTCCTGAAAGAGGTTGAAACTGCAGTTAGGTTAGATATTAAGTTTTGGTTTGGTGACATGAGCTTAGCACAAGTTGACTCCACTTTGGGCCTGTTGTCTCTTTTTTAACAACCCTTATTCATGAATCATTCTAGGAACAAGTTCCTGACCCCCTCTTTATTTCCTAAACATGATGATGAGGTAATTTCATGAATACATGAGTAGTTATGTAGTGGTGGCTAAACAAACTAGTCTCCTAATTAGTAGCTCATAAAAATGTGTTTGCTTCAGTTTCAGTTGTTTCAAGACCATTTATGCATCCATATTGGGTATTAGTCAAAACTCCGTTTGTTGCAAAAAACTAAAATCCAAATCAAACTGTCATAAACAAAGAAAGGGATTTATTAGCTCACCTAGCTAAGAAAGTTCTGAAGATAGCTCACAGAACCGAATGAGGAGATACAAAAGCCAACCCCAAGGCAGGCTGTCAGAGCCAGGGAATGTAAAGCAAGGGTTGAGAGTTACAAAGTCAAAGAACCAGGGATGATGAAATGAAAAGGAACATGATCCAAAAGGCAGATGAAAAGAGTCTGGAAGAAGTCCAGAATCAGGGGCTAGAATGAGGAACTCAATGCCCTCTAGCTTTCCATCTATCCCTCATCTCTACTGATTTCTGCTTCTACTTGTGTATTGTTCTCTATTAGAAATAGTCTTGCTACATATGGTAAATTAAACACCTTTCAGCAGTCCCTGACATACATCCCAACACAAAATCCAAAAGGAAGAGACATCTCCCGTGCACACACACTTTGAATCTAGAGAATTCTAAAACAACAACAACAACTCTAATTGGCCTAGCTTGGGTCACATGGTTATCCCCTGGACCAATCACTGTGACCACTGTGTCAAATGCCCATTCCTGTGGCAAGGGAAAACAAGGCACTGTAACTGAAAATCCTACCAGAATGCATGGAATGGGGAGGTGGGTGGGTGGGGAAGAGAAATTCCCCAAAGGGAAGAGAATGCTGAACCAGAAGGGGAATATGGAAGGATCACGGACAGATGAGAATTAACAGCTACCTGAGTCCTTATACATCTTCCATCCTCCATATTAAAAAGGATGATTATTCCTGAGGGCAAGCCACATTCAATCATTGACAGCAATAGTATGAAGCCATTTATCTGGTAATGTCCTTCATTTACAATTACACCCAAAAGTATAATTTTTTAAAGAGGAAAGCTGAGGGTATTAGTAAAAGTGTAATAAAACTTAGTATTTCCATGTTGTAGTCAGAGCTCCAGTGGTGGAATGGAATATAGAATCAAAAAGTTTCAAAGCTAATTGACACCGCTCTTCCAATTCCTCATATTACAGGAGAAGAAGCTTGGCTCTGGGGAGTTCTGTGCCCAGACAATTCCCAGGGCTTGCAAGGAAAAAGGCCAGGATGAGAACACAAATCTGTCATCCAACCCAGTATTCTTTCCACTGGAAAGAGCAGTATCTAAATACAAATAATAGCCCATTTTTCTACTTTTAAAATGGAAGAATATAGCATATTACCTTTTTCCATGAAGGATGTCTGCTTATTCATGGAAAATTTTATTTTCTACCCAACATAACTCCTTCAACATGACACTGATTGCATATTCCTTCAAAGTTAAGTGAACTAGTGGAGTTCCTCTCAAACATCAAAATGTACTTCATTAAAAATAAGAGAATCGAGCTAAAAAATATTACTGTCAGAAGACCACACACACACACACACACACACACACAAATGTTTTGAAGGAAGAGGGTGTAATATATGGAGGTTTACATGATTTTAAATAAGCTTGAATTATAAAATTTCCAAAAAACAATGCCTTATTTATATTTAAATTTTCTCATGACTTTTTATAAGGCAAATATATAACAAATTTAAATCACACAACCAAGTCTACACATTGAAAAAGGAGAGTCTAATAAAATATTGTTCTTTGGTGCCAAGGAAGAACAGAATATGGAAGGCAAAATATTTGTTTTCCTGGAAACTTGAGTAAGAGTCACCTTAGGTCTACTCATTTAATGTAATTTTTTAGATAAGGCTATTTTTTTAAAAGGGAATTTTTCATATTTCAGGCATTATTTATGACAGTAGAATTAGTTTAAATATAATAATGGTCCAATTTATACTCACATCAATCACAAGGCCTCTTTATTCAATTCAATACATATTTTTTGACTCTCCCCAAGTTTGAGGTCTTTTAAGGGATAAAAAGATAAGGCATCCACTCATGCATCCATTCAACATATATTATCTCTGTGCCAGGCACTGAGATTGGAATAAAGGGTGAAGAAAACAAGTATGTGTAATCCACTGTAGAAAAGGAAAAATTCTTCTTACTACTACCCTCCTAGGTTCTCTGGCTGGGGCCGTATAAACTGGACTGACAAAAGACAGATTAACAAAAGAAAAGCACACAAATTTATGTAATAAAAGTTTCATATGACATGAGAACCTTCATAAGGAAATGAAGACAGGAAGAAACAGTTAAAGTTGAGTGTTTTTGTACTAGGTTTGATGAAGAGTGGAGAGTTGTGAGAAAATGTGACAGGACAAAAGGGCATGAACTAAGGGTAGTAAATTGGGGGGAACTTAGCAAGGCCTCTTCATTCAGATTCCTCTTAGTGTCTTCCATCTTTGAGATAAGGATGCTCCCTTCCTCCAGGTATTGGGAGGCCTCCTCTCACTTGAGAGTCTTATTATCTACCTCAGAGTAGAAGGGGGAGGTCAGAGAGTCCTTCTTGCACCTGCCATTTCTCATACTCTTTTGATTTAAAATATTCAATATGCCAAAGCACCATATTTTGTGGTAGTATGTTCTGAATGCCATCACTACTTTCAAGGAACTTGTAAGTCAAGTCCAAGGGGGCAGACAAGGGAACAGAAGCTTAGCAGAATGCACTTAAGAGGATAGGGAGGCAGGGAAGAGAGACTCTATCTCTGCCTTTGTGTCAGGGGAAGTTTCCCAAGATCTGAGACCGCTGAGTTCCAAACAGGGATTCCTAAAGCAGTTATCATGGTACCCCACCCACATCCATTGGTCGTCATCCTATGTAGGCGGTCTCTTTGTGCAAGTACCTAGACTTTCTGCTTCAGGGCCCTCTCGATCCACAAGAGCAAGCTTGTCCCTCACACCAGATAGGTGGGGGAGAACAAGGGGGTTACAGCTGTGAGAAGCAGCCCTCAACCAATGGAGAATGGGATCTTGTGGATAAATATCCCAACTTCTTCACCCTTGGATGAGGTCATAATGCCTTGGGAGCCCCCTAAGGGATAGAGCCCAGTTGTCCATGGGAATAATCTGCTCATTAATACACATCATATTAGCTCCCTTCCTTTCCTATACCCCTTCCAGTACTTCCTGGTATTCTCCCAAATAAACCACTTGTACTCAAATCCTCACCTTATAACCTACTTCTGGGGAGCCTGACCTAAGGAAATATACAAAGCAACTGGGAGATCTATTCATCAGCTAAATAAATCATGGTGGTTTTAAGGCACTAAGTTTTGGAGTGTTATGGTTATGCAACAAAAGCTAATTGATATAATCCAAAAAATAAAAAGAACCAAGAAAAAACTATAATTGAGGTATGTAGAAAATCAATAGAGCAGTGGTTCTCAAACTTTACCTTGGATCAGAATCACGTGGAAAACTGATTAAAACACAGATTGCTGAGCCCTACCCGCAGAGCTTCTGATTCAGTTGATCTGGGTTAAGGTTTAAGAATTCTCATTTCTAACAAGTTCTCAAATAATGCTATTGCTGCTGGTCCAGGGACTACACTTTGAGACTCACTGGAGTTCACAGAAGCCAAAAGACAGAGTATTTCTAGAATAGAGCAGTATTCAACTCTTTAAAATGCTACTGAGAGATCTAGTCACATGAAGACCAAACAATAACTATAGGATTTCATAAATTATGACCAATGGTGACATTGACAATAGCAATTGGGGGGGGGGGTTGACAGTCCATTTGGAGTAAGCTGGGAAGAGAATGGGAGGTGAGAAAGTGAAGACAGCACAGAGACAGCTCTTGCAACAAAAATGTTGGAGGAGTAAAGGGAGATATGGGGTCAAGAAGATTTTAATTTGGGGAAGTTGGGGATACTAGGGAGGGTTTGTATGCTTATGGTAGAAATCCAGTGGAGAAGAAAAAAGTGATGTACAAAAGAGAAAGGATAACGGAGGAAGCAGTCCTTGGGGATGGAGGCAGAGCACCTTTGATAGAAGAAGGCATATAATTTCCATCATAGCAGTGTGAAGAATGGCAAATATGGAAAAGATGGCCTTCTGTCTAAAGACTTCAGTTTTCTCAATTAAGTATGAGATGTCATAAGATGACAGTGTGGGGAGGGAAAGGGGGATAGCAGCATTAGGGGAAAAGATATGAGATTCTAATCTCTCGAACTGAAAACAAAATCTCCTTGCTCCTTGAAATGAAAGTGTCCGTCAACATGAATGTCACTTAGGGATAAAGACATAGGACATTGACATGGGACATTTATTTCATGCAAATAATTTGCACACCTTGTGCCTAGATGAAAAAGGAATTGAGTATGCATGTTACTGGATCAGAACTCAGTATTTTTCCAGTTTTGCTTTGCTTTGAAAAGATGCTGGATATTTCCTAGGAATGCATGAGAATTATGACAACCAAGGATGGCTGGGAATTACTTACAATGGTATGGGATGATTTCTGGAATATGTGAAGGAGAAGTTGCTGTCTAGTGCGTCCAGTGGCCCGCACTAGCACCCTGATTGCAACTGCACTATGAATTCTCATTTCAGAAAGAACAGGCTTTCAGTTTGGGATTTAATGCAATTTTAAGATCTAATTCTTAGTGATTCATGAAATATGACTATTGGGAAGATGGTCTTATAAAAATTGTCCATCCAAAACTGTGTGTGAGAGCTGCTTAAATGTAATGTCTGGTATATTTTCACTGGTTAATTTTATATTTGCTTTAGGTTTTTTATTACTTAAAAAATATTATGTTTTCTGGTTGTCTCTGGTTGACTTTTTTAGTTTGCTGATGATTTTGAGAGTGCTAGGTGAGGTACTGTGTGTGTGTATATATATCAAATATTTATATATATATCAAGTAGTTATATATATATAACTACTGATGAGATTAACATCAAGTTAGAGATTAATAAATGTATACTCGGACTCGTGAAAAAGTTCCTTTTGTCAGTAGTCTGACCTAAGTGGTTTGGCTATTTCTAAAGATGAGTGGGACAGAAGTCTATCCTTTGGCATTGGAGACCTCCTATGAAACCAACATTTATTTTTTTTCAGTGTCCCGTTCCATGCACTAGGGCCTTTACATCTTGCCTTCCAAGAGCAACCCAGGGCTTCTGTGAAGTGAGCTGGTACCAAGTCCTGTGTGTAGTGCAAAAGATGGGGTTTGTAGAGAGAGAGAAACCAGAGGAGCCCCTCATGACAACAACCACAGTTTCCAAATAGGTCCTCTAAGGAGATATAAGAGAACACTATACAACAGGTCATTCGAGAATGAAAAAGTAAAAATGAGCATTAGGCATGTTCCCACAACTTCGCCTTTGAAGCACTTATCTTAAATGTAATCAATGAAGTGATTATGTACTTATTTGTGTAAAGTTTGTCAAGCCCCTCTGACCGAAAGTTCTGTGACGGCAGGGCGATGTCTTTTTTGCTCACCACGGTATTTCTGGGACATAGAATAGTGCCCAGCATACAGTAGACATGCAGTAAACTTGATGAAAGAGTCAGCAGTGGAGGCATTCTGATATAAAGGACAGAGGATGGCCAAGCAGACCATCAAATGAAAAACAAACAGTGCTGCTTGGAAAGAGAAGGTTGGAATGCACAAACTATCTTGAGCTGTTCAAACTCAAATATCTAGAGCAGGAGTTTTACAATTCTTAAAACTAGTATTTTCCCCAACAATCATAATTGTCATTCTCTATTTATGGGGATTTGTTCTATTGTCCAGAGCGATTTGACCTTTGGGTACCTTTGTGCTCTTCTTTGGAGGAAAGCCCATTTTCCCCCTTTTCAGAATCCATGTTATGGAGTGGAAGTGACCAAAAGGTTGTAAATAGGAGAATGGCCTGATCAGATTTGGATTGTTAAGAAATCACCCTGGGTAATACATGAAGTATCAAGGAAGAACTTGGAACCAGAAATCTCACTCTTCTTTTCCCCTGGCTCCTAGTTTTCATAGTTCTGAGCTTTTGTTCATATTATTCCCTATACCTAAAATGCCTATATCAGTTAGTAGATAGGTTTGGATGCATGTAGTGGCTTACACAATAGGAGTTTTTTCCCTTCTCATGAAATAGTCCAGAGGTAGGTAGGAGGCCCAAGGATAGTGTAGCAGACCTATTCCATGAGGGCACCCAATAACCAGGTCTCTTTCAGCTATCACATCTGACACTATGCTGTCCTTATTATCATGGTCTAAGATGATTTGATACCATGATCACAGTCTAATCAATAAGATGAAGAAAGGAGGGTAAGAGAGTGGATAAAAGCATGCCTCCTTCCTTTTATGGATGGTTTGCCTAAGTTTCTGTCTTTCTGGCCATCTCACTGGCCAGAGCTTAATCACATGACCACAACTAACAATTAGGGAGGCTGGGACAAATGTAGTCTTCATTCTGGGAGGCCAGCTGTCACCTCTCATTTGGCTTCTGGTTCCCATGTTCCATTTACCAGTCCTCCAGAAGTGCTTTGGGGAAGTCAAGCATTCTCCAGGATATTTGTAAATTCTAGGTGGACAGATAGACAAACCACATGGGGACCCTCAGATCAATTGCTCTAGGTATATTTATTTTATTTTAATTTTTTAAAGATTTATTTTTATTCATTTTAGAGAGAGAGAGAGAGCTGGGGGAGGGGCAGAGGGAGAGGGAGAGAGAGTCTGAGCACAGAGCCCAACTCTGGGCTCGATCACAGGACCCTGAGATCAAGACCTGAGCCGAAACCAAGAGTCGGATGCTTAACCAACTGCACCACCTAGGCGCCTCCAGGTATATTTATTTAGGGCTGATTTGAAATATCATTAAATAACCTTTTATTTAATCAACACCATAAAAAATCTTTATTAGTCATTAGGATCAAATAACATTTAGTGAATTAGTTACTTAGTTAGAAAGGGTTTAAAAAAAAAAAACTAAAATGTTCCCTATGTTTCTTCCAAGTCAGATAGAAATTGATAATGCAATAGTCTCACAAAACTCAGATTATTTTAAATACACAATTATTTTAAAAACAATGACTTGTTTGGTATAGTTATAGAAAAGAATAAGGCCCAAGTAAAGAGAGACAGACCATGGAGTGAACTGCAAACAGGTGGTCCAACTGAGTCTATGAGGGGAAATGGCAGAGAGAAAGGGGTTGGACATAAAAAATATTCCAGTTTGTTTATGAGCAATCAGAGGCTATGATGGTAGATTTTAATATAAAGATAGGATCATGGCAAACTGCTTCCTCTGAGCTTATCCCCAAAACAGATGCAAATGCTTGTAGTCCTGTCTCTCGAGTCTAGATAGGAGCCTTGCCTGAGTAAGGGGGAAATGTCAATTAAAACTGTGCATTGGTGTTTATGTGTGTGGCAGGGGGAGTTTGATGGGGTTGTGGGCTAAGAATTCCAGAATTAAAACCAAGTAAGAATGAGATGATTAAAGTAGGAACAAGTGAAATGTAGGTAGGTGTCAGGGCTCTTGAAATAAGCAATCTGAAAAAAATCAAAGTAATAAAAAACGGAGACTAGCTTCATCTCAGAAATATACTTGTTGCTGCTTTGGGCAACAAGAGTGATTATCCTTATTTAAGAACAATGGGGGCTGAGTTTTGGACAGTGACTAGAGGCTTATTTATAAGAGAAGACATCTCAGAAAAAAGATGGTTACATGGTACATTTATCTCACTCTTTTAGAACTGAGGAGAACTTATTTATACAAATGTTTATATGTTATACCTTAATTTAGTGCAATATGAATTGTATTAATTTGGGAGGGGGGCATCTTCCTAAAGGCCACAATTAAAGATATAGGGTCTTGGGGCACCTGGGTGGCTCAGTCGTTAAGCGACTGCCTTCGGCTCAGGTCGTGATCCCAGGGCCCTGGGATCGAGCCCCGCATCGGGCTCCCTGCTCGGCGGGAAGCCTGCTTCTCCCTCTCCCACTCCCCCTGCTTATGTTCCCTCTCTCTCTGTGTCTCTCTCTCTCTCAAATAAATAAATAAAATCTTTTTTCAAAAAAGATATAGGGTCTTATGCAAGGACATAACATTTAACTTTTAGTGCCAAATAATATTCCTTCTAGTCTAGAACAACCCAAACATCATAGAGATGAGAGTCATAGTTTCTTCAAGTGAGGAAGAACCTTGAAGATTTTTTAAATCAACTTAACCATCACCACTGCCTTTTTACAATGTATCACTTAAATCACTCAACTTTTATTCCTGATAGGAAACATTACAAAGAGGTAGACTTTTCTAAGTCGTTACACAGTTAATAAACCATACATTACAGAATACAGTAAAAATATTAGAAATTCACAAAACAAAAAACAGTATAAAAGACTGTTCAGTATCACAAGATGTGCTTAGTGACAAGGAAGAGAATTATTAATAAGACCACATTATGTTCAGTTTAGCCAAAAAAAAAAAAAAGACCCTCATAGTTTAAACTTCTTCCCTTCATCTCTGAGGAAAAAAAATTTAATATATTCAGGTACATTTTGTTCCATCTGTGTGCTTGAAGATTATAAACTTAGGGCTAAAGGTATTCTATAGAGGAAAAAAATTATATATATAATTTAAAAGTAATTCACTTAGTATAATACTCTCTAGCTCCAACCACATCATTGCAAATGGTTACCAGAGGGGAGGGGGATGGGGGGATGGGTGAAATAGGTGATGAGGATTGGGGAGGGCACTTGTGATGAGCACCAGGTATTGTATGTAAGTGTTGAATCACAAAATTGTACACCTGAAACTAATATTACACTGTATGTTAACTAACTGGAATTTAAGTAAAGTTTAATAATAGGGGTGCCTGGGTGGCTCAGTTGGTTAAGCAGCTGCCTTCGGCTCAGGTCATGATCCCAGGGTCCTGGGATCGAGCCCTACATCGGGCTCCCTGCTCAGCGGGGAGCCTGCTTCTCCCTCTCCCTCTCCCTCTCCCTCTGTCTGCCGCTCCCCCTGCTTGTGTTCCCTCTCTCTCTGGCTCTCTGTCAAAGAAATAAATAAATAAAATCTTTAAATAAAAAAATTAATAATAATTAAATTAATTAATTAATAAAAACTTGGAAAAAACCTTGATAAATCACTATCATAAAGGGAAAAATGAAAGTCAGTAAATGGTTTCCATATAGAATAAATAAAAGCAGAAGAGAAAGTAAAATTTAAACAAAGTAGGACTGATCAGATTTTACTTTTTTGGGGGGGAGGGGAAGGAAAATTGAACGCATAACCTTGACAGGTGTGGAGCTATAGAAAAGCTTAAAAAGTATGTGTATATGAATCGAGAAAAATTTTATTTTATTTTATTTTTTTAAAGATTTTATTTATTTATTTGATATAGAGAGAGACAGGGAGAGAGGGAACACAAGCAGGGGGAGTGGGAGAGGGAGAAGCAGGCTCCCCGCAGAGCAGGGAGCCAGATGCGGGGCTCAATCCCAGGACCCTGAGATCATGACCTGAGCTGAAGGCAGACGCTTAACGACTGAGCCACCCAGGAGCCCCAAGAAAAATTTTAAACTATTAAGTCACTACTTTAAAACAACTCCCCAGGGGCGCCTGGGTGGCTCAGTCGTTGGGTGTCTGCCTTCAGTTCAGGTCATGATCCCGGAGTCCTGGGATCGAGCCCCACATCAGGCTCCCTGCTCAGCGGGGAGCCTGCTTCTCCCTCTCCCTTGCTCCCCCTGCTTGTGTTCCTGCTCTCGCTATCTCTCTCTCTGTCAAATAAATAAATAAAATCTTTAAAAAAAAATAAAACAACTCCCCAAAGTTGATTTCTCATGCTGAGCTTCAAATATTATTTTAAATAGACACAAAAAGAAAATAGTGCTTTTATAAAAGGCAAGGTAATTTATGACCAAATTTGTAAAGGAAATACAAGCAGGGGGTTCTTCTGCTTTTTCCTGGAAACATCGACACTGAGACCCAGGATGAACCTCTGAACCTCCCTCTGCATCACTATGATAGGAAGAGGTTAAATTAAATTAAAAGAAAGGTCTAAGGACCAACTTTTTCTTCAGATACTTGTATTTCATAAAATAAAAGCCAAGTAGTTGAGGAAATTTTTACCTTTATTGAAAAATTTGTGTATAATATTATTTAAATTCTTTTTATTTTTTTAAGTAGGCTCCACAACCAGTGTGGAGCCCAACGTGGGGCTCAAATTCAAGACTGTGAGATCAAGACCTGAGCCGAGATCAAGAGTTGGATGCTTGACCAACTGAGCCACCCAGGCGCCCCTATTTAAATTCTTTAATAAGTAGTTTTCATGAAAGTCAGTTAGCTCAGTGACATGTATGGGGTGTGTGTATGTATACATAATTACTTCATACATCCAGCTTTTCAGACCAGACCCTTGGAGTAATCCATGACTGCCTCCTCCATTTTCCTCATCTCCAAAATCAATTCTTCAATGAATCATGGCAACTCTACCTTCAAAGCAGATCCCACATTTGACCACTTCTCACTGCTGCCCCTGCCACCATCATTGTCCAAGCCTATCAACTCCCCCACCTGCCAGAGCCTCCTAGCTGGTTTCTCCACTTTCTCTTCCTATAGCTCCCCGGTCTGTTCTCCACAGAGTAGCCTTAAAGAACTTTGTAAAACCAAATCAAACCGTGTCAGTCTCCTGCTCATAATCCTCCAATGGCCGTCCCTGTCATAGTCAGAATAAAATCCAAACTCCTTCCCAAAGCTGAACAGTTTTATATAATTTGGTCCATGCTTTTCTCTCTGACTCTCGCTTGTTCTGCTCTGGCTACCCCCCACCCACCCAATCTTCATCCTGGTCTCTATAAGTGTCAAATACTGTGCCTTCAGAGATGCTGTCCCTGACCACCTCACCTGAAACAGCTACCAGCTGCCCACTCAGTGTCCATCTCTTCCTGCCTTTTTTTCCCATAATACTTGTCATTCACCTTATATATTTATGGTGGGTTTTCTTCTCATGAATATATTACTATATTCTTGATTGCAAAGTTTATTGTGTGACAGCTTAGAAAAGTCTATTTATAATGTTTTCTAAAACATGAATAAAATTTTAATGGTTCCAATAAGAATTTAAAGTAAATAACAGGTCTCAGTTTGGGGTACCTGGCTGGCTCAGTCGGTAGAGCATGCAACTCTTGATCTCGGGGCTGTGAGTTCAAGCCCCATGTTGGGTGCAGAGATTACTTAAAAAGAAAAAAAAAGAAAAAGAAATTGTGGGAAAAAAAATAATAGGGTCTCAGTTTTCTTTTATCTTCAAAATGGCAGTGGTGGTGGTGAACTTAGTTTGAAAATCTTCATTGTTTATCTGTCCTCACTAGAATGCAAGTTCCATGAGGACACAAACTTTGTCTGTCTTGCTCACTTCTATACCCCCAGTACATGTAATAGTGTCCAGCATTAAGATAATGTTTAGTAAGCATTAACAAAATTATTTAATTGATGAATTCATAAGTCAACGGGTATATACTTACATATGCACTGACCCTGGGGCAGCTGGAAAACCTGGGTTCACTACCTGGCCACATCCATTTACCCATGTTCCATACAACTGTTATCACTTCCTACTTTTATCTCATGAAAAATGAACTCTTCCCAAATAAAGAAATCATCAAAACACAGTGGTGTGGGGCGCCTGGGTGGCTCAGTCGTTAAGCGTCTGCCTTCGGCTCTGGTCATGGTCCCAGGGTCCTGGGATCGAGCCCCGCATCGGGCTCCCTGCTCGGCGGGAGGCTTGCTTCTCCCTCTCCCACTCCCCCTGCTTATGTTCCTGCTCTCGCTATCTCTGTCTCTGTCAAGTAAATAAATAAAATCTTAAAAAAAAAAAATAAAAAAAACACAGTGGCGTAAGAAGTACTGGGATCTGTGGGAATACACATCGCAGTGCAGAACCCAGACTGGCACTGCTGTGGAAAGAAGAAGAGATGGGGTCAGGGAATCTTCCAAGAGGTGCTGGCACCTCAGCGAACCAGGTAAAGCAAAGTGGGAAGCAAATTCAAGCATAGAACAGAGAGAGCAGACCAGTTGACAACCAAGTTAGTCAGTTGGGTTGTGATGTCTCTCTCGGAACCGAGAGTACATGAAGGGAAACAGGTTTGATGGGGAGTTTAATTTTGATCATTTTCGCTGCCTTTGCACTATGTACCAGTTCAATGATATAACTAACTGATCAATGCTCTAGCTCTGGAAAACGAAACCGACAAAAATATTTCTTTGTTCTTTTTTTTTTTTTAATTTTATTTATTTATTTTAGAGAGAGTGCACAAGCAGGGGAAGGGGCAGAGGGAGAGAGAGAATCTCAAGCAGATGCCCTGCTGAGCACAGAAGCCCAACGCAGGGCTCAATCTAACAACCCTGAGATCATGACCTGAACTAAAACCAAGAGTTGGACGCTTAACCCACTGAGCCACCCAGGGGCCCCTATTTCTTATTTCTTCATGTGGTAGGCCCATTAGTTATTCATCTTGTAATCTCTGTAGCTTGGTACAGTGCCTGCCACATAATAACTGCTTAATTTCTTTCCTTGAATTACATTGAATCTTCTGATAGATACATTTTTGGTAAAGTTTTAATTAATTTCAGGTTGACAAATGCAAATTGCTTTTCTTTCCTTTTCATTAGAGGTCTCTAATAACATTCTAAGATCCTCTTCTTGAGTTTCTATACATTCTTCTACACATTTTTACCTCCATGTCAACAAGCACTTTCTTTGCATAGCATATGCTCCATAAATAGGTATTCTTATGGGAATATTTATTCTCTTCTGATTCAAACATGTGCCAAATACAAAGATCCAGCTTTAGAATAGGGATCAGTAAACGATTTTCTATAAAGGCCCATACAGTCTCTGTCAAAACTACTCAACAGTCATTGTGGCACAAAAGCGGCCACAGACAATACATAAACATGTAAAAATACATGGTCATGTTTCAGTAAAACTTTATTGTAAAAGCAGGAAGCAGGATGTATTTGACCCTCAGGCTGTAGGTTGCCAATCTCTGCTATAGAGTCATATAAACATTAAGTATATATAGGCATACATGTAAATAATATATAGATATGTACAAGTTATAAAACTCATTTTAGGGCACCTGGGTGGCTCAGTTGGTTAAGCAACTGCCTTCGGCTCAGGTCATGATCCTGGAGTCCCGGGATCGAGTCCCGCATCAGGCTCCCTGCTCAGCAGGGAGTCTGCTTCTCCCTCTGACCCTCCACCCTCTCATGCTCTCTCTCTCTCATTCTCTCTCTCTCTCAATAAATAAATAAAAATCTTAAAAAAAAAACCTCATTTTAGCAATTTTGAGGAAGAAAAAAGATCAAGATCATATTCTTACAAGACTGACTGAAATAAAACCTTTTCTAAACTATACTACATTCGTTTCTCTTTTATATTTAACAACATCAGATTGAAAGCACACCCCATAAGAAAAGACCAGGGGATCATTTCTGATCTTCCTCACTGCCAGCATTCTCCGATGTTATTGACAAGTGTTCTCTTTTCAAAAAGCTGCAGCCCAAATAATTCCTTTCATCTTCATTTTCACAGAGCAAGTTAGTACCTAATTTAAATGCCAACTCAATTAAAGATGAAAATCTCAAGTTAGTATTGACACCATTGGAAAAAAGGGCTAACCTCTCAGACTTGACTGATTTTTTTATAGTTTTTAAAGAAACCCAAATCTAATATTGTTTGTCATGTTGCCCACCAACCGGAGGTAGGACTGAGTCACCGGGATCTGTCTCTCTCTGTGCTATAAAAAGAAGCTTAATGTTCTGGTCAGGAACCACTGAAACTTAGTATTGATTTTCCGTGCTCAATTTCTCTTCTAAGTCTTGGTCTTTCACTTGAAGATAATTTCATTACTATCAGGAAGCTCGGGCAACGTGGAATGAACAGTAGGAAACTAAGTTCTTTAAACGGATTTGGCCTCTTACTTCCATCTGCTAGCTTAGCCAGGCTGGTTTCCTCAGTTAGAACGTGGTGCTTCACGACCTCTAGAGGAATATCCTTTTGAACATATATAGTGCTTTTGGAAGAATTTAAAATTACCTCTCATAGCAAATAATTAACTGAACATCCATGGGCAAATTGGAAAGATCTTGCTTTCCAGCCTTCTCTCTATGTATTTGATTTATTGATATCTGAGGCTCTTGCCAATTATTGGCAGAAACTAATTGGTTCAATGACAATTCAATCCCCTGTTTTTTTGTGAGGTAGCAACTCTTGAGCAACCATGCTCTTAATCACATCTCTCCCACAAGAAGGTAGAACACAAAGCTTTCTGTAAAAGTTTGGTCTTCAAAGGAAAAAACAAAAACAATGAAAATGTCCAGCAATAGGAAAATTGTTAGATAACTTACAGCAAATTCATACGGAATATTCATTCATTATTCTTTCAACAAATGTTTATGAGGCATGTGTTATGTGCCAAGCACTTTTCAGATACTGGGGAAAACAAAAGTGAAATAACACCAAAAGGATCTCTAATCCCTGCCCTCTTGGAACTTACATTCCAAAGGAGAAAAACAGCAAAAGCCAAGTAAATAGATAAATGAATAAAGATAATTTCACAAAGCAGTAAGTGCTAAGAAGGAAAAAATGTGATGTTCTGGAAGGATTAGAAAGCAAAGAAATGTCTTTTCATAATATGTTTAGTGGTAAAAGTTAGACTATAAAACATTAAGATCCCAACTACATAAAATCATACATTTAAAATATCCTTGAGGAAAATGTTTTAATATTAATAAAAATTATCTCTGAGTTGTGGGATTATGGATATCATTTCAGATAGTATAGGCTAGGTCTTGCTGCAGTAACAAATAACTTTACTATTTCAGGGGCTTTAAACAGCAAAGGTTTATTTTTCATCACCCAGGTTCTGTTGATGGTTCTAGGTGACTCTCTTAGACAGCTATCCTCTTTCTGAAGGCTCAGTGTTACATGGCAATACCAGCGTGGGTTTCCATGATCACTGAGGTGGGGTAGAGAGAGGTGGGGATTCAGACACTGGCAATTAAATGCTCTTACTTATCAGTGATACATGAACTTCCACTCACATTTC
Source organism: Mirounga leonina (assembly GCF_011800145.1). NCBI lineage: Eukaryota > Metazoa > Chordata > Mammalia > Carnivora > Phocidae > Mirounga > Mirounga leonina. The sequence goes on along the minus strand of NW_023270158.1, from coordinate 2,093,085 downwards.
ATTGGCTAATGCAAGTGCCTAACTTCAAGGGGGTAGGGAAATACTATCCAACATGTGCCTAGAAGGAAAGGAGAAGCAATGACTGGTACACAGGGTAACATGGGCCCACAAGTAGTTTTTACTTTCTTTTTTATACTTTTCTATGTTTTTCATATTGGTTTAGTGAATGTATTTGCTTATGAGTGAGGAGGAAAAGGGTTTTCTGTGAAAGAAAACTGACCCAGATTAAAAGCAAATTATTCTGTGATTAGGTAATTCCCTGGGGGGAACTGTTCTCAAACTTTGAAATACCACTCATACCCTAAACAAGAAGAGGTAGCCTGTGGCTTTCTGATCAATTCATCAAGTTCTTAGAAGTGATAGGAATTAAACATTTATTGGGTGCCCCTTTCCTTTAAAGGCTTAGATATGCCTGTAGTTATTCAATATAATATGGTTTTAATAACAGGATTGGAAAAGGTCACAATGTGATAATTTATGAATTTGGGGTCCTGTCCTCTGTAGGTGAGCATTTGTATGTTAGTCTTGACTACCCCATTAAACATTCTGGCAGAAGAGAAAAAAGAAACTAAAACAGCTCTGGCCTGCAGTTAGTTCTAGATGAGAAGGAAGTGAGGGCAGAACCTCTTCCCAGCATGCAGCACACTTCTGTGCACTTGTTCATGGCAAGAGTTTAATCCATTTTGGTTAAACTGACTTAAGAAAATTAAAGCGTCACAAGAAACAGACATTAGGGATGCCTGGGTGGCTCAGTCAATTAAGTGTCTGCCTTCGGCTCGGGTTGTGATCCCAGGGTCCTGGAATCAAGTCCTATGTTGGGCTCCTTGCTCGGCGGGGAGCCTGCTTTTCCCTCTGCCTGCCACTCCCCCCTCTTGTGCACGTGCTCTCTCTCTCTCTCCCACTCTCTCTCTCTCTGACAAATAAATAAACAAAATCTTAAAAGAAAGAAAGAAAGAAACAGACTTTGGACAAAAAACTAAGGGTTTGGTTATTTTATAGCAATGATTCTCAACTGGAAGTGATTTTGCCCTCAGGGGACATTTGCTAAAGTCCAGAGACATTTGTGGTTGTCACAACTTTTAGAGGGGGTGGGGGCAGAGATGGTGGTGTTGGCATCTAGTGAGTATAGGCCAGTGATGTTGCTGAACATCTTGCAATGCACAGGACAGTATCCCCTGCCACACACACGTAGACAACAAAAAATTATTCTGTTCCAAATGTCAACAGTGCCGAGGTTGAGAAAGCCTGCTTTAGGTCAGGTTCAGAGCTGTTACCGAGGGTATCTCTGAGCTCCAAAATCACCCCAGAAACTGAAGTTTTCTGCTCCTTTGTCCATCAACCAACATAAAGTCCTCTCAGTCTCGTAGATTCCCACTATATTCTTCCTAACTTTCTGGAACAGAGTGAGGGGGCTTTGTCTTCCCCTCCTCCCTCAGCATTAATAAGTCTATATACACTGATGTCATAATATCCCTCTACATGGAAGCCCGGTGTTGATATGCAGCACTAGTCATTGAATCTCACAGAAGCTCATCAGTGTCTCCAGCCAAACCTTCCTCTTTGTTCTGATTTAAATAAAGCCTCTTTAAAAGGGCTCTTCTAAAAGCAATCCAGTAAGATGCTACAAAGTATGCCAAATCCAATTACTTTCTGCATTCTTGCCTACTATTTGGAAAAACCAGTCCTCCCTAAGCCACTAAGGTCATTCAAAAAACATGCCAAGGTGACCACATTAAAAGAAGTGGAATCTTAATGAAGGCCCTGACACCCACAAGGTACTAATGAGGGGGCAGGATTGGCCTCTTAGTCAACAGTCTCAAGCGTGCCCAGAATATTAACAGACATTTTTTATTTGGAGGCAAATGGCTCTCTCACAACAACAGAGATGATCCACTAATGTCTGATTCAGATGCTTTGTCACAGAATGAATCAGCAGAGCTGTTAAAAAGTACTGCAATAGTATACAGCATGAACAATACTGGCTTTCAATGTGTTCTCTGTTTTCATGGAAGTAGTTTTCTTTTGGCTCAGAAGCTGATATGTGGTCCACTCTGATGATGTTTTCTACCCCTCACCAAGCAAAGTGCATTAACCTGGTGGGAAAGGAGCATTAAGGATGCTATGGAAGCCACAGGTGAGGATGGAGGATAGATGCTCTGTCTCCCTGTGTAGTCCAACTCTCTTACCCAAGACATTGAGGGTAAAATGCTAAAGACAAGTGCATTTATTTTCTATGATGCAGAACAAATTACCACAAACTTAGTGGCTTAGAACAACATACATTTATTATCCCACAGTTTTCATGGGTCCTTAGCTGGCTCTCCTGCAATCAAAGTGTTGGTGGGAAGAGGGGTCTCATCAGAGGCTCATGGACTTCTTCCAAGCTCACTCAGGTTGTTGGCTGAATTCAGGTCCTTGTAGTTGGAGGACAGAAGCTCTCAACTCCTAGAGGACATCCCTTTCCATAGTTGTTCACAATATGGCTGTTTGCTTCTTCAAGGCTAGGAGGAGTGCTTGCTTCAAGCCTCCTCTTTCAGGCAAGGTCTGCACCCTCTTTTATAGGGCTCCCCAGATTAGATCAAGACCAGCCGGGATTTTCTCCCTTTTGATTAACTCAGAGACAACTGCTTGGGGACATTCATTACATCTGCAAAATCCTTTCACCTTGGCCATACCCACACTCAAGGGAGAGGATTACACCAAGGTGGATTCCAGGGGGTGGGAATCAGGAGAATCACCTTACAACACTGCCTCCCACAACAGACTTGTGCCTGTTGAAGCTGACTGCACTGACTGAGAAAGAGTGTATATATGTTGGACATCAGAATTCATATCCAATCCAATAGGACGACAGCTTAGAATAATAAGTCAAAAGTAGCACAAAGAAACTTGAGACCCATACTTAGCTTTTAACACAGGAGAACTAGCTTAAAAGCAGTTCCTGGAAAAAAGACTTGGGTTTTAATTGTTTATAAGTGCAATAAGTAATGTTTGCATAGTGTGATTTTTTTAAAGCTCAAAATGTAATTACAGAACAATAATAAATATATAGCATCCAGATCAAGAAAGAAAACATAAACAGTGAGCATGGTATCACACGTACCAAACTGCATCTGGAAAATTTTTTTGGCAGTTCCAGGTTTGACATTTTAAGCTGAACGTTACTCAAAGGAAACCTTGAAATCAAATCATATGAAAAATGTTTGAAGGAACTATGGATGTTTATAAAAGAAACTGAAGAGGAAACAGAATTGCAACTGTGTACAAGTTGAGGAAACAGAAGTAAGACTCATAGATGAGAGTTACAAGAAAACATATTTTACTTCAGTATAAGAAATATAGTTCTAGGGGCGCCTGGGTGGCTCAGTCGTTAAGCGTCTGCCTTCGGTTCAGGTCATGATCCCGGGGTTAAGCCTCTGCTTTCAGCTCAGGTCATGATCCCGGGGTCCTGGGATCGAGCCCCACATCGGGCTCCCTGCTCCGCGGGAAGCCTGCTTCTCCCTCTCCCACTCACTCTGCTTGTGTTCCCTCTCTCGCTGTGTCTCTCTCTGTCAAATAAATAAATAAAATCTTAAAAAAATAAAAAGAAATATAGTTCTACTATGTAGAGTTGTATACAAAGGAAATAACTTGTGGGAAAGAGAACTAATATTCAAAGCTAATCCCATCCACGGATGCTCTTGATTCCTTTCCTACCTCCATTAATTATGTCCTTTCTCACTTTACCTTTACCCAACCCATCTTCTCATTGGTGATCACGCATAGGTTTTCCCCATCACATACATAAAGTAAACGTCTTTGGCCTCACATTCCACCAACTACTCCCTCCTTCTCCCATCCCCTTTGAAGCCTGGCCTTCTGAGAGAGTGGTATGTGCTTGTGATCTGCCCTCCATAGCCTTCACTCCTCTATCAGTCCACCCAGTCTGGCTTTAGCCCCGCCAAGCCACCCAAACAAATCTTTGTAATGTCACTGTGGATAAATGCTCTTTGCAATTTCTCTTGCATGACATTATTGACCACATCCTCCCTTTTGAAATAATCTTTCCTTGGTTTCTCCAATATTATACTTTCTTGCCACTTCTCAGACCCCTCTGGCCACTCTTCTAAGCCTCCTTTGTGGTCTCCCTCACATCTAACGTACACTGATGTGCACTGATGTTCCACCAGGCTCTTTCCTGGGTCTACTCTGTTCTCTTTTTACATGGTATCCTTTGCTGTTTCAGTGACTCCTAGTGTTCTAATTGCCATTTATACCTTGTGAGACCTTACTTCCAGGGTAACTCTCTCTTTTCAGAAATTTATGTCTCTATCAGCAAAGACCAACTGGAGGGCTTCACTGGAAAACCTCAGAGTCACCTGAAACTCATTGTGGCCAAACTTGCAATCATAATAATCCCCCACCTTGGCCCACCCCCGACCCAAACTCTCCTCCTTCAGGCTCCCCATTTCAGAGAATGGTTGGCAAGATGTCATCCTGGTCCTCACTCTCATCCTTACCATTTCTTCCTAGCCCGTCAGTCTGCAAGTCCTGAGGACACTCTCCAGATCCATCTAATTTTTTCCATTCCCACTGATACTACCTCAATTCAAACCATCAACTTCTAATGATTATATCATTAGCATCGTCTTTAACTTCACTAACATCTATTGAATGATTACCATGTACCAGGGACTGTTCTAGTACCATAAATATATATACACACATATATACATGTATATGTGTGTATATATATTAATATATACTCCTCAAAACAACCCTATGAGAATAGGTACTCTTATTTCTCCCATTTTATAGAGGTAGAAATTGGGAAACTAAGGCCCAGAGAGATTAAGAACCCTCCCCATGTTCACACACCTAGTAAGTGAAAAACCAGGATATGGACATGCAAGCTTAACCAGTTCACAACATGTTGTAAGGCCTAATCAAATCTTTCTTGAATTAATAAACTAAACGGATTAAGTAAATTCTAGTTGATTGAATGCAAAAGGGATTTTGGCTGTGGGTGATAGATTGGACTACAGAAGTATTTCTCAGTTAGTTGCCTTTGGGTAGAACTTTAAAAAATTTCCTATCAATTGTGGTCTCATATTTTTGTTTAATACAACACCACATACTTGGTTTTCACAGCAATATCAAATACAATAAAAGTTTCTAAACACTTACTCTCTATTTCTGTACTCAATCGTTACGGGCCAGTAAGAGATTGTGGACTGGCACCAGTCCATGAATTGCACTTTGAGTTCCACTGGATTAGAGGACCCATGGGGTGTCTTCCAATTTGAAAACTATATTTTCTTTTTTTTTTTTAAAGATTTTATTTATTTATTTGACACAGAGAGAGAGAGAGCACAAGCAGGGGGAGTGGCAGGCAGAGGCAGAAGGAGAAGCAGGCTCCCTGCAGAGCAGGGGGAGCCCAATGCGGGGCTTGATCCCAGGACCCTGGGATCAGGACCTGAGCCGAAGGCAGTCGCTTAACCAACTGAGCCACCCAGGCGCCCAAAGATTATATATTCTGTAGCATTATAATCAAAACCCAAAGGGGCAAAGTCTTCTCCCTTGAGAGTTAATAATGAGCCAGTGAAAGTCATTTACTCTAAATTTACCAACCAGAAGAGTGGTATATGCTAAGTGCTGTGGTGAGGAACCACATATACATTTAAAAAGATGCAGAATACATGTTCCTCAATATTAGCATAAAGCTAGTAGGGTGGATTTGACCAATACCTCCAAAATGAGGAAGAGAGAAGAGTGTGGTTCAGAATATGTCCTATAAGAATATACAGACAGAAGATCTCCTTCAGGTAGCAATTATTAGGGGATATTTTAAATACGGAAGGCTATTCAGCAGTTTTTTTAAACAATTGAGACTTGCGGGGCGCCTGGGTAGTGCCAAACTCTTGGTTTCGGCTCAGGTTGTGATCTCAGGGTCATGATCTCAGGATTGTGAGATCGAGCCCTGTGTCAGGCTCCAAGCTCAGTGCGGAGTCTGCTTAAGATTCTCCCTCTCCTTCTGCCCTCCCCCGCCATGCTAGTGCATGCATGTGCTCTCTCTCTAAAAAAAATGTTAAAATAAAATGAAAATTGAGACTTGTTCACACATACTGAAAGTGAAATATATCCAAGAGATTTTAAGTGAAAAAAGCAGCCAAATATGGTCAACCTGTGTAAATTGCTATTGCCAATTTTATATCCAATGAGAAACTTGTATTTGGAATATACAAAGAAGTCTTACAACTCATTTATAAAAAGACAAATAACCCTATTAAAAAATTGGCAAAGGATCTAGACATTTCTCCAAAGAAGACATAAAAATGGCCAATAAGCACATGAAAATATGTTCAAAATCATTAGTCATTAGGGAAATGCAAATCCAAATTACAATGAGATTCCACTTTATACCCACTAGGATGGTTATAATCAAAAAGATAGACAATAACAAGTGAAGAAATTGGAACCCTCATATATTGCTGGAGGGAATGTAAAATGGTGCAGCCATTTTAGAAAACAGTTTGGTAGTCCCTCGGAATGTTAAACAGAGAGTTACCACAGGGCCTAGCAATTGCACTCTTAGATACATACGCAAGAGAAATTAAAACATACATCCACACAAATGTTCATAGCAGTGTTGTTCTAAATTGTTAAAAATAGAAACAACCCTAATGTCCACAAAGAGACAAATGATGAATGGATAAATGAAATGTGATATATCAAAATAATAAAATATTATTTAGCAATAAAAGGAAATGAAGTACTAATACATGCTGTAACATGGATGAACCTTTCAAATATTATGCTAAGTGAAAGAAGTCAGTCACAAGGGATCACATATTGTATGATTCCATTTATATGAAATGTCCAGAATAGGCAAATCCATAGACACAGAAAATAGATTAGTGGTTGCCAGGGGCTGAGAGGAGGAGGGAATGGGGAGTGACTGCTAATAGGCACAACATTTCTTTATGGAGGGATGAAGATGTTCTAATATTATATTGTGGTGACAGCTACACCTCTGTGAATATATAAAAAAATCTGAACTGTACATTTTAAATGGGTAAAATGTATGTATGTGAATTATATCTCAATAAAATTGTTTTGTTTTTTTTTTAAGATTTTTTACTTATTTATTTGACAGAGAGAGGCACAGCGAGAGAGGGAACACAAGCAGGGGGAGTGGGAGAGGGAGAAGCAGTCCTCCCGCCGAGCAGGGAGCCAATGCGGGGCTCAATCCCAGGACCCCAGGATCATGACCTGAGCTGAAGGCAGACACCTAACAACTGAGCTACGCAGGCGCCCCTCAATAAAATTGTTAAAATAATTTGTTTTTATGCATCTCTAAACTTAAAGCTATGACCCACTGTTCACTAACTCCACTAGCGTTACAAAAAGTAAAGGATTAAAACTGAGAGCGATTTTACCTGCATAAGCACAGCTTAGTGAAATGCCTAAAGCGAAAAATTAGTACAACAGGTTGATGCAAGACTATGTTTTATTAAAAATAATAACATACCAGGGGCGCCTGGTTGGCTCAGTTGTTAAGCGTCTGCCTTGGCTCGGGTCATGATCCCAGGGTCCTGGGATCGAGCCCCACGTCGGGCTCCCTGCTCGGCGGGGAGCCTGCTTCTCCCTCCCTCACTCCCCTTGCTCGTGTTCCCTCTCTCGCTGTATCTCTCTCTGTCAAATAAATAAAAAATCTTAAAAAAAAATAATAATAACATACCCTTTAAAATACAAGTTCCTCTCTTGCCTCTGAAAATTAAAAGCTATTCAGCTATTTGTATTTCTGAAACTAAAGTGTTTTGACAGTTCCTAATTGTGAGATATATGGAATAAATATCTCAAGAAAATCTATTGAAAAAGAACTATTCAAGGGGTACCTGGGTGGCTCAGTCAGTTGAACGTCTGCCTTTGGCTCATGTCATGATCCCAGGATCCTGGGATTCAGCACTGCATCAGGCTCCCTGCTCAGTTGGGAGTCTGCTTCTTCCTATCCCTCTGCCCTCTCCCCCCAACTCATGCACGCACTCTCTCTCTCTCTCTCTCTAATAAATAAATAAAATCTTTTTTAAAAAAAAGGAAAGAAAAAGAACTATTCCATAAAATCTTAGAACCAGAGCTCACTCCAAGCAGGCAAGAGGTTGAACGGGCAGCATGACCATCACTTGAACATGTGACTTATCTACTTCGGGTCACTGTATACTCTGGAAACCAAGACATGTTCTTTAATTTTCAGTTTGAAATAATTTCAAATTTAGAGAAAAGTTGCAAAAAAATATTAAAAGAATTTCCATGTACCCATTATCCATGTCCATATTTACTAATTTTAAATAATTTGTCACATTTGCTTTAATCATAATCTCTCTTTCCTTCCACCCCCCCCAACTTTTTTTCCTGAACCTTGAAGATAGCATGCACATTTACCCCTTAATCCTTCAGTGTGGATTTCCTATGTATCCTAACATATTCCTAACATATAATCTTATATAACTACACTACAGTTGTTGAAACTGGAAAAATTAGCATTGATGCAGTATTTTATCTTATCTATGTCCATGCTCTAATTTTACTGATTGTTTCAACAATGTACTTTACAGCAATTTTTTTTAGTACAGGATCTAGTCCAGTATCACACACTGCATTTAGTTGTCATGTATATTTAGTCTCCTCCAATCTGGAACAATTCCTAAGACTTTCATTTTTATTTTTGTCTTTCATCAATACTTTTTTAGTATTTTTTTATTTTTATTTTTTTATTGAAGGATAATTAACATACAGCATTACATTAATTTAAGGTATACAATATGGTGATTCAACAATTCTATACACTTCTCAGTGTTCATCAAGATCATAAATATTTTTTTAAATTATTTATTTATTTGAGAGAGAAAGCATGAGTGGGGGGTGAAGGGGCAGTGGGAGGGGGAGAAGCAGACTCTCCGCTGAGCAGGGAGTCTGACACAGGGCTCGATCCCAGGACCCCGGGATCATGACCCAAGCCAAAGGCAGATGCTTAACCAACTGAGCCACCCAGGTGCCCCAAAATCATAAGTATTTTTATTTAACTCAGTATTTGTAAAGAGTATGGGCCAATTATTTTACAAAATATCCCCTGATATGGGTAGGCCTAATATTTTCTCATGATTTGATTCAAGTAATGCATATCTGGCTCGAATACTATGTAAGTGATGTTGTGTCTTTCTCTGGGTCTCATATCTGGAGGCACATGATGTCCATTTGGCCTTATTGGTGATGTTGATTTGGGTCATTTGGTTAAAGTCTGCTTCCTTCACTGTATATAGGTTTTTTTCTTTCGTAACTTATAAGGAATTAATGAGGAGATACTTTGAGACTATGTAAATACCCTATTCCTCATTAAGCTCCCTTTCTCCTTGATTTAGCAAGAGAATTTAAAATAAGCCTCACAATTTAAAAAATAGTCTCAACAACACAAAGAAATGGAAAGACATTCCATGTTCATGGATTGGAAGAACAAATATTGTTAAAATGTCTATACTACTCAAAGCAATCTACAGATTTAATGCAATCCCTATCAAAATACCAACAGCATTTTTCACAGAACTAGAACAAAAAATTCTAAAATTTATATGGAACCACAAAAGACCCCAAATAGCCAAAGCAATTTTGAAAAAGAAGAACAAAACTGGAGGTATCACAATTCTAGACTTTAAGTTATATTACAAAGCTGTAGTAATCAAAACAGTATTGGTACTGGCACAAAAATAGACATATAGATCAGTGGAATGGAATAGAAAACCCAGAAATAAGCCTACAATTATATGAACAATTAATCTTCAACAAAGCAATAAAGAATATGCAATGGAAAAAAGACAGTCTCTTCAACAAATGGTTCTGGGAAAACTGGTCAGCTACATGCAAATGAATGAAACTGGATCAGTTTCTCACACCATACACAAAAATAAACTGAAAATGGATTAAAGACCTAAGTGTGAGACTTGCAACCATTAAAATCCTAGAAGAAAACACAAGTGGTAATGTCTCTGACATGGGCCATAGCAACATTTTACTAGATATGTCTTGGAGGCAAGGGAAATAAAAGCAAAAATAAACTATTGGGAGTACATCAAAATAAAAAGCTTCTGCACAGCAAAGGAAACAATCAACAAAACTAAAAGACAACCTATGGAATGGAAGAAGGCATTTGCAAGTGACATATCTGATAAAGGGTTAGCATACAAAATATATAAAGAACTTATAAAACTCAACACCCCCCCCAAAAAAAAACCACTTAAAAGATGGGCAGAAGACATGAACAGGCATTTCTCCAAAGAAGACTTCCAGATGGCCAACAGACATATGAAAAGATGTTCAACATCACTCATCATCAGGGAAATGCAAATCAAAACCACAATGAGATATAACCTCACACCTGTCAGAATGGCTAAAATCAAAAACACAAGAGACAACAAGTGTTGGCGAGGATGTGGAGAAAAAGCAACCCTGGTGCACTGTTGGTGACAATGCAAACTGATATAGCCACTGTGGAAGACAATATGGAGTTTCCTCAAAAAGTTAAAAGTAGTACTACCCTATCATTCAGTAATCACACTACTGGGTATATACCCCAAAAATACAAATTCAAAGGAATACATGCATCCCTATGTGTATAGTATCATCATTTACAATAGCCAAATTGTGGAAGCAGCCCACATATCCATCAATAGATGAATGGATAAAGAAGTGGTATGTATATACAGTGGAACATTATTTAGCCATAAAAAGAATGAAATCTTGCCATTTGCAATAACATGGATGGAGGTAGAAAGTATAATGTTAAGCAAAATAAGTCAGTCAGAGAAAGACAATTACTATATTATTTTACTCATATATGGAATTGTAAAAACAAAACAAACAAAAGAAGGAAAAAAATGAGAGAGCGAGAGAGAGGCAAACCAAGAAAGAGACTCTTAACTCTAGAGAACAAACAGATGTTACCAGTGGGGAGGTAGATGGGGGAATGGGCTAAATAGGTGATGGGGATTAAGGAGTGCACTTGTCAGATGAGCACTGGATGATGTATGGAATTGTTGAATCACTATATTGTACATCTGGAACTAACAAACACTGTATGTTAACAAAAAATAAAAATAGTCTCAAAATTCTTGACATGTACAGAAATTGTCTTCTTGCTACCTGTTTGTATTGAAGTTGTCTTAGATTATACAGACTCGGGAGGGCAGGAACTAGACTGTGAAACTTACTTGATAAGAATGCAATAGTGGTATGTGTTCATAATAACAATGAAAAATTCTTAGCAGCAGTGAAAGATGAGCTTAGATTGGAAACTTCAAATATGATACATCCACTCCATGGAATGCTATGCAACCATTTCAAAAATGGAAATAGTTTTATACATATTGAAATTGAAATATCTCCAAGAAACATTCATGTGAAAAAGGCAGGATATATTAAAAGTATGCAGAGTATAATCCCATTTATGCTTTTTAAAACTATATTTGTACTTTTACATATTAATGTATGTAAATTTATAAAGACTAGCTTGAAAGAATACACACCAAACTGTTAACAGTAATTACCTCTCTAGAGGCAAGTGGGAAAATGGAAAGGGCACGGTGCTTGCTCTGTGGGGAATAAGACATTCATTTTTTAGTCTAGACACCTCTGTTTTTAGAAGAGGAATGTATTTATGTTTTACTAAAGTATATATATTTTTAAAACATATATTTGCTAAAAACACCTACATTAGCACGATTTTCAAGATTTCTTTTGACAGTCTGATTACAATTCATGCGAATAAAAGGACTTGCAGATAAATGAAGTTTCCTTTACCTCTATTTTGCTGATATATATGTGATATGTATATTATGATGTGTATGTCTACATATATGTGTGATATGTTTACAGTGCTTCTGAAAAATCATTTTCTACCATTCCCCAACATTCCCAACTTTCACAGTTGGGGTTACTTAACCTATAGAGATTTCAGTTAATCATATTGAACTTATCAGTACTCTAGCAAACCAATAATTTAATTAGCCTCCAAGAACATTTACTAAACAGACCTCAGACATTTGCCCAGGGAAGTAGCAATGTGAGAGTACAGAGTTAACACAGTCACTCTTTGTCATTTCTATTGTGATTTATATGGAGAGTGTCACATACCATTTTACTTATAGTGGCTCCTATTTTTTAACTTGTTATTCATGGAAAATTTCAAAAATATACAAGAGTAAACTGTACCTCAATGTATCCATCATCCAGTTTTAATAATTATCAACTCAGTTAATTTTTTTTTCATCTCCCCCTCACCACCACCACTGTTGGGGGACAATTCTCCATGGGTCTCTTGTGTTTCTCCATATTCTGTGACCAGAGGTTCTGACTGCCTTGTTATGGACTCTTTTCAAGGATGCTTGTGTAGTAAACAGTATTGGACAATAAAGATAGTGTCTCTCTTTAGAGCAAAGGGCAGATTTGTTTACTGACCAGTATAACAAAGATAATATCTCCCTCTGGGGCAAGGTTAGGCAGGTGTACTTACTTCCCATTATAAAAGATTCAGGCTTTCTAAAGTCAGAGGTCCCCGGCTGTGATGCAAGCCCACTGCTTGCACAACATCCACCTGGGCCACTTCACTTTGCCCCTTGGGACTTGGAAAGCAAGACGGATCTGATGTGAACATGAAAGTCATGCTGCTTGCTATTCAGTGAATAATAAAGTCCTTTACCTCTGACCCAAGGGTTTCATGTCTTCTGCCAGCATCCATGAAACTGTGGCAGACTAACTTGTGAGCTTGCAAGTGGGGTAAAACCTAAGACTCTTCAAAGTTCTTGACATCTACTTCCTCTTTCCCATATTTTTTTGAAATCCCAGACACTACAGTATTTCATCCATAAATATTTTGGTAGGTAGAAACTATTTTGAATATTCTTTGAAACTATTACAATCAAAGATGATGGAACTTAATTCCACACAAGTGTTTATATACATACACTAACACCCCAGGGACCAAGTTTGGTAACTACAGGCCCATGATCCCTTCCTCCAAAGAAATTCTTGGGACTAAATATATTTCAAAATCCAGACTTCAGATTTTAAGAAGGTCACAGAGAATGTAAATGATATATTAAATAACATTGGCAATGGGCTTCGGACAGCATACAATAAGCAAACATGGACATTTTTGCCATGAAACATGAATATTCACACAAAGTAGGATAGAGACTGTAATTAATCTTTCTTCAGTTTAGCTCCAACTTTGTCACCAAATATGTTACAAAAAACTGTTGCTTGTCAGAGTTTAGGAATTTTCAGGACTGCAGGTAAGAAACTATGGACCTGAACTTCTTTCATCAGGTTCAAGATTTAGGCCCTCAGCATCCTGATAAGCAGGACCATTATGAAACAAAAACAAAAACAAAAAAACTTTTCAAAGACCTTTTGTTAGTGAGTTTGGCCTCTTTTAAAAATAGACAGGGCCAAAATGAAGTTCTTTAATACATTGATAAGATTTCAAATCACATGTACTAATTTGACTATAATAATGTGTAATATTTTACCATGTTTCCATTTTGTGAGCATTAAACATTTCTGAGCTCTCATGATCAAAGTGGAAAATGAATGATAAAGTCATTGATGAATTCAGATAAAAAAAGATCACATACAAACATTAGAAGGCAGGATGTTTAATCAAGGATGAATATAAAAGGGACCTTGGCCAGATCAAATCATGTCTGGATGATTAGGCTTTATTTATAGCTGTGTTCACACAGCAAAAGGAACAAGACTCACAGTCTGTACACAAATTGTGTTCATGTAAGATGGAGAAAGCACGATGCCCAGGAAGCACTTTTTCTTCTGTTCTCCTGCTAAGTATAGGCTGATAAACTTGAAGCTAACATGGATGAGTTTAGGACAGATAAGAACATGGTCCCAGAACACTTGACTGCTCTAAATAATATCTACTCTTTGGGTTTCATGATTGCATTTTTGAGTAGGAGGAAAGAATATCGCTTTATTTATTGAGTATCCACTATGTATCATTTGCCTGGTGATTTATTTGTACTGTTATCCTAATAAGAACAAAGAAAGTAAAGTTCAGGGAGACTGAATAATCTAAATGAATGAATGAATGAATGATGACTTTGTGTGGACAAGTATTTGTTACAGTTTGCTAGGTGCCAGGCATTGCTATATATATTTTCAATACACAGATGAATGTATTGAATAAATAAATGTATATATAGATGAAGGTCCAGGACTCCAAGTTTCAGAGAGTTCCCATTTTAGTAGGAAAGACAGATATGTAAGCACATACTTATAGTGTAATTTCACACATGTGGCTGTTGTGACTCAGGATTTAAAAATCAGACTACAGCCCTTCGAGATTTAGCGGGGGAAAAAAAAAGGGAAATATTTTACCAATCAGAGGCTGAGGTTAACCCATCCTAGTTCCTAAAAACACTGAAATTTAAGGCCTTCTTTTATATTCATATATAAAATAAGATGCCTTCTGAGAACTGTGTTGTGATTGACACAGAAGAGGGTCTTCATGACCATTGAGTAGGCAAAGGGATTCTGGTGTCATAAATAGGCAAATTCAAAAAGCTACAGAAGGGAGTGTTGATAGTTGTGGGAGTACAGAGGATCAGAAGGTCAATGTCATTCTCTTTCATAAGTTCTCCTAGCTTATTTTATTCATCTATTCATTCCAATGATTGACAGCAAGATAATCAACATATAGTTTGAAGAGTGCTCCTCCTTATTGGAAAAGAGTAAGACCATTTGCCTAACTCTCACCACCCAGTTCTGCTGACAATGCATATTTCTCAAAGATGCCAGACAATAATTTCATCTATTGGCTCTTTTGCTTGGCTTGGTGTAAAGAATACAGGCTTTAGGTTCATATGTCAGCTCTGTCACCCTCTCTGATGTACAGTTTCTCCCTAGTAGACAGAATTTTTTTATATATAACCTAATCTTGAAAAAACCCAAAAACCTAAATATGAGACAATGACTTGGCAGAGTAGAGAATTCATCAATCATTAGATAATGGCATCCCAGAATTATTATTTTGCAGAATGTGAAATTGAATGATGCTCAAAACAATTAAACTCAGAAATAAATACATGCTCCTGTCACAAGAAAAGAGGTATATTTGTACAAATGTAATTGAGGTGACAGCAAAAGCAAAAAATAAGATAATTAAGAGCAAAACAACACAATTAGAGTTGACCCTTGAACAACATGGGGGTCAGGGGCGCTGACCCCCGGTGCAGTCAAAAATCGGGATATAACTTTTGATTGCCCAAAAACTTAATTACTAATAGCCTACTGTTGACCTGAAGCCTTCCTGATAATATAAACAATCAACACCTGTTTTTTATGTTTCTTTCTTTCTTTCTTTCTTAGAGAGAGAGAGTGTGTGAGAGTAGGGGGAGGAGGAGAGAGGGAGAGAGAGAGAATCTTAAGTAGGTTCCATGCCCAGTGTGGAGCCCGATGAGGGGCTCGATGCAGGGCTCAATGTGGGGCTCAATCTCATGACCCTGAGATGGCGATCCTGAGTTCATGACCTGAGCTGAAATTAAGAGTCAGATGCTTAAGCAACAGAGCCACCCAGGCACCCTACCTATATTGTATGTTATATGTATTATATACTATATTCTTATAATAAAGTAAGCTAGAGAAAAGAAAATGTTAAGAATCACAAGGAGGGCGCTGGGTGGTTCAGTCAGATAAGCATCTGCCCTTGGCTCAGGTCATGATCTCGGGGTCCTGGGATGGAGCCATGCATCAGGCTCCCTGCTCAGTGGTGAGCCTGCTTCTCCCTCCTACTCTACCTCTGTGCTCTCTCTCTTTCAAATGGAAAAAAAAAAAATCTTAAAAAAAAGAAAGAAAATCACAAGGAAGGGGTGCCTGGGTGACCCCACCTATATTGTATGTTATATGTATTACATACTATATTCTTACAATAAAGTGAGCTGGAGAAAAGAAAATATTATTAAGAAAATCATAAGGAAGGGGTGCCTAGATGGCTCAGTCGGTTAAGCAGCTGACTCTTGGTTTTGGCTTAGGTCATGATCTCGCAGTTGTCAGATTGAGCCCCAAGTCGGGCTTTGTACTCAGGGTAGTGTCTGCTTCAGATTCTTTCTCCCTCTCCCTCCAGCTCACACACTCTCTCTCTCAAAGAAAGAAAGAAAGAAAAAAAAAGACAATCACAAGGAAGAGAAAATAAATTTATAGTAATATACTGTATTTATCGGAAAAAACCTGCATATAAGTAGACCCGCACAGTTCAAACCCATGTTGTTCAAGGGTCAGCTATATATTCTACAGTCAAGCACATCTCCCACCCCACATCACTTTGGGTAATTCCTGCTACTACCTTAGATACTGGCCTTAAAATCAGGTGACATGGGTATCATTTTCTTAGCCAGTTTGGATGCCGACCCCAAGTCTCCTCCTATATTTCCCTCTGGAGAGGAAACATGTTAAGTAGGTTCCGATGGGTAAGAGGAGGGAGACCTTTCTAGAGAGCCCGGTGAGCACACTGCCTATCAAGATTGGCCTGGTGGAACCAGGTCAAGAAGCCACCCAGAACTGACCAAGTTCCTAGGGTTAGAGAAATACCACAGAGCCGGAGAGGGGCTCCAACTGTGTGCCAAATGACAAAATGTGCATGTTTCAAAGTTTCATCAAGGACCAGTCATGAATTCAGAAAAATCCAGCACAACTAATCTCTGAGGAGACTAGAGTGGTTGCCAAAGATTAACTTCACAAAGTCATCTCTACCGACTCTGGGAATTGAACCACCTCTGCTTCCCTTGGCACTGAGGTTGAGACTTGGGGGACAGTTAGAATAATTTCTCTTCCAGATCCTTAGTGCTTTGTTTTCTATGTATTTATATGGTCAACAAAATCTGGATTTCATTAATCTCAAATAAGCAATATTTCTTCCTTTACACAAGCTCTTCTTCCTCTCACCACTCTCTGCTTAGGAAATTCTTTACCTCACTCACTTCCCCAGACAACTTTCAGCAACTCTCAGTAAATTTTCCTGAAATCTACTCTACTACTATACTCCAAAAACAGTATGGAAGTACTTATATTATGAAATTTTCCTTAATGATTTTTTTCTCTGTGCTTATTTCCTTCACTAATCTTTAAGCTTCTTCAGTCATTACCGAAGTTTTACTCCTTTCTGGGGTGCCATGAGTGTATTGTGATGCTTGGCACCAAGTAGACAGTAAATTAATGCTTATAAAGGATAAAGCATTAAAAAATGTGGGCTTAAATTTTCTTGTCTCCCCTATATACCCATTCTGTTGGTAGTTCACACTGGTGTGTTTTATTTTTGTGCCCCCAATATTGTGTTACACATTTTGTAATTTTCTTAAATCCTTACTTATTATTTGTAACAGGAAGCTTTGGATACAACTCCCAATGATTCCCACCTCCTGCATGCATACTCTTGTGTAATCCCCTCCCTCTGAGTGTAGGTTGGACCTAGCAATCAACAGAATATAGTAAAAGCGATGGGATCTCACTTCCAAGATTAGTTTACAAAACACTGTGACTTGTGCACGTTCTCTTGCTAGCACCCTCTCCTGTCCATCTGCTTGCTCCCCCTGATAAGGCCAGTCACCATGTATGAGATGCTCTATGGAGAGGCCCACATGGCAAGGAGCCAAGGGAGGCCTGGTGAGGAACGGAGGGCTCAGTCCAGCAACTCATGAGGAACTGAATCGTGCCAACAACCACACGAGTTTGAGCTTGAAAAGTAGATCCTTTCCGGTTGGGGCCTTGAGATGACCGCAGCCAGTGAGATGCTGAAGCAGGGGATCCAGCTAAGCCACGCCCAGATTCCTGACCTACAGAAACTGGGAGGTCATAAATGTGTGTTGTTGTAAGCCACTAAGTGTTGGGTAATTTGTATGCAGCTATAGATAACTAATACATTATTTATCAATCAGCTAGGGTTCACAGATGATAAAACCCAACAACAAAGTGCCCAGTTTGCTGTATTTTTAAGTGTAATTATTGGTTTGCAATATGTATCAGAAAATTATTCTTCCAAATTCAAAACTGTGCTTTTCGTTGATCAAAATGGCTCAAAGCTCACTTTATCAAGTCAACTTTGCATTGATTTGGGCTTCTGAAAAGCACCAATTAAAAATCCAGGGTATTTGTACACATTCATTCCATAAGCACTTATTGGGTGTGTATATCATGTGAGTTTGAGGCACAATTTCTCCCTAGCGTATATAATTTTCTTTGGGTATGGGGGGCACACTGTTGAAAAAGAAAGTTCTTCCCCTCAGAGGGCTAATATCTAGTGAGGTGACAACATCTAAACAGATAATAACTACTTCCATTTCAAGTGATAGAAACCATAAAGGAATGTGTGCATCGCAGGCCGGTGCCCGCTGCAACAAGGCAACTAATCCAACCTGAGGAGTGGGGATGTCCTTCAGAGCCTAGGTAGAATCTTCAAGGACAGATGAGAGTCATAGAGATAAAGAGGAACAGGAAGAAGACACCAGGCCAAGAGGATGGAATAAACCAAGGGATTTATCTAAATAAATTCCCCAGAACATTACCTTTGGTCATATAGCACAGAACATATTCTTAATAAGTCATCTATTCTTTACAAGAAATGTGTGTCCCATTATTATTATGAAAAAGCAAAAACAAATGGGGGTAATTTGCACAACTGGATCAAGGCAATTAGAAACTGGACTTAGGATAATTTTCTTAAGTGGTTGAAGCCAGTGCCTAGTTCATAAAACTAGACTTGTCATCTCTCCTTTATTTATGATTCTGAAATGAACTTTAAACTCCCTAAATGAGAAGATAATCAGGAACTTCACAAATTAATGGCCATATGATTTCATTTCTTGAACACTTAGGCCTGACTTCTCTCAATTAACTTAATAATTACCACAAAGAAAGCTCAAAGAACAGCATCCAAGGTGCTTTTAAAACTAAACAAATACCAGCTTACACTAAAAATGAGTAAATAAAACAAGCTTCTAGAGATGGATGTACAAATTAACCTTTAATTGGATATTAAGAGGGTTAGGGCGCCTGGGTGGCTCAGTTGGTTAAGCGACTGCCTTCGGCTCAGGTCATGATCCTGGAGTCCCGGGATCGAGTCCCACATCGGGCTCCCTGCTCAGCAGGGAGTCTGCTTCTCCCTCTGACCCTCCTCCCTCTCATGCTCTCTGTCTCTCATTCTCTGTCTTGCAAAAAAAAAAAAAAAAAAAAAAACACCTTAAAAAAATTAAAAAATTAAAGAAGGGTTAATCGAATAAGTACATGATATATTTAAACTCTGGTCTCTCAAGGTTCATTTTCCCTAGCAAAATGCTTACCCTTCTTATATTTCTGGAAAAAAGCCTTCCCTGTCCTCCAGATGAAACATATTTAGACCAAGGAGTCCTTGCCTGATTCACAACATGTTTTTTACTTTTATCGTAATTATATCTCATACCAATTAGCAATAAACAAAATACTTTCCTGTGTTTGAGTTGAACTAAATTCATAAGCTTTTAAGGCTGAGCCACTTAAGCATGGTTAGACCCAAGTAAAATGCATAGCCTCATCTATGGTATGTCCAATTTTTGCTGTGCAACTTGGTAGTTAGACATGTTCTCTCATGGAGGACTGATGGTGATCCAGGCCACACAAAAATCTCAAATGACAAAGAAGCTGGAGTTGGAGAAGGAAAGGATGTTGTGAATTCCTCTCTCTTCTCTCTAGCCAGGAGCAAGAGAGGAACCGCTGGGAGATTCTAGGAATCATAAAATTGTTTACATGCCCCAAAACACACACACACACTGACACACGAGCACACCTCTATACCCCCCACATTCTCCAATCCCACAGTTGAGCTTTATCTATTCCACTATAAAGAGAATAATGTGTTTCACCTGAAATCAACTTGCCTGAAATTCTAAACTCAATATCCCTTTGGATGAATGTAATATTTACCATTAGGTACTCTACTATATGTCTGGCACCTTTCAAATGTTATCTCTTGAAACATTGGAGGGCCTTCCTCCTCCATGAATTAAATCTGGTTGCCTATACCACCACGTTGGAGAGATCACAGAGACACAGAGATGCCCAGGGATCCCCATCTGTTCTGCCCCCAACTGTTTGAATTTCCCCAGCACAAGCACGAGACGTAAGAGCGAAGGAGTCTTTCAGATGGCCCCAACTTCAGCCACTGTGACTGAAACCATCTGACAGGTCCCAAGAGAAGCTGCCTGGCTATGCCCAGTCAACCCCCGTACTGGTAAGCAAAATAAATGATGGCTATTTTTTAAGCCCGTGTGGCGGGGTGGTTTGATAGCCAGCAAGAGATAGCCAGGATAGTCTTTGAATTAGAAGAACATCTGCCTGGGTCTTCTGCCATGGCACCATTTTTCTGGTCATCTCAAAGATACGAACTGTTTGGCAGCCACATCCTAACCTCCACCTCCAGCACTCACTGTATATTCCTATTTTAGCTGCACGTTGAGCCCACCAAGACAACCTTGCTAGAGAGAAGAGCACTGTTTTCAGGTTAATGATGAACGTAGCTGCACTCGCCTTCCCAAATACCTGGCTGCCCGTGTTTATCCAATACAGCATCACATGAGCAGTCTAGTCAGCATTTCACCTTGGATTCCAAGATGTTACTCGCAGACATATAGCTGTTCTGAAACTCTTTACTTAGAGCCCTTCCAGCCCCAACGCCCTTAACAGCAATATACACTTCCAAACCTTTTCATCTGTTTACTACAGCCCACTTGAACTACTGCCAGACTTGAATTGGCAATGCAATCTGGGAACACATTCTAAAACTATTACTTCACCCCCCCAAAAAAATGCAGAATATTTTATCTTTTAAGAAAACATCCCAAATGAAAAACTAATCCACTAGCTCAAGGAGATGGATTTCTTAGCTTCAAGAAAGTGTTCATATATGCTAGGAGAGTTTAAGGTTACACTGGAACCATGAAGAATTATTTTAGCTTCAAAGAAGAATTTCTGTTATAAACTAGGGTATTAAACACACAGACACACATAGACGCATACAAGACTATACAAAACTTAACAACCACAAAAACTGGCTTTCCTGAAAGCCGAACGTAAGCTATGCCAAATTTCCCTCCAGGAGACTACAGACATGAATAAGACACACATTAACCACTTGATAAATGGTAGGTTATCACTGGAGAAATCAAGGCTTACTCAGTAAACTTTCCCCACAGGACCAAATCCAATGTACCACAGCAGGTATCTGACAAACTCAAGGGAGCACTGCAGAGGCACAAAGCTAACTGCTGTCGATGGCAGTCTGTTCCCCTGTACAGGTCTCTATGAGGAGATGAAGAAGAGAGCTATAGAACGAAGCAACACAGTTTAAGAGAAAATTCTCATTTTTGTGCTTCGCTCTTCTTTATGTTCCAAACTGCTTTTGAAGGGAATAAATGTGTCCCTCATTGGGGTGCAATCTCAGTCCGCTAATGTCACGTTTATAAAAGCAATCTGGCACATGGAGAAGAGTAGGCTCTCAAAACAGCAGGGCCTTCTGCTTTCCTGCTCCTGCCACCCACTTGCTGTGTACACTCACGTCAGGGGTATAACCTCTCTGATCTTTGCTTCTTTTTCAATAAAACGGGGATTATGAGGCACACGGTTGTGGTAGGGGTTAAAGGAGAGAATACTGTAACCAGGAGATTCTCCAGTGCCTACCGTGTATCCTGAGGGTACTTGTCTACGATAAAGCATATCAGAGGGGACGTGGGTGGGGGGATGGGTGAAATAGGTGAAGGGGATTAAGAGCACACTTCTCATGATGAGCATTGAGTAACAATGGATAGAATTGTTGAATCACCATATTGTACACCTGAAACTAATGTAACACTGTGTGTTACCTATACTGGTATTAAAATTAAAAACAGTAAAAAAAAATACTGTAAATTGGCAGTTTTGAACTTAGAACACATGAAATATTAAATTCTTAATTATATACATCAAATACTAATACAATTAATTGCTAATATTTCTTATTAATTTTTATTCTATTTTTCCATTTTGGAACATTATACTATTAATAATATGTATTATTTAAAATACTTTTTTTTTTTTAAAGATTTTATTTATTTATTTGACAGAGATAAAATACTTTTTAAAAACTCTGGTCAAAGAGTCAAGAGACCTGGTGCTCTTCCCAACTCTGCTCTTTGGACAATATATGATCTGGCCAAGATGCTTTTGTTTATGAGTTCCAGTTTACTTTTGGAAAGAAAGAGAGAAAGAGAGAAAGAGAGAAAGAGAGAAAGAAAGAAAGAAAGAAAAAAAGAAAGAAAGAAAGAAAGAAAGAAAGAAAGAAAGAAAGAAAGAAAAAGAAAGAAAGAAAGAAAGAGGAAGGAAGGAAGGAAGGAAGGAAGGAAGGAAGGAAGGAAGGAAGGAAGGAAGGAAGGAAGGAAGGGTGGGTTTGGATTTGCTGATATTGTGTCTCCTGACACAGACATTTTAGCAGCTGATGACTCCAAGTTCATCTGAGTCTAATTTGTTTCCTTTGTCCAAGAAGGTTGACTTGAGCAACAAAAGCAAAAATTAACAAGTGGGACTACATTAAACTAAAAAGTTTCTGCACAGCAAGGAAACCAACAAAATGAAAAAACAAGCTACTGAATGAGAGAAAATATTTGCAAGTCGTATATCTCATAAGGGGTTAATATCCAAAATATATAAAGAACTTATATAACTCAATAGCAAAAAAACAATATTGTGATTAAAAAATGGGAAGAGGATCCGAATAGACATTTTTCCAAAGAGGACATACAGATGGCCAACAAGGACAGGAAAAGATGCTTAACATAACTAATTATCAGGGAAATGCGAGTCAAAACCACAATGAGATATCACCTCATACCTGTTAGAATGGCTATCAACAAGAAGACAAGAAATAAGAAGTGTTGGTGAGCATGTGGAGATAAGGGAACCCTTGTGCACTGTTGGTGGGAATGTAAATTGGTGCTCACACCATGAAAAACAGCATGAAGACTCCTCAAAAAATTAAAAACAGAACTTCCTTTTGATCCAACAATTCCATTTCTGGGTATTTAACCGAAGAAAAGAAAAACATTAGTTCAAAAAGATATATGCATCCCCATGTTCACTGCAGCATTATTTACAATAGCCAGGTTATGGAACCAACCTAAGTATCAATGCATGAATGGATAAAGACATTATGGTACACACACACACACACATACACACATACTGGAATATTATACAGCCACAAAAAAGAAGGAAATCTTGCCATTTGTGACAACATAGATGGGCCTTGAAGGTGCTATGCTAAGTGAAATAAGTCAGAGAAAGATAAATACTGTATGATCTTACTTATATGTAGAATCAAAAAAAAAAAAAAGCTGAGCTCATAGAAACAGAGAAGATGGCGGTTGCCAGAGACAGGGAGGTTGGGGTGGGCAAAATGGGTGAAGGGGGTCTAAAGGTACAAACTTCCAGTTAGAAAATAAATAGGCTATAGGGATGTAATGTACAGCAGGGTGACTATAATTAATAATACTGTTTTGCAGGGTGCCTGGGTGGCTCAGTCAGTTAAGTGTCTGCCTTCGGCTCAGGTCATGATCCCAGGGTCCTGGAATCAAGTCCCGCATTGGGCTCCCTGCTCAGTGGGGAGCCTGCTTCTCCCTCTCCCACTCCCCCTGCTTGTGCTCTCTCTCTCTGTCAAATAAGTAAAATCTTTTTAAAATTAAATAAAAATAATAATACTGTTTTGTGTATTTGAAAGTTGCTAAAAGAGTAAATCTTAAAAATTCTCATCACAAGAAAAAATTTGTAACTATGTATGGTGACAGATGTTCATGTTAATTATTATGTTGATTATTTTGCAATATATAGAAATAACAATTCATTTACATTGTACACCTGAAACTAATATAATGTTATCCATCATTATACCTCAGTTTTTTTTAAAAAAAAGTTGCCTTAATAAAGCATTTATTAGTGGCTTATGCTGAGGCCAATGGTCTAGAGACCAGTGGTATGCTGCTAAACGTTTACTAATGTTGGCTCTCTGGAAAAACAAAAACAAAAACAAAATCCCTGATTTAGAGCGTTTGTCAATTTCCATGGTATAAACATTCCCATCATGGCCAATTTCAAGCTATCAGTGCGACATCACTAAAGGTGGACTAGGAAAGAGATATACCCAACTGGCTTTCGTGGAGCTGGCTCCAGCACATTCCTGTGCCAAACCCGCTGGATTGCCCTGCTCACCCCTCAGTTCACATTCAGTTCCTGAGCAGTAAGAACATCACAAGGAAAAACAGCTCCAGGTATCAGGATACTTTATATTTTCAGCTTCAGTTTAGGACACAGACATAAATAAACCCTTGTTTACCACACAAAATGTACCACTAAATTCACCATCAGTTTGGAAAAAAAGGTTTTGGAGACGAAATACTGCACTGCAAACTCAATCTCCTTTTCTTACACTCCATTTTAATTCTTCGCCTACTTTAAAACATTCCTTAATCTCAGACTATAAAAGCCACACATGACTTCTAAAGGTTCTAAGTGAGAAAATTAGCAAAAGCAAATTCTGTCTTTTCAATTCCTTAATTCCCATAAGAATGAAATTTGTCAATCAATCATCAATTTAATCGTGGATGAACTCTGAATACAGTGTTCCCATAGATGCTGAAGTTTAGAGTGCCCCAGGGTTCAGAGCAGGGCTACAAATGAGAACCAAGCATGAGCCTGCTTTAACACCTGATACATCTTCTATCAATTGCCAAAGCGTTAAAGCCCTGTAATCCATTCTAGGAGAAAACTCTCAGGACATAATTCACACTGTATTTTCTCACAAGCCTGACATCTTTGATCATCAGACTTTTCCGACCTCAGAGATTTGACGTTGAAGAAACTTTCAAAACCCAGTGTGCTAGTAGGAGTAATGTCAGCTGATATCTGACCGCCCTGCCTTGTACAGTAGCTCCCAAAATTCACCTAAAGATTTAGAAAGGAAGCTCCTACTGACTTGCACCCCAGAAAAGCGTTTAAGGTTCCTAAATTGTCACCCTGAGTCATCATGGAAAGACCATTTTGATCTTATTATCTTCTGTGTGATGTAAAGAAAATATTTATTTTAGAAACATTCTCATCAAGAAGTTTTAGGGGCACCTGGGTGGCTCAGTAGGTTAAGCATCTGCCTTTGGCTCAGGTCATGATCCCGGGGTCCTGGGATTGAGCCAAGTGTCGTGTCGGGCTCTCTGCTCAGCAGGGAGCCTGCTTCTCCCTCTCCCTCTGCCTGCCACTCCCCCTGCTTGTGCTCTCATTCTCCCCCCACCCCACTCTATCAAATAAATAAATAAATAAAATTTTAAAAAGTTTTTAAAAGTACAGTCTTTAATAGCTAAAAAATTTAGGGGTGCCTGGGTGGCTCAGTTGGTTAAGTGTCTGACTTTGGCTCAAATCATGATCTCAGGGTCCTGGGATCTGCCCCGTGTCAGGCTCCCTGCTCAGCGAGGAGTCTGCTTATCCCTCTCTCTCTGCCTCTGCCCCTCCCCCTGCTCGTGCTCTCTTTCTCTCTCTCAAATAAATAAATAAAATCTTTTAAAAAATAAATAATAAATTAAAAATTAAAAATTAAAAATAAATTAAAAATTACTCATATGAAATAATTTATTCCTTGGAAATGTGGTATTGCTGTAGTTCTATACATTAAGGTACTAACATATAGAATGCCTATTGGAGTACAAGGCATTTTGGAGATAAAGACTCATAAAACAATATAGGGAATGTTGCTGTTGTTCTTCCCAGAACCCTTTACTCAGTCCATATATCCAACCCCCACACACCAGTGAGTGTTGGCTGTTAATAGCTTGCAGCTGCCTCCTTCTCTAAAAAAACTGTCATTGTCTAACTGGGAGTCATGTCACTGGGGAGGTCATTCCCTGCAAGAAGCAGCTTATTCCCATTAACTTAGTGACAAGGATGTACAAAAGTCCTCCCATGCCCACATTTGCCTAAAGGTGGAACCAACTTTGTGGTGCAATTTGTGCTCTAGAGCTCCCCAAAGGATCAGACTGAGAGAGTCTCCAGCTGAGATCACAACCTTGCTTGATTCCTTCCCTTGCCCTGTACTGCTCCCCTCAATTCCCTTCTGAGAAAATTTCCCCAATACAGTATTTGCAAAAAAGTCCACATCTCAGGTTCTACTTCTGAAGTATCCAACTTAAAACAGACTTGCACCCTTTTTTTCAAGACTATAAGCCATATCTAAAAGTTAGCTCAACTATTAATTGGCCACTGATTGCATGTAGAGGATTAAAAATAAAAGGGGATTTAGAGGATATGTCCATTCCCAACTAAGACAGAATAATAGGTGCCAGATGTAATTTCTTGACAGATACACCAAAAAAAAAAAAAAAAAAAGGACAAAATGTATGGAAAATGGTTTTATGACATTAATACCAGGTAACAAAAGACAATGATCTCTAAAAGACAAAACAAACAAACAAATGAGATGTACCCTAAGGTTGCTCAAGCTTACTACATGAAGAAAAAAACCCCAGGACTGTCCTGGCAGACTCCCAAGTTGAGAGTATAGAGCTGGGAGGCCATGGAAGCCAAGGCCAGAGTTACTAAAGAAGAAAAGGCTACACAGAAAGAGAACTCTGGAGATCTGCAGAGGGTCCCCCCTGACTATTCAACTGAGTATAGGTCAGTACATACACATGAGGAAAGGAACACCAGAGAAGTTTAAAGGGAGAAATCCCTGAAGATCACACAGGACCAGGAATAGTGCTCATTCCTAGCTGGCTGTGTGGAAAACTTATAATTCACAAGGCATTGGGTAGAATACTAAAAAGGGTTTTGCCTCAGTAGTAGCAGAAAAACAGCACTAGACTACTCAACAATGCTCTGATCTCACCTAACAACACTTAAAATCAATACTCAAAAGTATCAAACTATTTCTAAGTGACTTAACTGCACCCCAGAACAAAGCTCAAGAATATTTATAGGAATCCGAAAATATATAGCACTCTACAAGGTAAAATTTACAATGTTTGACATCTAGTAAAAAATTACCAAGCATGAAAAGAAATGACCCTCCCACCAAAAAAAAAAAAAAAAAAAAATCAATCAATTAAAACTGATTCAGAAATAATACAAACACAAGGATTAAAAAAATTTATAACTGTATTCCATATGTTCAAAATATAGAGGAAAGATTGAATGTGTTAAACAGAGATATGGAAGACTGCAAAAAGACCCAGTCCAAATCCCTAAAGATTAAAATTATACTGTCTGAGATGAAAAATACACTTGATGGAATTAATGGCAGGTTAGCTACTGCAGAAGAAAATATTAGTAAACTTGAATACTTAGGAACAATCCAAAATGAAAAACCCAGAGTTAGAGATTGGGGGGGCAGGGGGACAGAGAATCAGTGGTCTGTGAAACAACTTCAAATGGACAAATATAGGGGCGCCTGGGTGGCTCAGTTGTTAAGTGTCTGCTTTTGGCTCAGGTCATGATCCCAGGGTCCTGGGATCGAGCCCTACATCGGGCTCTCTGCTCGGAGGAGAGCCTGCTTCTCCCTCTCCCACTCCCCCTGCTTGTGTTCCCTCTCTCGCTGTCTCTCTCTCTCTGTCAAATAAATAAAAAAATCTTAAAAAAAAAAAAAGGACAAATATATATATGTAATTGTCATCTCCAAAAGAGAAGGGGAATGGACAAGACAAAACATCTGAAGAAATAATGGACAAAAATTTTCAAATTTGATGGACTTTAAGCTGACAGATTCAAGAAGCTAAACAAACCCCCAAGTGCAAAAATGAATAAAACCACACAAGACACATTATAATCAAAATTTTAAAAATCAGTGATAAAAAGAAAATATTAAAAGCAGCCGGAGTAAAAAATACATTTTAAGTACAGGAGAACAAAGATAACAATGATAACAGTTTTCTCATCATAAACAATGCAAGCTGGAGGACACTGAAATGCTATTTCTGAAGTTCTGAAAGAAAAAACTGTCAACCTAGAATTCTATACCCAGCAAAGTATCTTTAAAAAAATGGAGGCAAAAATAAAGATTTTTTTCAGGCATACAAAAGATGAAAGAAATCATTACAAGTAGGCCTTGTATATAAGAAATAGTAAATAAGAAAAATAATAATAGATGAAAATCTTGATCTACACACATAAAAAAGAGTACTGGAAAAGGTAACCATATGGGTAAATTAAAAGTAATTTTGTCATTATGTAAGTCTGTTTAAAAGATAATCAGCCATTTAAAGCAAAAATAATAAAAATGTATTTGGGGTTCATATAATATGTAGAAGTAAAATATAAGAAAACAATAGCATGAAAGTCAGGAGGGGACAAATGGTACATTGTAGTAAGGTCTTTAACTATATAGGAAGTAGTATAATATCACTTGAAAGCAGACTGGGGTAACATTTTGTGTTACCCCTATGGGTAACTTTTTGTTATTATAAATTATTACAAAGTTTGTGTTATTATAAATAACACAAAAAGTTAAAAGACAAAAAGCCCCAAAAGAGACAAAATGGAATCATAAAAATTACTCAATTAATCCAAAAGATGAGAGAAGAAGAGAAAAAAGGAGCAGATAAAAGATGGTAAAAATAGAAAATAAATAAGAAGATGGTAGATATAGGGGCGCCTGGGTGGCTTAGTTGTTAAGCGTCTGCCTTCGGCTCAGGTCATGATCCCAGGGTCCTGGGATCGAGCCCCGTATCGGGCTCCCTGCTCTGCGGGAAGCCTGCTTCTCCCTCTCCCACTCCCCCTGCTTGTGTTCCCTCTCTCGCTGTGTCTCTCTCTGTCAAGTAAATAAATTATTAAAAAAAAAAAAGTATAAAAAAAAAGATGGTAGATATGAGTGCAACCATATCTATAATCACATATGTGGTGGTAAGACTCTAAGATGGCCCCCAATTATCCCCGTTTCCTTGTATTTATGCCCTGTGCAATAGCCTCCTCTTGTGTGTAGATGGAACTTGTGATTCGCTTCTAACCAAGGGAATATGGGATGTTACCCTCATGATTGTTATATAAGACTAGAACTTCCATCTTGTAAGCAGATTCTCTCTATTGACTATTCCCTTTGCTAGCTTTGATGAAGTAAACCATCATATGAAGAAGTCCATGTGGCAAGGAACTGAAATTGACAGCATGCAAGGAACTGAATTCTGCCAGCAACAATCACATTTGTTTGGAAATAGACTCTTCTTCAGTTGAGTCTCAGATGAGACCCCAGCCCTGCCCAACACTTCGACTGCAACCTTGTGAGATATCCTGAAGTAGAGGACTCTGCTAGGCTATGGCTGAATTTCTGACTCACAGAAACAGTGAGATAATAAATGTGTTTTGTTTCAAGCTGCTAAGTTTGTGACAATATTATTCTGCAGCAATAAATAATAAAACATTAAATGTAAATGGTTTAAACACCCAATTAAAATGGAGATCGTCAAATTGGATTAAGAAAAAAAAGACCCACTATACGCTACTTTTAAGAAATGTACTTTAAATATAGACACAAGTAGATTAAAAATTAAAAGATGGAGAAAGATATACCATGCTATTTTGATCTAAAAAAAAAAAGCAGGAGTTGCTACATTAATATAAGGCAAAGTAGATTTCAGAGTAAATATTAACAGGAATAGAGGGTCATTTCATAAAGAGGATTCAATTCAGCAAGAGGACATGACAATCTTAAATTTGTATGCACCTAATAACAGAATTATTACATGAATTAAAAACTGACAGAAGTATAAGGAGAAATAGACAAATCCATAATTATACTCAGAGATTTACCTTTTCTCAATAATTGAAAGAACAAATAGACAGAAAACAAATAAGGATATAGAAGAGTTGAACACCACTATCAACCAAATGCCTAATTAACATTTGTACAACACCTCAAAATATTGCAAAATACACATTTTTTTTTCAAGTGCACAGAGAACATTTACCAAAACAGAGCATATTCTGGCCCACCAAACAAATCTTTTGTCTCTTTCTTGGTGGTATTCTTAAATTATAGGTGCTAAAATTTCTATCTCTATCCTTAAACTTAATCACTGAAATTGTCAATGGGATTTCATGGGCAGGATGATGAGCCGGGCAAATCTCTAATATAAAGTGTGCCAGATGCTTGCTTTGGGAAAGGAAGACTTTCAAGAGGCAGATAAGATGGAGGTTGAGGGGATACTAGTTCACCTTCCTCAGAGTTCTAAGAGTCAGCTGAGTTAGAGGCTTTAAACATGGTGTGTTCTGAATAGAACTCCAAGTGGTCTGGACTAATCTATGCTCATAACAGATTAAGTCTTCTGTTACCAAAAAGGTTGAAGCCTAGTTACTTTTGGCTCAAAGACATTATGTATATTCCAAAAGTTTGTTCATATAAGATGGCATTTAGATCATCAGTAATACTGTAAGAGTAATAAACAAAAACCTCCAAGAAACCCAATATCTCACTGGGAGAGATATTTCTATCAGTATCTTTCACAGTGACATTACTGTGTCCAGGGGTGGGAAAATAATTTGGCCTGCAAGAGAATTTAAGATGATGCTATATAATTTTACTTGCTCACCCTATGTGAAATCAATCAATAGTCCAATTCAATACTGCTACAATGTTGAATTGATGACTAGCTATAAAACCAAAGCTATTAATGGGAAGATAATTCACACAAAGTCACACCGATAGTGAACAAATGAGAAACTCCATAAAAAGGGAAAACGATGTGTAGAGGCTGCTTTTGGGCAACCGGCTTGAGCGACGGAGACCTGAGTAAGGTTAAAGGGCCCACAGCGGCCACTGGGCTGAATGCAAACAGGCTCATTAGGCGACCCACCTTGAAATAACCATAGACCCTCGCTGACCAATGGGCTATTTACAACCAGGCACAGGTACCAAAAAAGGAAAATTCCATATGTTCCCATATCTCCCTACCTGCCCCCCCCCTTAAATACAGCCCCTTACCACTGCCTCCTGGCAGACAGTCTCTCCTCTGCAGTCCTGCCCCCCACTCCCTTGCCATGTATCCAATAAACTTCTATCCCCTTTGTTCTGCCTCTGGCAAATTATTTTACCACCCATGCCGCCGGCCTCCACCCGATCAGGTTGCTCCAAACGATATTTCTCTTTTGGGTGGCTACAGAAAATCCTCAGGTATGTGCAAAGCATAATCGATTTCTGGAAGTTTCTGGAACAGGTTACAACAATCCTAAAAAGCTTCAGGTTATTCAAATTCACTTTAGTGCTCAGTAACTTTGGGCAATTTTGCAAAGAAAAGAGTAAGATCTGGGTAACTATAGCACAGATTATTTTTTTAAGAGAGAAATCTTTTGCAAATTGGCCATTCTGGAGGACAGTATTTATCCAAATGTAAAATGTGTGTACCTTTTAGCCCCCATATACTCACTGCTCAGATATGTCTCCAAAAATGATTTCTCAGATAGGCTCACGAAAAGATATGTATTGTTAGAACCCTTTTCTAGCAAGTAACACAAAATCAATGCACTCCAGCTTAAACAATAAAGGGGGGTTGTTGGCTCACAGGCTTGGAAAATTTGAGCGCAACATGGTTCATAGCTTGGGCTGTTTTTTGGGAGGTGAAGGAAACACCAATAGAAACACCAGTAGAGAAGTAAGACCAGTGAGTAGAGAGCCAATACAGGGTACAGTATCAAGCTAATTTCCAATGTGGACAACTAGAGTTTAATTCCACTGAGGAGAGGCGCCTGGGTGGCTCAGTCGGTTAAGAGGCTGCCTTCGGCCCAGGTCATGATCCCAGGGTCCTGGGATCAAGCCCCGCATTGGGCTCCCTGCTCAGCAGAGAGCCTGTTTCTCCCTTTCCCTCTGCCTGCTGCTCTGCCTACCTGTGCTCTCTCTCTGTCAAATAAATAAATTAAAAAAAAAATCTTTAATTCCACTGAGGAAACCCTGAGAGCCAGCATAAAACATATGTCTCAGAGGTAATCCACCCTACAGGGGAGAGGTACTTAGTGAGTCACTGGTTGAGAGTCGTCCTTGAGGGACATCCATTCCATTCTGCTGAGTGGATGGCAAAGGGGACTCCAGTAGTAAGAGAAACCCCTCAGGCAGAGAATTCAGTACTGACAGTTAGAAGTCAGGCCAGTGTGCACTGAAGTGGTAAAGACAAGTGGATATGGCTAGGGCACCGATAACATCTGCCTCCGATGGACTTCAGGGTTGGGTGATCCAGCAGCTCAACAACATCATAAAGATTCTCTCCGCTCTGATTTCCAGGGTTAATTTTATCCAACCAATGTTTTCCATAGTGTTCATTAAATGATTATCAGTCCCAATTGGGGCTAAAGATATTGTAGGATATAGAAAGCACTTCAGTGTCCATGTTCGAAGAAACAATGCTTATGTTTAGCCCAAAAGGGCTGAATTAAGGCACAGGCATACCTCTGATTTTGCTACATGATTTAAATCGATCAGAATCAACCCCCAAAGATAAGGATGGGCTGTCTTCCCTAGATAGAAAAGAAAAGCTGGGTACTATTGAGAAGGGAGAAGCTGGAAGTGGATGCTGGGTAGTTCAACCACAAATGTATAGTGATATGTGCGTCAAGATATGTGTGTTAATTGCAACCTTTTTTACAATAGCAAAAATCTAGGAATATCTGAAGTATATGTCAATACGTGATGAATTTAAGCAAATTTTAAATTTGTAAGATATGGGTAACTATAGCACAGATTATTTTTTTAAGAGAGAAATCTTTTGCAAATTGGTACAGCCATTCTGGAGGACAGTATTTATTATGGACAGTATTCTTATTATGGATCCTTTGCAGTGGTGAATCTTTATGCTTCTGATGTAGATGGGCCTCCAAAATATATCATTAAACAAAAAAAGGCATGTGTAATACAGTGTGGAAGGTAAATCACTTATGTAAATTAAAAAGCAGGTAGACAAATACAAAATTTGTTATGTTAAAGCCTAATCAGCCAAAGACTACTAAGGAAGGATAAGCTTAAAATATGACAAGGTTCGATTTATTCTGCCTATGCAGTGAGGGAGGGCCCTCCAGGAGAACTATGGAGTGCTGCTCAGCAACAAGAGGGAAGAGAGAAACATCTTTTATAAGGTTTGGGTTCTCACTGAAGGATTATGAGGAGGGCTTAAGAGAGTGGAGATCAGTTCTGGGTTGGTTGTTTCACCGAGGCAGTGTTGGGAGTTCAGCTAGGGATTGAGTGCTGTCTTGAAGTTAGGGGACTTTAGCAGGATTGGGTCTCTTGATAACAGATGAATGTAGTGAAGTGGGGCTGGGGGCTATCATCAGTAAGAAAGCAGGAGTCACTCACAGGGGGCACCATTATGGCATTTTATAGCTGCTGCACAATCATTGGAGAAAGAATGTTTTCTATTAACTTTGCATCTCATTTCATGTGTCTATCCCCCTAGCTTTAATGATAGAAGGGCTTGCTTTTTTTCCTCCCAAGTCTGAGCTGATTTTTCACTCTTTCAATCCCAGATAGGTTTTTACTCTTTCTTAAGGAATAGTAAGAAACTGTTAACAGTAGTCACCTCTGGAAAAATAAATTGGGTTGGGAAAGTGAGCAGTAAAAGATGCCTGTGCTATTTGTTTGTATCATTCCTTTTTACTTAAATTTTCTAAATGTGTACGGATGTGAATTTTGGTACATTTTAAGTGTTAACATGGATTCTCTGAGCAGTGAGAATATGACCTTTTTTAAAAACAAAAGATTTTATTTATTATTTTGAGAGAGAAAGAGAGGGAGAGAGTGAGCACGAACAGGGAGGAGCAGCAGAGGGAGCGGGAGAAGCAGACTCCCTGCTGAACAGGGAGCCCGATGCAGGGCTCGATCCCAGGACCCTGAGATCATGACCTGAGCTGAAGGCAGACGCTTAACTGACTGAGCCACCCAGGTGCCCCGAGAATATGATCTTTTTTGTTTGTGTTTTTTTCCCCTTCTTTTTATTTGTCTGTGTTTTCTCAAGAATTAGTGTTATTTTAAAATAACAACAAATAGACACTCCCTGCCTCCCAAAAAGTCAACTGTTGCCACAGTCTAAACCTGGAGCTCAGAAATGAACCTGGTCAACCAATCCCCCTACCCCCTTGCCTTCTAATGCTGCTACTTCCTGCTTCTCTTGGGTCATTCGCTCTATGTCTAATCCTTGTTCCACCAGCTCTACCCCTAACAAAGGGTAGCAAATTTGGAGTGAGACCAGTGAGAGAGTGAGCCTATCACGTCACAAAGTGCCTAGATACTGCAATGAGACTAGAGAGCACGGTTCCAACAATAAACCTCAACATTAAGATCTTGCATCTCTTTTTCCCCTAACTCAGCCTTCTCCAAAGACCATACACCAATCAGTACCAGCAAATGATGTGTTATTGTTGCATCCTCCCCCTGCTAAAGACAAACACTTGTAAAATTCCAATAGAAATGTAGACGAGAAAAAAAAAAGAAAAGAAATATAGCTGAGGAGCAGGTATGCTCATTTTGTAATACACCATGAGGTGACTAATAGTATAGATAACTTAGGGGAGAAACCAAAAGACATAAAGATACTTGCACTTTGTTGCCCAAAAGTTCAATAAAGTGTCTCACCCAAGTGCCTTCCCTAAGTGCTTCCCCCATTCACAAAGGGATTCTTTCATTTTAGAAGATTGGCTGAGAATGTTATAATTTGGGGGACTTGCCACAAAAGTATAATGCTTGTAGTCATATGTCTAGGATGAAGAACCAATGGCATGACAAAAGAGAATAACTTTCTTGTTGAGCCATTATAACAAAGCCAATGACAAATATGGGGAGCCCTCTGCGGCAGCATACATTGTGTGGTTTTATGACATTCCCACCAGACCGTTATTTTTAAAGGGACTGATTCAGAAAATTTGCTAGTGATATACAAGGAGCATTATCTACTCAAAAACTGCATGAGCTTTTCCAGAGCCAAGTACAACTATTGTTTATAAACAAACAGAAAAATCTACTATAATATTGAGTCCCTGATATCAAATTTCAACTATTTTGCAAACAGTTGAGAAATAATGACTTCAGTTGTTTTCCTGTCTTTGCTGTTAATAAGGACCCAAATTATCAGCACCTCCCACAATCTGTGACCTTTTAGGCTAGTGTAATGATGTTCTAAAGACAGTAAAGAGTATACACACTGTCATTCTGCCAACTCATAGCTACAAACTTGTTAATTGAAAAATCTCTGTATACTAATGCAAAAAAAGTTCAAGCCATTAAAAGTAAACAAAACAAACTTTTATTTTCCAATGTGCCATTTTCAGTAAACACACCAAATATTTTGAAAGATACTCTGAAGAAGTGAAAATCGTTTCCAAGGAAATGGTTCTTTCACAGATTATCTGTTTCTTCTTTAGTTAATGGGGATATTATCCCAAGGAATTTTTTTTTTAAAGACTTTATTTATTTGACAGAGACAGAGATAGTGAGAGCAGGGACACAAGCAGGAGGAGTGGGAGAGGGAGAAGCAGGCCTCCCGCAGAGCAGGGAACCCGATGTGGGGCTCGATCCCAGGACCCTGGGGTCATGACCTGAGCCAAAGGCAGATGCCCAATGACTGAGCCACCCAGGCACCCCCCAAGGAAATATTTTAATGGGACTCAAAGAAGTACAAGAAATATACAATATATTATTGCATGGTCAGTTTTCAATCATACACTATTGAGTTATTAACAGAAAGGCTTGGGGCACCTGGGTGGCTCAGTCGTTAAGCATCTGCCTTTGGCTCAGGTTATGATCCCAGGGTCCTGGGATGGAGCCCCGCATCGGGCTTCCTGCTCCGCGGGAAGCCTGCTTCTCCCTCTCCCACTCCCCTTACTTGTGTTCCCTCTCTCACTGTCAAAAAAATAAAAAAATTAAAAACAAACAAACAAACAGAAAGGCTTATTCTCAAGTGTTTTTTTGACATAATTGGTTGAAAACCACTATCAAACAGTAGGAGTTATTGTAGTCAGAAGACCTGAGCTAATCTCAGGCCATCATTTTATAACTGTGTAAGTGGGTCTGTCATTCGTTGTATCTGAGCCTCCTCTGAAAAACAGAGACAGTATTTATTTATTTATTTATTTATTTATTTATTTATTTTCAGAGAGAGAGAGCATGAGCAGGAGGGGCAGAGGGAGAGGGAGAGAGAATTCCGAGCAGACTCTGCACTGGGTGTGGAGACTGATGCGGGGCTCAATCTCATGACCCTGAGATCATGACCTGAGTCAAAATCAAGAGTTGGATACCCAACTGACTGAGCCACCCAGGCGCCCCCTAGTGACTTGCTTCTAATGAGTAGAATGGTACAAGTGACAGTCTATGACATCTGAACTTAAGATATAAAAGGCACTGTGACTTCCTTCTTGCTCTCTTCCTTTGATCAACCCCTCTGAGAAGCCATGTCATGTAGATACTCAAGCAGTCCCATGAAGAATCCCACATGGCAAGAAACTGGGACCTTCAACCAACAACCAGCAAGGAACTGAGGCCTTCTTCCTACAGTCATTGCATGACCTTGGCAATGGATTCTCCCACCCTAGTCAAGCCTTCACATGACTGTAGCGCATGTCTTAACTGTAACTTCATGAGCCAATCTGAGCCAAACACATCCAGCTAAACCATTTTTAAATTTCTGACCCACAGAAACTGTGGAGTGATAAACTTTTGTTGTTTTAGGCCAGTAAGTTTTGGGGTAATTGTTATACAGAAATAGATAGATAATACTCTGGCCTAACAGGAAAAATACAGCTGCAAAGACAAGTACAATATGATTCTCTTTTAAGTATACATGGGAAATTTTCAAAGAAATTTAAAAAGAAATGAGAGATTTGACTTAGAAGCTTACAATAACATTCTTTTAAAGCTTCCACATTTTCTGGGTTATAATGCAGTGAGAAGAAGCTGTAATTTTCTGCCAGTCACAATAAAAAAAGCTCTGTAGCCATTAGAAGACCCTGTGAGGAGTGAGAAAACATCTCTCTCAGTGGAGAGTAATCTTCCATGTGGGAGAATGTCACAAGCATCCTTAAACTCAGGCTCTATATTCATCATTTCAGACCAAAAAAAAATCTTAGGCAAGCCTACAGTTATTAAAAATCTATATTATAAATATCCTGTCCCCTCCACACACACACAAAAAAATCCATGTTTACCAAAATGATTTAAGAGAACCAAAACTGCAGAAGAATGGAGTTAAGACTATAGCATGAGCAGTCTTCAAACTGGGATTATACAAAGACTTTTCAAGACATACATGGGCGTAAATAGTTTTGAGGAAATCAATTTCAACTCAACTTCTACATTTATGCAATACTTCCTAAAGTGATCTGCCTGAGATACACATGATATGTGGTCTTCTTTCTTACCTCTCCTTTCACAAGCATCCTTTTCCATGTTTCAGACAAAGGCATAGTTCTATGAATTCCCAAATCTTACCATTACGCCTTATCCCAGAGTGTGAAAACTTCAGGGGCACACAAACAAAGGAATAGTTTAAATATTGGTGTTTGCAAACTTCATTTATTTAAATCACCATAAACTCACAGTAGGATTTGTCTCTTTCTTATACATATTTTTATTGAATGAGAAGGACAGTAAGACTCATGTTGGGATGTTCTATATTAAAAAAATATTGTAGTGTGGGTAAGGGATTGTGGCATTGATAGCAATTTTCATTTAGCAACCTCGCCTCTCAATTCTGTCAACTGTTGTAAAATAATGCATTGCTCCTGAGGATAAGTTCTGTTGAGACTTGAAATCACTGTTTTATGATTACCATTTATAGACAAAAGATCCAGACTGAAAAAAACATCCAACTTTCTTAAATGATGAAAATTCAGAGTATCAGGGAAAAGGTACTGTCATTAGAGCTGGTTTTGGAACGCTTCTACATATTAGTTTTTCTCTCTTGAAAATACTACATGATTTAGACAAGGTTGTGAATCTAGGAGCACAGTTCATTCTTTATACAAATTATTTATTGAGTAGCTTCTATTTATCAGGTACTGTTTTAGATTCCCAGATGCAATGGGACAAAAAATAAGCAAAAATCTATGCTCTCTTAGAGCTTATAGAAAGGAGAGACAAACAATAAACAAAATAAGTAAATGGCATAGCACATTAGAAAGTCATAAGTGTATAGAGAACAAGAGAAAAGGAAAGAAGGTCAGAGAGTGCCAGGGGACATTGGGGATTTTTTTTTTTTTTTTTTTTTTTTTAAAGTAGGCTCCATGCTCAGCATGGAGCCCAGTTCGGGGCTTGAACTCACAACCTTGAGATCAAGATCTGAGTGAGATCAAGCGTCGGATGCTTAACCGACTGAGCCACCCAGGTGCCCTTGGGAATTTTAAATTAGGTGGTCAGGGATGGCTCCATTTAGAAGATGACATTTGCAAAAGACTTAAAGATGAGGGGAAAAGACTTGTGGATATTTAGGTGGGATGTGTCCTGAGGGGGTGGGGGGCATGTGTAAAGGCTCTGGGGCAAAGTATGCTCAGCCTGCTGAAGGAACAGAAAAGAGGCCAGTGTGGAGAGGAGTAACCGAGAGGGAGAGTAGAAGAATGAGAGGTGATGGGGTAATGTAGTGTCAGGCCTCGTGAAATCTTATAGGCTACTGTGAGGATTTTAACTTTTACTCTGGGTGGGGGTTTTGCGGAGTGACACAATCCGACACACTAGCTGCTGTATAGAAAATAGACTATAGGGAGCAAGGGCAGAAGCAACAAATCCAGCAAAGCAGTCATCACAGTAATCCAGAAAGAGGCCATAGATGCTCGGTCGAAGAGCGTAGCCAAGGACGTGGTAAAAAGTGAGATCCTGCATATATTCTGAAGGTCAATAGGAGTTGTTGATGGACTGGATGTAGGGTGTAAAAGAGAATAGCTCCATATTTATTAGAAAAATTAAATTCCTAGTTAAACAGATTTCTGAAAAGGAAACTTCAAGCTCATTTGGTTTCATTTGTAAATTATATCATATTTATGGAAGAAATCACACCACTCTTACCAAAACTTTCAGAAAACAAAGGATGAAAGAATCCTGCCCAATTCATTTTGTGTGGTCAGCACCACCCTCATTCTAAAACCTGATAAAGGCAGTCCAAAAAAGAAGTTTATAGACCAATAACCCTTCATGAACATAGATGCAAAAATGTCCTTAACAAAATATTAGCAAATGGAATCTAACAGTATATCAAAAGGATAATACACGATGACCAAGTAGGGTTTATCGCAGGAATACAAGGTTGTTTAACATTTAATGTCAAGGCAATCCACCATATTAACAGAATAAGGGAGAAAAACTATACCAATTTGAATAGATGCGGAAAAAAAAATCCATTCATACAAACTCGTAGCAAACTAGGAATAAAAAGGAATTTATTCAACCTGATAAAAAATAACTTAAAAACCTGCAACT
Organism: Mirounga leonina; assembly: GCF_011800145.1. Classification (NCBI taxonomy): domain Eukaryota; kingdom Metazoa; phylum Chordata; class Mammalia; order Carnivora; family Phocidae; genus Mirounga; species Mirounga leonina. Next base: position 2,053,583 of record NW_023270158.1, on the reverse strand, counting down.
AACTTCATATTTAATGGTGAAAGTCTGAATTTTTTTCCTCAAGACTAAGAAAAGGAAGGCTGTTCACTGTCATCACTTCTACCCCATATTGTACAGGAAGTTTCAGTCAATTCAATATGGCAAAATTTAAAAATTAAAAGAAACAAGAGGTAGAAAGATTGGAAAGGAATATATTGGCTGATGACAAAACTATGTACAAAAGCCCAAGGAATCACAAAATAAATGCTAGAACAAATACATGAATTTAGTGAAGTCACAGGATATAATGTTAATTTAGAAAGCCTGTTAGTGTCACAAACAGTTGGGAAATGATACTTAAAAATTGATTCCAGGGCGCCTGGGTGGCTCAGTTGGTTAAGTGTCTGCCTTCAGCTCAGGTCATGAGCCCAGGGTTCTGGGATCGAGCCCCTCATGGGGCTTCCTGCTCAGTGGGGAGCCTGCTTCTCCCTCTGCCTCTGCCACACACACCCCCAACCCCCCGCCGCTGCTTGTGATCTCGGGCTCTCTTTCTGTCAAATGAATAAATAAAATCTTTAAAAAAAATGGTTGAAATTAGAAAGAGCCCAGGTGTCCATCAATAAGAGAATGGATAAGCAAACTATGATATATTCATATAATGGAATACAACTCAGCAATAGAAGGATTGAGCTACCAATACACATTACAATATGCACGAATCCCAAAGACATTATGCTGAGTGAAAGAAGCCTTACACAAAGGAATACATATTGTATGATTCCATTTATATAAAGTTCTAGAACAGGCAAATCTTATCTATAGGGAAAATAATCAGGACAGTGGTTTCCTGGCAGAGAAGTAGGTATAAGGTGGGATTGGTGTTTTCCTAGGAAAAGGCATGAAGGAACTTTTTGGAGTGATGACAGTGTTCTATACCTTGATGGGGGTCTGTATGCATCAAAAACTCAGTGGATGTATGCTTACAATTTGTGCATTTCATTGCATGTAAAATTTACATCAAAAGGAAAACTTTAGACAAATACCGAACTCTAATTGTTAGTATGAACACTGCAGGAGATGGAGGGAGTGCACAGATGTTTTCAATTTACTTTGAAAAGCATCAACAAATAAGATGACTTCATACAGGTGATAAAACAATTTAAGTGGTATGATCTAGGTGACAGTATACAAATCATCACCATAAAATTCTTTCAACTTTGCAGTATGTTTGAAAATTTTCAAAATAAAATCATTTTAAAAATTAAGAGCCTATACATAGCAATGCTAATATTCCTTCAAGATAATTAAGGTTTTTTTCCCAAAAAGTACAGTAGTTGTATATTGATCTGGAGTTTGATATAAAATAATTCAGCAGGTCTGATTTATCAGGAACTCATTAATTCAGTCAAACATTAAACAGTTATTTATTGAGCACCTACTAGGTGCCAGGCACCTGAAAGAAAGTGAAAATGCAGAACAGTCCACTCAACTAAATAATTACCTACTTTTATCCACAGTAACCTACTTGTAAAGGAATGCTTTGGGGAAATGAGCTGTGACAAGAAAACCCTTCATTCACAGCTATTCTCTTATGTTACATTTTGCCCATCAGAGAAGCTATTTTCAACATGGAAAATCAATACTGTTAAATAGAAAATAATAGCACAAATGCGGGTGTCAATTTTAAACTGTTCCTTGAACATATTTTCAAACTTGGAAGCAGAAAAATTGAAACTTAAAGAAAGAGAGGGCCTCACAAACATATGATTTTTATTTTTATTTTTTTTAAAGATTTTATTTATTTGTTTGAGAGAGAGAGACACAGCGAGAGAGGGAACACAAGCAGGGGGAGTGGGAGAGGGAGAAGCAGGCCCCCCGCGGAGCAGGGAGCCCGATGTGGGACTCGATCCCAGGACTCTGGGATCATGACCTGAGCTGAAGGCAGACGCTTAACGACTGAGCCACCCAGGCGCCCAACATATGATTTTTAAAGTGTGGGTATTATGCTGACAGATCAAGAGCTCTAAATGTCATTTCCTCACCAGAAGCTATCACGCACAGTGCTTGCACAGGGCTGGAGGACCTAGCAACAGGGGGGAGAAAGGTTTCCAAGGCAAGAGCGCTGTTTGTTTCAGAGCTAAACTTTCAATTGCCGTGCCTGGAGATCTAGACCAGGAAAATGAATAGCCAGCCAGTGCCTCAGCCTAATAACAGGTCTTGTTTCCCTGAATGACACTGGATTTATTAGATACATATTTTAAAATACATGATTTTCCACTGTGGGTCAAGTTACATCTTGAGGCGGAGCTCAAACACTGATGGACGTTTTTGTAGCAAAATAATTCTGGTCTCTGAATCCACTGCTTCTCTCAGATGCAAAAGCAAAGTTTTAAGTCGGGAATCAGAAATAATGCCAGGTACGCACTGCTCTAATTCACATCACAACACCAAACGTGACTCCGAGCAATTTAGATGCTAAGGATCATGGCTGAAGAGACAGAAGTGACAATTTGCCAACCAGAGAATTTGAAGCCCTTGCTTGACACTCACTCTCAAGCAGCACCGGGTGCTCTGAAATGTATTTAGGCTTCATGACTCATTTTCCTCTTCTTTTTCCTTGGGGATGGTCTTACTCCCTGTTTTGCCCAAATTAGCCCTCAAAGCTTCTATTATTCCAAAACCTGACTAAAACATTTCTTTTTCCTTCAAGGGCCTGGAGGAGAAGTGCCTTGAATTTTATCTTTATCATCTTTCCTTTAATTTCTTCTCTCTCCCCTAAGAATCAGGGTAGCTTTGAAGGGGGGAAAATGTGACAAAAAGGGTTATTTTATAGGTAGAAATGGAACTGGGGAGAGATACTTGTCAATGTTTGCTTCAGAGGTGAACATAGGTGGGGCAAGCAATATTTGTGGCTTCTCTAAATTCAAATTTTGAATATTTTCATCTCCTAGGCAATGAAGCCAACCTTCTCTGCTGCTTCTCTGAAACACTACCTGGTGTCTATGGTATGAGCCCAGCAACCAGCTTCTCCCTCTCTCCCTCAATTCACTAAAGTGCCCTCCAACAGACAAAGAGAATGATAACTAAAGTACAATATAGACAGTTCTTAACCCCTGATAAAATACAACACACACAAACACACACACACACCCCCCCCACACAGATGCTTTTCCTATGTTTGTCCGGAGGGTTTCTCCACATCACTGGCTCTAACATATGAGCAGAGACCATAAATAAGGAGATGTTGCTCCATGAGACAAAGGAAAAATCAGGCTCAGAACTCAAACTTTCCTTTTATATTAGTCTGATTCTTTTATCTCTATCTGGCCTGCCAGGTCACAGAATCTTGAGACTTGGTGTCTCAAGTCATAGGACAATAAGACATAGGACAAAGTCATAGGACAAATGCCCTTTATCCCTACCAAACCCCACACTACAATTCACATCCTAAAACTGACCAGGCAACAGGTCCTTATCTTATCCACTGCTCTCATTTCTCCAAATGGCTGTCTTAAAATTCTGTTAACAGAAGAAAATATCTCTCCTATTTAGTCTTGCCTCAAAGCATCTGTGGGCTAAAATCACTAGCTTTCCCCTTGCTCTTAATTCAGCCATTGAGCCAATCCAAACCTCTTTATATTACCAATAGTCTTTGTTTACTCCACCGTGTTTTCCCAATTTTTAGGTATAATATTATTTGTATTATTTTTGTAGCAACTCAAAAAGCCATACTAAGGACTTAGTTTGTTTTTTCTTGGCCACTCTTCAATGAAAAACACAATCAAATTCTTTCCTCAAGAGGTAACATTTGTTTTTATAAACAATACTTTCATCTCATAATTGCTGCTATAATAAGGATCTTTTTGCTCTCAAGTGATCAAAACTCAGTTCAAATTTACTTAAGCACAGGAAGAGGGAATTTGGGGGCTTATTTCATCAACAAATCCAAGAGTCATCTGGCAAGAGCCCAGGAGAGTCTCTTTCCATTTCTTGCCCCTTTCTTCTTCTGTGTTGGTTTTATTTTCTAACAGTTCTCCCCAAGTGGTGACAAACATGACCACCCACAGCTCTGAGACCAAATCCTACCTCCTTAACCCTACCATCAGAGAGAGAGAGAGAGATGCATTCCCAATAGCCCATGGAATCCCAAGGAAAGTAATGGAGATCAGCAGGCAAGGGTTTTCCTCACTGGGTCCCAGCAGAACAGCTGCGCTTCAGGTCAGAGAGAGGAGAACACTGCCGCTAGAAAGACAAGAGGTTCAAGGACATCAGCTCTGATTTCCTGTGGGACACACTTTATCCTACCAGCCTGCTTTTAGGAAAGTACAAGAAGATCCTGTCCGTCTGGCAATTGGGTTCCAAATCAGGAGTCCAGGGATGAACTTACACACCAGTGAGACACAAAATGTGCAAACAATACCTTCTGAAAACAATGCCCTCTCCTTTGTTCTCTGACCCAGAAGAGTGCATAGCCACGAAGATCCCAGACAAAATAAAAATGGTCATGTGCAGACCTCTGGGGACTTGGAGTTCAAGGTTAAGAGACAAGGGACCCGCACAAAGATTATCTGGAATGAGATTTGGTGGTAGTGGCAGCTATTCATTTATTTCAAATCCCTTTTAAAATTATTATGAAATAGATTCTAGAAACTTTCATACTTTAAATTCTATAGTTTTAAATCAAGTTTCTGTGATTTTTATTTAAGCATAGGATGATGGTGGTTTTAAAATAACTATCCCTGAAGTTTTATTAAAATAACACAGCTGTAAGTAAAGAGTATTACTTTCCAGATCTCAATTTGAAATGAAATGTAGACCTTCTAGATTTTAATGCATCATAAGCCACCAATTTCATAAAATGGCATCCACTTTGCAAAGCTCATATCACCCCATGGAAGTAGCCCTCTGGAAAGGGATGAAGTATTTGATTCTCTAATATTCCCATTTAGCCAATTATAGGTAGGTTTTCATATATTGTTTCCTTAAAAATATTACAAAAGCACTTTCTACTATGGTTCTAGTATAGATGGAAAATGTTTTGTTTTTTTTTTTAAAGATTTATTTATTTATTTATTTGACAGGGGCGGGGGGGAGCTAAGGGAGAGAGTCTTAAGCAGACCCTGCACTGAGCACAGAGCCAGGGCTTGATCTCTTGACCCTAAGAGCAGGACCCTGAGATCAGGACCTGAGCCAAAACCAAGAGTGGGATGCTTAACTGTGCCATCCAGGCACCCCTGGATGGAAAATATTAGGCATTAATTGCATGGAAATTAGAGGAAATTTTTCAGAAAATTTCAGATTAGAAGATGATAAAAAGGTTAAAAAAAGAAAACATTTTCCTTATACTTAATGTGGCCTCAATTGCATGAAAACAGCTAAAATGTTGACAGAATGGATAACCTCTAACTTTAGGAAAAGCTACATATAAAAAGAAGATAATTGTTGTAGGGGTGGAAGGCAGTTTTCACTTCAAATGAGACATACATGTATTGAGATATTCATGCCAGAGTGACCAGATAACCTCAGAGTAACCTTATTATTTCTACACAATAAGAATGGACAAACCTCTAAATTTTACCAGTTTCCATAACTTTTAAGAGCTCCAGGCTTAATAAATCTACAAAAGGTAGGAATTAAGGAAAAGTCAAATGTTGATTTAAATAAAAAATGCCATTATGTAAGATAGAAAAAAATGAAAGTAGGGATAAAATTCTGAATTATTGCCTAAAACCCCTTTCCAAACACTAGTTTGATATCTATATCTGAGAATGTGATTGCCAACCTCCAAAATGATCCCCTAGGAATCCCTGTCTCCTTGTTCATGTTCTTATATAGTCCCCACCCACTCTGAATAGGGCTGACCTACATAATCAACAAGATATGAAAATAATAGAGCATGACATCGAAAGTCGGGTCATAAAGACATTGTAGCTTCTGTCTTGCTCTCTCTTAGATCACTCACTCTGATGGAAGCCAGCTGCCATGCATCATGACACTCAAGCAGCAATTGGAGAGGCCCATGTGGCAAGGAACTGAGGCCTTCTGCCAACAGCCATATGCGTGTGCCATCTTGGAAGTGAATCCTCCAGTCACAGTTACGCTCTTGGATGAAATCTTGAGAGGTCCTGAGCCAGAACTGCACAGCTAAGATGCTCTCAAATTCTCAACCCACAGAAACTATGAGATAATAAATGTTGTTTTAAGCCATTAAGTTTTGGAGTAACTTATGATGCAAAACAGAAAACTAATACAGAGGATTTTAGTATACTTTAAGTCTATAAATATCTTAGAACTCACTTATTAAAATCAATTGATGAATCATTAACTTAATGGATAATGTTCTTTCTGTCCAAGGATTTTTGATGATTGTCACGTAAAGCTCTGGCTTGTGAAACTCCTTTTAATAATGACCACAAACTCACAAAATTTAAGATTATTTGATAATCCTTCACAGAACATTCAAATTATTTTATTACCACAACTAACACGTCAGTGGGTGGTTTTCCATACAGCTGGGCTAAGCATTCCTAGTTCTAGAAGATAAAATTGAAGAGGTTTATTTTCTGTTTATGGAAGAAACACCATTTTCTGAATTGTCTGGAAAAGACTTGAGGTACTTGGTAATGATGGCATTGTCCTTAAAGATCTAGTATTTGGAACTGCCAAAGAGGTTTTCATTTTCTCTAATTATCATGAGTTTGATCAGAAGAGACTTGGTAAAACAGTTAAATCCAAGCATAGACTTTCAAACCCCTAATATAAGCATGGCTCTATAGCAAATAAAAAAAGATAAATATAAAACACAGTCTCAATGAATAGGTAGATGGAGCACAGGGGATTTTTAGGGAAGTGAAACTATTCTTCTGTATGATACTATGATGATGGATACTTTTGTTAAAACCTATAGAATATACAACACCAAGTGACCCCTAAGGTAAACTACGGACTTTGAATGATAATTATGTGTCAATGTTGGTTCACTGATTGTAACAGATGTGCTACTCTGGTGGGCCGTGTTGGTGGTGGGGTAGACTATAGGAAGGGAGGGAGGGGGTATGTGGGAACTCTCCATACTTTAGACTCACTTTTGCTATGAATCTACAACTGCTCTAAAAAATGAAGTCTTAATAAGAGGAAAAAAACCAGTTTCTGCCATCCAGAAGCTTTAATTATTTGTTCAACAAATAGTCACTTAGTTTTTCTTTTTCTATCCTTTTGCATTCCACCTTTCTGTGTCTTTATGCTTTACATGTGTCTCTTATAAACAGAACATGGTTAGATTTGGGGTTTATTTACTCTAAGAAACTCTGTCTTTTTTTTTTTTTTTTAAGATTTTATTTATTTATTTTGAGAGAGAGAGAATGAGAGAGAACACATGAGAGGGGATCGGGTCAGAGGGAGAAGCAGGCTCCCCGCCGAGCAGGGAGCCCGATGCGGGACTCGATCCCGGGACTCCAGGATCATGACCTGAGCCGAAGGCAGTCGCTTAACCAACTGAGCCACCCAGGCGCCCAGAAGCTCTGTCTTTAATGAGGGATGTTGAACCATTTATGTGTGTTGTTACTACAAATATATGTAATTTCTTTTTATTGAGTGTTCTATCTATCTAGAGTCTTCTTTGCTTCTTTTTTTCCTCTGTTTTCCATTTACTTGGGAGATGTGCATATTATTTCTATTATTTTAGTAAAAAGATTTAATATACTTACTTGACCTTAAAATTTTGACTATAATCTCATGTTTAGACTCCTCCTGACGACAATTCAAGGTACTTAGACCCCTTTTACTCCATATGGACACATCCCCATTGTTCCATGCTAGGTCATAAAATATTTAATTCCACTTTATTTTGAACCTTCCCTTCCCCCCATAGTCATTATTGCTCTTATGATTGTGGGTGTTTTTTTTTTTTAAACAGTCCTCAGTTATTTAAAATCACCAACATGTTTGGGGTGCCTGGGTGGCTTAGTCGGTTAAGCATCTGGCTCCTGATTTCAGCTCAAGTCATGATCTTGGGGTCCTGGGATGGAGCCCGGGGTTGGGCTCTGTGCTCAGGGAGAAGGTGGGAGGGGCTGCTTGGGGATTCTCTCCCTCTTCCGCTGCTCCTCCTCCCGCTCTCTCTCTCTCTCTAAAATAAATAAATCTTTAAAAAATTTTTAAAAATAAAATAAAATCACCAACATGTTTGCCAATTTATTTGCTCAACATGACTTCTTAGATATTGATCCTTCTTTCTAGGTTCTATTTCCTTCTTCCAGAAGTACATCCTTTAATATTAAGGGTTTGTGAATGGTCAACTCTCTCAGACTTCATTAGGAAAAATCTTTATTTCACCTTTAGTTTCAGTAAATAGTAGTATTTTTTTTTAAAGATTTATTTATTTATTTATTTATTTATTTATTATTTATTTATTTATTATTTATTTATTAATTATTTGAGAGAGAGTGAGAGAGACAGAGCATGCAAGTGCAGGGAGGGGCAGAGGGAGAAGGAGAGAGAATCCCTAGTGGACTCCTTGCTGATCATGGAGCCCAACGCAGGGCTCAATCCCATGACCCTAAGATCATGACCTGAGCTGAAATCAAGATCAGGCACTTAACCAGCTGAACCACCCAGGCACCCCAACAGTAGTATGATTTTTTAAAAATGTTCCTGCTAGCCATTTGATTGTTCTTCCTTAGTCTACATTATCTGACACTTAATTCTCCCTCATTCTTTTATTTATCTCTTTTCTAAACTCACATTAGCATATGTTGAGCATTCTTTTTCTATCCTTCATGTCCCTTTAACCTCTATTTCACAATTTCTCTTCTTTTTATCTATGTAAGCTGAATTCTGGGTAAATATTTAAATCTATATTCCAATTCCCTAAGTATTTCTTTAGTTGTCTTTTCAGTGGTTCAATCTGGCTCAGCTACAAATAGCATTTATATAGTCAAATTATTGAGCTAACTAAAATTATAATGAAACTATGCTGGGGAAAGAGGTTATAAGAAATATTCATGTGTGGGGCGCCTGGATGGCTCAGTTGTTAAGTGTCTGCCTTCGGCTCAGGTCATGATCCCAGGGTCCTGGATCGAGCCCCACATCGGGGTCCCTGCTCCACAGGAAGCCTTCTTCTCCCTCTCCCACTCCCCCTGCTTGTGTTCCCTCTCTCGCTCTGTCTCTGTCAAATAAATAAATAAAAATCTTAAAAAAAAAAAAAAGAAATGTTTGTGTGTAGTGGGGGTGAAGAGATCTGAAAGAGCTAAGTCCTGATCTAGGGGTAGTGGAAAATAATCAGATAATTCCTACAAATTAAAAAAAAAAGTTGAAATATAAGCATGTTATGTAAAGCTATAGAGATAAACACCAAAAAAGCAAAAATTAAGAAGTTGAAAATGTTGCCTCTAAAGCAGGAAAAGGGGTAAAGTGAGGGGTGGGGAGAAGAAACTGATATTTAGTCATAATAAATCTTGGAAAGTATTTGACTCTTTACACACAAAAAAATAACCAATAAAAAAGAAAAATTAAGCTTAAAAGAAGGTGGCTGAGAAACGAAATTATTGAGAAGAGTCATGCAGATTTAAAAATCAAATAAGAGAAATGAGTAGACAGGGCACAGAGGATTTTTAGGGCAAACTATTCTGTACAATACTATAATGATGGATACATGTCATTACACCTTTGTCCAAACCCACAGAATGTATAACTCTAAGAGTGAACCATAATGTGAACTATGGACTCTGGGTGAGAATGATGTGTCAGTGTAGGTTGTCAACTATAATATACCACTCTGGTAAGGGATGTTGACAATGGGGGAGGCTGTGCATATTAGAGATAGGAGAGACTGGGGAGTATATAAGAAATCTCTGTACCTTCTACTCAATTTCAGTATGAACTTAAAACTGCTCTAAAAACTAAAATCTATTTTGGGGCGTCTGGGTGGCTCAGTTTGTTAAGTGTCTGATTCTTGGTTTCGGCTCAGGTCATGATCTCAGGGTCATGGGATCAAGCCCCGTGTTGGGCTCCATGCTCAGTGCAGAGTCTGTTTGAAATTCTTTCCCCTCCTTCTCCCTCTTCTCCTCCCCCTGCTCATGCACGCTCGCTCTCTCTTTCTCAAATCAATCAATAAGTAAAATAAAATAAAAAATAAAGTCTAGGGGTGCCAGGGTGGCTCAGTCGTTAAGGGTCTGCCTTCGGCTTGGGTCATGGTCCTGGGGTCCTGGGATCGAGCCCCGCATTGGGCCCCCTGCTCAGCGGGAGGCCTGCTTCTCCCTCTCCCACTCCCCCTGCTTGTGTTCTCTCTCTCGCTGTGTCTCTCTCTGTCAAATAAATAAATAAAATCTTTAAAAAAAATAGTCTATTTTTTTTATATTAGCATGTTACACCAATTGTGATTTGAAAGTACAATAGCAAGGTAAAATGACATTCTCTAGGTACTTGCAGTAAATTCTAAATTTTTGCTAACTACAAATCTTTTACCATTAATTTGCCATGTTGAAGTTTGTAAAAAGAACCCCCTAACCTACATTTGTTTCTATATCCCATGCTATAATTTATAAAGTTCACAAAATACACAAATGCCAGGGGGAAAACTCACGTTGATAAAATGGTTTGATATTTTTAACTGATGCAATTTTGAAAATGGTTTTGTTAAACACTTTTCATTCTTTAGAAAAATAACATTTTTCAAACTACAGCAGTACATAACAAATTTTACCAGTAACTCAACAAATTTGGAAATACTTGTCCACCATTAAATAGTTCTTTCTACCCGCCTGGTTAAGAAGACAACTTTCTGCCCAAAGTGTCAGAAATGGCTTATGGAAAAACAAGAAGGTGGTAAACTCTGAGAAAGCACCTGTTACGGTTTTTCTATTGACTTGATAGAGGTTTGTTTGCTAATGGAAAACTGGTTCAGTTATAAGATGAATACATTCTGGAGATCTAAGGCACAGCAATGATGACTATAATTAACAGTACCGTACTGTATACTTGAAATTTGCTAAGAGAGTAGATCTTAAATGTTTTCACACACAAAAATGGTAACTATATGAAGTGATAGATGTGTTAACTAACCTCATTTCACAACACATACATATCAAATCATCACATTGCATACTTTAAACTTCCACAATGTTATTTGTCAATTATATCTCAGTAAAGCTGGAAAAAATAAAATGCAAATTTTACCAAAAGAAAGAAAATTCTATTTCCAGGGGCGGTGAGGAGGGAGGGAAGAAGCAAAAGGATTCAAACCAGCCCTGTCCAAAAGGAATAAAACGTGAGCTATATGTGTAATTTTAATTTTTCTAATAGCCACATTAAAAAGTCAGAAAAAGCAGGTGAAATTCATTTTAATAATATATTTAATTTAATCTAATATGTCCTAAATATTGTCATTTCAACGGATAATCAATATAAAAATATTAATGAGAGATTTTACATTTCTTTTGTACTGATTCTTCAAAAATCTGGTATATATTTTACACTAAGAACACATCTCAATTTGCACTGGCCACATTTCAAGTGCGCATAGCCACGTGTGGCTAGTATCTATCATATCTGATAGCTCAGGTCCAAACCATCACCTTTTACGTCCAAGCAAGACTGAAGATTGCAGGAAGAGAATTTACTATGAAAAATGGCAGAAAAGCAGGAAAGACTGATCAGACATGCCCAAGTTAGCCTTTCAGACAAGAGGGCTTCCCTTTCTCTCTCTCTGTCCAAAAGGCCTCTTGATCAGGATTGAGCTAGAGCATCAGCAAACTTTTCTGTAAAGGACCAGATAGTAAATATTTTAGGCACTGCTGGCCATACAGTCTCTGTTGCAACCACCCAACTCTGCTGATGCAGCATGAAAGCAGCCATAGGCACATTCAACAAGTGGGTATGGTTATATTCTAATAACACTTTATTTAGGGGCACTAAAATTTGAATTTCATGTAATTTTCACATGTCATAAAATTTTTTTTTCAAACAGTTCAAAATGGAAAAACCATTCTTGGCTCATGAGCCCTATCAAACCAGGTGGTAGGCCAGATCTGGCCCACTGGCTATAGTTTTCCAACCCCTGACCTACAGGATGGGGATGAAGGAAGGGAGTGCTAAGAGGTTGTTTTACTTACAGATATTTGTTGAAAACTAAAAACTAGAACTTTGGAAGCTAGATAAAAAGAATGTAAAAAGAACATAGAACTTAGTGGCCAGCCATCCCTGTTTTGACCCTAATTCTGACATGGATAAGTTCTTGTACCTTGGTCATATCATTGATCTTCTCTGGTCCTCAGCTTCTTCCTGCCAGCTAAATAATTACCATGGCAACCTTAAGCAGTCCAACAATAGCTCATGTACTCACACTGTGTTAAATCAAAATTGGTAATATTTTGAACCGAGTCTGCACAAATTTACCATTTAAAATACAAAAGGAATGGCTCTGTTGAGAAATGTATAGGATTGCAGAGACTAATAAATAGGTTTAACACTGCTATACTAATTTGGAAACAATTCGTACTATAACTAAGTCAATAATCATTATTGTTTATGCATTGTAATAAAAAGAAATTCTGTGTGACAACCCTGGAGCCTAATTCTAATTGTTATTCATATTTTAAAGAACTAATAGATGAGTGTTTTGAAATATTCAAATTTTCAGACTCTCAACTATACTTAGTCCAAATATGTGTAGTTGTGCAGTAGTTCACACTATTTCTTATTTTGCCTTTTTTTTACAGATCCTCCATTAAATCTCAAGAAGGCAAGCTCAGCCAAACCCTTAACCTAATGTAAAATAACTGCTCAGCCATAAAAACTGAGTTTTCCTTACTGCATTAGATTTCAGAATTAAAGTGCAAATAGAAAGGTAATTTGTTGATCCTATTTCCCTATTAAACATTAAGATGATGATTTTTTTTCATAATGATCTATGCCAAGAATTTCAATAACAACAAAAAAGCAACAGAATTAGCTACAAGTTGCAAGTTAAAGGAGATAGTATGGATTGGCCTCCCACAAACTGTTCTCACCTCTATCCCATCTCCCTTGACTTTCTCTATCATAAAGACTAAAAAGCTAAAGTTGATTTAACTTCGAATGTTGTTCAAGTTGGCCATATGATGTGGTTCTGGCCGTGAGATGTGGCAGAAATCCCTGAGCAGAGTTACTTTACCTGAATAAAAATAGGAGAAGCCCTTTGTCCTTCCTTCTTCTCCCTGCCTGGAACATAGAAGTAATGCCTGGACGCATTGCAGCCATCTTGCAACCCTGGTGACAAAAGCCACTTGCTAAGTGTGGCAGAATAGGAAGCTAGAAAGAGCCTGGATCCTTAGACAGTATCCTTGAGCCCTGGATAACAACCTGGACTGTCTCCCTTGGTATTTCTTGTTTTGTGAGAATATAAATTCTTACTTACACAGCCACTATTTGCTAGGTTTTCTAGGTTTGGGGGGCAGTTTTTGGCAGCTAATTGTATTTGTAACTGATAAACAAGTAAAACAAGGCAGCATTTACACACTGTTAGACGTTAGTGACTCTCGAACTAGAGCATAGATCAGAATCATCTGGAAGACTTATTAAAATTCAGATTTGGGGTGCCTGGGTGGCTCAGTCAGTTAAGTGTCCAACTCTTGGTTTCAGCTCAGGTCTTGATCTCAGGGTTCTGAGTTTGAGCCCCGCATTGGAGCGTACTTAAAAAAATAACCAAATAAATTAAATTAAAGTAAAATTCAGATTTCTGGGCTCCAGCCCCAGGGTTTCTAATTCAGTAGGTCTTGAATGGCACAAGAAATTGCATTTCTAACAAGTGTCCACGTGATGCAGCTGCTGCATCGGGAGCGACACTTTAAGAACCACTGGATTACACAACAGCATTTTGTAACATAACACAACGTAACTTAATGTCGGATCCTACTTTCTGAGTTCTTGTTTCCCCATTGCTTTGCTTTTTAAAAAATAAATTTCTGCCTGATCTCCAGACCAAATACTCCTTAGTAATCTGCACTCCAAGTGTAAAATAAGTCACAAAAAGATCAGCAGATATTACAGTTCTGCTCCTGCCTGAAGCTAGAAGATAGGGAAAGAGCCGTCTAGCACTTGCCAGGCTACACTATTTGCCATGTCATTTCCTGGCTTGCTGACAACTATTCTACTTTCTGTCCTTCCGTAAATTGTAAATGACAGTTTGGAAGCTGTTGGCTGAAAATTCTGAAAAAGAAATCTTTACAAGGAGAGGCAAGGATCAAAATCACGGTCAATTTAGAGTGGTTGCTTATAAGCTGGCCCTGAGAAGCAGCCTCAAGTTAGATCGCTTTGAAAGAAATGGAATTTCCTGTCCTTTCCTCTTCCTCACCTCCACTCCTACCACTTAGAGTCTCAAAGCATGTGATCCACTCAACAATCCAAATTTCACCAGAAAGAGTTCAAAAGTCTCATGCTTGGAAGCCTCCTGCTGCCTGCTAGAATAACACCCGGTTGAATTTTATACTTAGGGTAGAAAGAAAAACTCCTTCCATGTCAATGCATTGCCCTATGCCCACAGCCTGCCCCCCTCCCCATATGACATGTTTCAAAAGTCCACTGCAAAGAGTCATCCTTTGAGAAAAGCAGTTCAGCCATTTTCCAGGTCTAATATTTGGTCAGCTTTAGCTCTCCTCCCTGGAACTGGTCAAAGTAATTTGACCTCACAGCTACATTTTTTTTTTTTTTTAAGCCATGCTTTGTTAACCAACTAGGGGAGAGGGAGCCATCTAATTCATGCATTGCTCATCCACTCCCCATTGTGTTCAGGGTATCAGTGAGTGGGACAAAATAACTAGCCTATGTTAAGTAACTAAGCCTGGCCAGGCTTCATAGAAACACAGAATTCAGGGACCAGAGCAAAGCTCATTAATCTTCCTAGGAATGACATCTAAGACCCTGACCTTCTTTACTACTCAGTAGACTGCCCAGTCTACTGAGCTAACAATTCATAGATTCCCGGAACAGACTTTCATGACTGCCTATATTCCTTCAAACATTTGCAGGCCCTAGCACCAGGTATTGCTGGTTTTAAACCCTTCCCAGTACCTACTTTAGCCTTTCAACAAGGTTTGATTCCTTGCCATTTCCCATGAGAAGCCTGAGAATAAGGAACAGCGTATAGAGCCATCTCTTACTGCGCACCTTCTTGTTCTAACATAGCTTTTCAACTGCAGCCAAAGCTCCTAAGTTTCCCTCTGCACCAACCCCCGCCACCACATCTAGCGCCATCCCTCAGTGTGGTTCAGTGAAGACAGAACATCTCACCTTTCCAGTGAGCTACTTAGGGTACAAAACAGCAGTTCCAGAAAACTTGGGGATATATGGAGAATATATTTCAGATGCGTCTGCTCTTCAGAGCTTGCAAAGTATGCCTAACAGCTGAGTAAACTGGAAAGCTAAAGATGGAGTTTTAAAACAAATTCATGGTAAGGTTCCAATGCCTTTAATGAGGTGATAGAATACACATATTCAGTGTGTCAAGAACATAAAGAAATGATAAATGCACAATGGAACAACACACCAAAGGTAGGTGACTAAACATGAATCATTCCAACTAATCCATAAATAAAAAACATATGCCAATATATTAGTCCCTGCAGGACAACTGGGTATGTCATGTGTTAAAAAAAATTCTAGGTAAAAGTCTGAGGCTTAATGAAAGTTGGATCTTTAGTACCACTAATAAGAAAGACTCTCTTTGGGGCACCTGGGTGGCTCAGTCGTTAAGCGTCTGCCTTCAGCTCAGGTCATGATCTCAGGGTCCTGGGATCGAGTCCCGCATCGGGCTCCCTGCTCAGCGGGGCGTCTGCTTCTCCCTCTGACCCTCCCCCCTCTCATGTACACTCTTTCTCTCTCATTCTCGCTCTCTCAAATAAATAAATAAATCTTTTAAAAAAATAAAAGAAAAAATAAAAGAAATTGACTCTCTTTGTAGGAGTGTTTACTAAGTGCTACAAATCTCCCACTTGCTTTGCATGGATTAATTCGTTCAATCTTCACAACAACTTGTGTGTCAATATTATCACCATTTTACAAATGAGGTAAGTGAAACACAACAATTTAATAAATCATCCAAGGCCTTCTAACTAGTAAGGGCAAGATCTGAGATTCAAACCCAAGCAGTCTTTCTGGAGAAACTGAACTTCATTATTGTTTTTGGCCTCCTATATAAATGTACTATATCTGAGATTCTGCAGAGCTACTAAAACTTTCTGAGGGGCCCCTCAAAACTTGAAGGTGCACCCTAGGCCCAGTATGTTGTGAAGCTCACTCTAGTGCCATCGTGCTCCCCAGCATCTGGCCTGGAAACACTTCCCAGCCTTTAGGTATCACCTTTCACAAAACTCCTAATATAGCTATTTGGCCTCTACCTGAATCAGACTCTGGGAGAGACCGGAAGAGGTCTAAGAAGAATCAGACTGCCCTGCTAACCTTGGGCAACTATCAATAGAAATAAAAATATCACAGACACTGTGAATTAACAGACTTGGGTTCTAGTCCTGACTATGTACTTGTCTGGCTATGTAAAACAAACAAAGCCACCAATATTTATTGAGCATTGTTCTGGCTATCTACTTCTTAGTAACAAAGTACCCCAAAATTAGTGTCTTAAGAGAGCAACAATCATTTTGTTATATCTCATGATTTTGTGAGGCAGAAGTTTGGTCAGGACTCCACTGAGTGATTCTTCTGATCCCCATGTTATCAATTGGGATTCCTCAGTGGTATTCAGCTGGTGGATGGGCAGATCTGGAGAGTCCAAGATGGCTTTTTTCACATGTCTGCAGTGATGGCTGCGAGGCTAGCCTCAGTTAAGACTTTTGAGTAGAGTGCCTGTAGCTGGCTCCTCTAGCATGGTGGAGTCAAAATTCTTAGCAGGTGGCTGGTTTCCCTCAAGGTGAGCATTCTAAGAGGCTTGGTAAGCTGCAAGGTGTATTATGTCCTAGCCTCGGAGCTCCCGAATATCACTTTTGCCATAAGCTATTGATTAAGCAAGTCACTAAGTCTAGTCCCAAACCAAGGGGAGGAGAAATAGATTTCACCTCTCAATGGGAGGAGTCACAAAGAAAGAAGCCATGTTTGATCAACTGCAAGCACCTACCTTGTGCCATGCACTGTTCTAGTTGGTGGGAATTCTATAGAGACAAAGACGTACAAGGCCCCTGTTCTCCTGGGTTAGATGTGCACTTTTCAATATAAAATGGAACATTTTTCTTATGAGACTGTCTTTTCTTTGACTGTTCATTTAAGATAGGGCCCTTCTTGATCCCCCCAGGAGGATAAACTGGTGCTATAAAGAGCCAGATAGTAAGTATCTCTGGCTTTGCAAACCATACCATCTGTTGCAACTACTCAACTCTACTGTTTATAGCCCTAAAGTAGCTATAGACCATTCATAAATAAATGGGCATGACTGTGTTCCAATAAAATTTTATTTACAAAAACAGGCATTGGTCCTGATTTGGCTTGTAGACCATAGGTTGCCAACCCCTGGCCTAGCAGATAATAGATGCTCAAATAAATACTGGTTGAACGGGTATATTTTTTAAAGATTTATTTATTTATTTTAGAGGGAGAGGGCTAGAGCATGAGCAGGGGAGAGGGGCAGAGGGAGAGGAGGAGAGAGAATCTCAAACAGACTCCCTGATGACTGCAGAGCCCAACAAGGGGCTCAATCCCACGACCCTAAGATCATGACCTGAGCCAAAATCAAGAGTCAGACACCCAGCAGACTGAGGCACCCAGGCACCCCAAATGGATGAATTTTTAAAGCCTGGAATTTGAAGAAGAAACTATAAATGAATACTTGTATGAGCTTTCATTCCCTCAAATGCTCATCTGTTCCTTTCCACACAGATTTAGAGAAGCTCAAACTGACATTCAGGTCAGCCCCACAGATCTCATGGACATCAAGAATTGAGGTACAAAGAGATCAGGCCATGAGACCCATAATCTAAGCCTGGATTAGGAAAAGCAGTTAAAAAAGTTCCAAGTAGGGCGCCTGGGTGGCTCAGTTGGTTAAGCGACTGCCTTCGGCTCAGGTCATGATCCTGGAGTCCCTGGATCGAGTCCCACATCCGGCTCCCTGCTTGGCAGGGAGTCTGCTTCTCCCTCTGACCCTCCCCCCTCTCATGTGCTCTCTCTCTCATTCTCTCTCTCTCAAATAAATAAATAAAATCTCTAAAAAAAAAAAAGTTCCAAGTATACACATCAGAATTTGTGAGAGATCAGGAATTCAGGTTAAGAACTCAGGAACAGGGACGCCTGGGTGGCTCAGTCGGTTAAGCATCTGCCTTCGGCTCAGGTCATGATCTCCAGGTCCTGGGATAGAGCGCTGCATTGGGCTCCCTTCTCAGTGGGGAGTCTGCTTCTCCTTCTTCCTCTGCCCCTCACTGCTACTCATGTGCTTGCATTCTCTCTCTCTCCCTCTCAAATAAATAAATAAAATCTTAAAAAAAAAAAAAAGAACTCAGGAACAGAGGGACAGTGTATCAATTCTAGCAACTGATTTTATATACCATGTTTCATCAACTCTAAGATACCATTTATGTGGGGAAATGCTGCCAATTAAATAATGAAACACCTTAGCTGTAAAATGCATCCCAATTTCGGAGGTATTACAATCTGGGGGAAGAAAAGAATGGCAGAGAACTGATAAAATATCATAAATTTCCTTATTCATTTGTCCAGAAAACAAACCAAAGCAAAGTATCATTTACAGAGTGCCTATAAGTCCCAAGCACTTTCCATAAATATTTCTGTGCAATCCTCACAACCATTTAAAGTGGCTCATTATCCTCTCTGTTCTCTGCACGCCTGCCTCCCTAAACCACTTTTGATTTGTTGGACAGGCCATTCTCTTCCCACCCAGGTGCCTGTGAATATTATTGCCTCTCTCTGGACCCCAAGCCCTTTCTCACAGTTCAGGCATCTACCCTTTTGTTTCTGTCTCAAGAAAACATTTTCTAAGCAAGATGCTCATGTTAGTTGTAGTTGAGCAAATCTTAGATGTTATTAACTCTAAGACATACAACCATTATACCACTAAGAAAGAAAACCCCACTGACAATTAAATCATGACCCACTAGCAGGCATAATACACATCCCAATTTCACAGATGTTAAAATGTGGGAGGAAAATGTATGCTTTGGAACTGATGAAATCTGTAGTTTGATACAAGTCAGTGAATTTTAGAAAGACTTGACACACGTGCTGAAAGGTAATGTCACCTTCCGTACTATTTGTCTTTCTGAACAATGTATGAGATGAAGAAAATTTTACTCACAAGAGTTCCTAGCGAAGCTGCAAACAGCAGGAAGGCTCAGGAAGCTTGCCCCTTGTTGGAGAACTTGGAAGGTGAAGGGAGAAACATGAGGGGAGAGTAAGTGGGGGTGAGGAGGGAGAGAAAGTCAGCTAAGAGCTGCTAAGATAATGGAAAGTTCAGGAGGCAGTTGAAAGTCTTCCTCTATGAGAGCCCCAAAGCTGGATTAAATCTCCATGCTAACCAGCCCATATATGGATTAAAAACAACAAAAACAAAACAAACAAACAAACAAACAAAACAACAGGCAGAGGAACCTTGAACTCTGGTAACTTCAGGGCAGAATCAAGATGACCAACATGAATTCAGCCATGGAGATGGAGGGGACCCTGTGGAAGTACAGCCTGGAACTGAGAACACAGTGGGAAGAGCCCCACATTTGCTCACGCTGTGCAACTGTGGGGTCCCAGCCACATTAATCTCCCAGAGCTGGAGATGGATTTGAGGTGATCCAGGACACATAGGTTCATCTTCTTCCTGCCTGGATGGCAGAGGAGCTGCAGTATTAGAATTGTTCTGAAGGTCAAGAATCTACAAGTCAGAGAAGCTAAAGGAATTTGACCCTTGGAATCAATTTAGGGATCCATGGCTGTTGACCACTAATATTTGCTAGAAATATTGATGCTGTGTGCTATAGACTGAATGTGTGTCCTCCAAATTCACATGTTGAAACTCTAATCTCCAATGTGATAGTATTTGGAGGCGGGGCCTTTGAGAGGAAATTAGGTTTAGATGATGTCATGAGGGTGGAGCCTCCATGATGAGACTGATGCCTTGATAAGGAGATGAAGAGACCAGAGTGCATGCTCTCTCTCTCTCTCTCTCCACCATGTGAGCACACAGCAAGAAGGCAGTCACCTATAAACCAGGAAGAGGGCCCTTACCAAGAACCAGACCATACTGGCATGCTGATCTTGGACTTCCACATCCAGAAATGTGAGAAATACATGTTTTTGTCTAAGCCACTGAGTCTATGGTATTCTGTTGTAGCTGTCCAAACTATGACACTGTAATTTGCAATCCCAACGAATGGGTCTTCATGAGACCCAGGCAGTTCTGAAAACGACTGGCCAAGCTATCCAGGCTGAGGTGGCGGAATGAATGTACTTTCTAGCCAGTCTCAAATTAGTCTCACAGTGATTTCAAGTAGAAACAGAAGCACAGAATGTCTCCCTAGCGGGGTCCAGGAAATTAACCCCAGCCAGGAGGGAGCCACAAAATACTCCAAAAGGCAGAAGATGTGGGCTCTGGCTCTGGTCTGTTTATATTCCTCCTAAGTGTAGGTAGCAAGGGCTCAGCGGCATGGGCTGATGGCCCCACAGAGACAAAATCCTCCAGCACTAGAGGGCTCTAGACTGACACAGGGGTTTAGACACAGGATGGCTAGCTAACGGCGGGCAGGTAAAGTACTTGCATAAAGGAAGCCAAGTGGGGACTCTGGAAGCTCCATCTCAAGGGAATCCAGAATCATAGCTTGCTGAGTATTGCCTCATGAAGAAGTAACCATGCACTCTCAGATTTTCTGACAAAAGAGATAAATGGAATTCTGATGTCCACGGTAATTTCCTCGATCTTTAAAAATTGGCAACTAATTTAATTTTTTTCATAAGACTCTGAGACTAGTCTGAAGAACTGATTTATCCATCAGGCTTCCTGTTCACCATCTCCAGGCAGGGCCTTTCAGGGAAGTCTAGCCCTCGCTTCACCCTCTTCTTCTTAGAGGAACCTTCTATAATCACTTCAGAGTAAAGGCCCCAGAAGAGAAGTGCCACTAAATGTACACTATGGCACTAGAGACAAGAGGTAGAGGGGCTAATAGAGGACGCTCTAGCACGCTGCTCACTACCTCGTAGCAAGTGCAATTGATCGCCCCACCTCAAGGGGTGTCTTCCACTGATTCTCAGGAAAGTCAGAAAAGGGCAGGATGGGGATCCAGACAGAGGGCAAACAGAGGCCCTGGCCGCAGGAGGAATCGATTTAAGGATTTTAAGGCCATAAAGCACTCAGTCTACTTAGAAACTAGTGGAACACCCAAGTGGCTGGACCAGGGTAAATGGCTCAGAGTGGTGTGAGATGAGGCTGGAGGAGTGGGCTAAAGCCAGATCACAGGATCTGGGGGCACACGCTACGTGCATGGGCTTCGTCCTAGAGCTGTGGGGAGTTACTGGGTAGACAGAAGCAAGGGCATGGCCTGACCTGATCTGTTTCACAAAGATCACTTTAGAGCAGGATTTCTCCACATGGGTATTATTGTCATCTGGGGTCAGATCATTCTCTGTTGTGGGTGCTGTTCTGTGCACCATAGGACGTCTAGCAGCATTCCTGGCCTGTACCCACTAGACGCCAGTAGCAGCCTCCTCCCCTACTGTGACAAACAAAAATGTCTTCAAACATGTCTAAGTGTCCCCTGAGGGGCAGAAGTGCTGTAATTGAGAACCACTGCTTTAGACGATGGGTCCAAAGGACATCAAATGTTGTAGGGAGACCGGTTAGAAGGCGCTTACAGAAATCCAGGGAAGAAAGAATTGTGACTGAAACTAGTGTGTGGTTTTGAGAGAGAGAGAACAATAATCATAGTTGCTAGCTTGCCTTACAACAGACTATCTGGTAGGTACTCTTAGCACCCCATTACGGACGAGAAAACTGAGGAACAGAGAGTTTAAGAGACTTGTCCCCAGTGGGAGAGGCAGGACTCAAGCACAGGCAGATGGGATATATTTTGGAGCCAGAATCAACAGGACTTAGTGATGGCGTAAGGTGGGAGAAGGCAAAGGGGAATGGAAAGGTTACTCCAGTTTGGGGTATAAGTAATGGTGGGTGGAGGTTACATTTACTGAGCAAATAATGCTGTAAGAGGAACGGATTGTCGGGACACCTGGGTGGCTCAGTCGGTTAAGCGTCTGCCTTCGGCTCAGGTCATGGTCCCAGGGTCCTGGGATCGAGCCCCACATCAGGCTCCCTGCTTGGCAGGAAGCCTGCTTCTCCCTCTCCCGCTCCCCCTGCTTGTGTCCCCTCTCTCACTGTGTCTCTCTCTCTGTCAAATAAATAAATAAAATCTTTAAAAAAAAAAAAAAAGAGAGAAACAGTTTGTCGGGGAGAAGAGAGGAAGTAAAAAATTCCACTTTTGGACAATGTTACATCTGAAGCTCCCGTAAGACATCCAAGTAAAGGGATCAAATAAGCAGATGGGAGTGGCTTAGAATTATTCTGGATAAAAATTCTGGATTCATTCCCATTTAGAGTTTTAGTTCCAGTTGCGGCTAAGATCATCTACACAGAGTGGAGATGAGAAGGAAAGTTCTGTAACCCTCCTATTGCTTTTTCTGCTCCCTTTTGTTTTCTCCTCCTCTCCTGAATAATCATCTGGCTGACCGACAACTCTTTAAGGAGATCATAAAGGCCAGGTTTGGCCCTTCAGTCATTCATCCTATTCCACTATTCAAGACACCACCATTACTTGGCATTTTCTTTCCAGAAGACCTGTAACTCAGAGAGGTCTATAGTCTGTTTTGCATATTCCAGGCCATAAGTAGCTCTCAAACCCTCAGACTGGTTAAGTATAGGTGGTGTAATTAGTGACTAAGAGTTCCATCTCTGAAGTCAGAATGCAAGGGTTTGAATACCAGCTCCATAATATATCAGCACATGAAAGTGGGCAAGTTACTTGAGCTCTCCAAACCTCAGTTTCCTCATCTGTCAAATGGGCTTGATAATAGCTCCTAAAGCTCGTTGGCTTGTTTTGAGAAATAAAGGATGCACATAGCAGGGTGCCTTACCCAGAGGAACTACTAAATAAACATTAGCTGTTCTTATTAATTCAGATGAACCATAACTAAATGGGCCACATTGCTTATAAAAGTAAGTGAAGTCAATTCAAAGCACTGACAGATGGAAAAGATAATGGTAGTTCCTCAGCCTAATTAGGTAGAGAAATGCTAGAAGGAGGCAAGTTTCTGTAGTGTGAGAAGATTGTGGTTACCCATGTGGTCAGATGCTGTCAAGAGCCCTGAAAGAGCTCTTTGCCTCATCCTCATACTTCATATTTCCTGACGCATAAAGTCCCATTTGCACAGGACAAAGCCTTCCATTCCTGTGTTCAAGGATTTGGGGAGGAGTAAGATGGTTAATGTGATCCTCACCAAGTATAACAAAAGCAAACAAGGCAAACCTCAGAAGACAAATCTCAGCTTTTGGACAATAAATGGAATGTCTCTTTGTTGCTGAGATGATAACAAAGATACGGGCCTGGGCATTAAGGCTGGGCCACAGAGGTTCTCATTTCCACTGTGTGTCACAACCACCAAGTGAGATTCTGAATGATACCTATCATTCAGATAGGGCCCCACTCTCAGAGATTCTGAGGCAATAGCTGGGATTACAACCACTTTGGAGTACTGTTTGACAGTTTCTTATAGAGTAAACGTACATCTACCCTATGATCCAGAAAATTCACTCCTAGGTATACACTTAACTGAAATGAGTGCTCATGTCCACCAAAAGACATGCACAAGAATGTTCAAGGCAGCTTCATTTATAGTAACACAGAAATTGGAAACAACGTAAATGTACATGTGTAGTAGAATGGACAATGTAGTAGACACATGCCATGGAATACTACACAGCAATGGATACAACAACATGGATGAATCGCACTAGTAACATTGAGTGAAACAAGCCAGGTACAAGAGTACTCACTCTATGATTCCATTTATATGAAGTTCAAAAATAGTCAGGATTCATCTATGGTGAGAGAGGACAGAAGAGGGGTAACCCTTGGGGGAAGGTGATGAATAGGAGGTGTTCTTCTGAGGTGCTGGGAATGATCTATATGTTGACCTGGGTAATGGTAACAGAAGTGGATACATATGTAAAAATTCACTATGTTGTCTACTTAAGATTTTTGCTTTGTGTGTGTATATTTATCTGTTTGTTTATTTTAAATCTCAATTACAAATACCCTTTAAAATCTCAAAATTATAAGTGATTCTTAATATATGGCCAGAACTGAGAACTGCTACCACCAGGCTACCATGACAGCCACAGTATTGTTCTCCTACCCACTCCCAGCTTTGTCCTCAATTTCACCATGTCATTCCTCGCTCTTATAAAACCGCCCATGAAGCTTCTGAGAGGCCAACAGAGAAAGCACTAAGTGCATCATTTAAAATTCCTAGCAAGGCTATTATCTTCACTAATTCAGCTTTCCTGCATTCTGCCATTGTTAATGAGGGTTGAAAATTCTCTTGTCAGTCTTTAAACTCTGCAGGTGAGGCCCATATGTCTAGGAAGAAATCTATGGCATAGGGGCGCCTGGGTGGCTCAGTCGTTAAGCGTCTGCCTTCGGCTCAGGTCATGGTCCCAGGGTCCTGGGATCAAGCCCCGCATCGGGCTCCCTGCTCAGCGTGAAGCCTGCTTCTCCCTCTCCCACTCCCCCTGCTTGTGTTCCCTCTCTCACTGTGTCTCTCTCTGTCCATTCGCAATAAATAAATAAAATCTTAAAAGAAAAAAAGAAAGAAATCTATGGCATAAACAGCTCTTAACATTCCCCTGGTTTAGAACTTGTGAAATCTCTCTTCTATTCCTGTGTTCAAGGATTTGGGGAGGAGTAAGATGGTTAATGTGATCCTCACCAAGTATAACAAAAGCAAACAAGGCAAACCTCAGAAGACAAATCTCAGCTTTTGGACAATAAATGGAATGTCTCTTTGTTGCTGAGATGATAACAAAGACACAGGCCTGGGCATTAAGGCTCTGTCCATTCGCAATAAATAAATAAAATCTTTAAAAAAAAAAAAAAAGAAAGAAAGAAAGAAAGAAAGAAATCTATGGCATAAACAGCTCTTAACATTCCCCTGGTTTAGAACTTTCCCTGTCTTCACTGCAAGTCCAAGCAAGGAATTATGAAATATTAGAACTATGTAGGAGCCTGAGAAATAATCCACTCTGAGGCCTAGACAGGTGAAGTGATTTGTCTTATGTCACCCAGTAATCTCCTGACATTTGCAGTACCTTGACACCCTGACACTTTGCCCATTAGTGTGCATTTCTGAATATGGAAACTGTCCCCAGAGCCACCTGGTGAATGATGGAAGTGATAGCAGAGGTCTTGGGAGGTTTGGTTTTTGTCTACTGAACATTTTCCCACACAGGCATTAACTAAAAACACACCTTTTATCTTTAGCATTACACTCTGTTGACACGGCACCAATAATCCTAGGGCCCTTGTGTGTGCCTGGTCACTCATCTGAGGGTGCCTGATTACCCCAAACTATCTCAATCTGAAAAGTGAAGAGTGAAAGAAGGGTAGACATGTTACAATGCAAAAGACACTAATCATATAGGGCTGTAATCCAAATTTGCCTCCCAGTTGATCTTAAATCATTAATCAGTTTGTTAATCTATAAAATGGGAAAATGAGGTAGGGTTCAAATATTTCAAATGAGACAAGGCTTATGAAACTACCTAAAGCCTCTACCCAAACACCCAAGGCTTTCTCCCTTTTTTTCATGCTACTAAATGTGCCTGTGAAGTCAAAGGAGGAGGACAGAGTTGGAAATGTGCTGATGGATAGTTTCTCTGCTAAAATATTTTCCAGCAAAAGACATCTTGTTAATAAGCTACTGTGCATACTATAACATATATTTCGCAATTTATCTACCTCCTGCAGGATGTCAAAATAATTGGCCTATAATATTTATTTTTTATTTTTTTATTTTTAAAGATTTTATTTATTTATTTGACAGAGAGAGAGAGAGAGAGACAGTGAGAGAGAGAACATAAGCAGGGGGAGTGGGAGAGGGAGAAGCAGGCTTCCCACTGAGCAGGGAGCCCGATGCGGGGCTCGATCCCAGGACCCTGGGATCATGACCTGAGCCGAAGGCAGACGCTTAACAACTGAGCCACCCAGGCACCCCAAATCACTGTGGTTTTAAAGTCATTTGAAATACTTCTTGTCTCTGTACTTTTGCCACTGACTTATTATACTTTTGGACTTGTTTTATTTTGCCTTTTTACTTTTAGGAAATTCTTTTTAAATTTAATTTTGTTTAGAGTTATGTAAAATATTGACGTGATTCCAAAGTCAAATCTATAAAACATAATATATCAGAAAATCCAATTTCTATCCCTATCTCCTCTACCTGGTTTCCTCCTTCTTCCAATGTGTAGCTATTTTTAAAGTTTTTGGCTTATTTTTCCATTGTTCTTTTTTTTCCTTTTCTTTTAAAATAATTTTAGATTCACAGAAAGTTGCAAAGATAATATGGAGAGTTCTATAGCTTTCATGCAGTTTCCCCAAATGTTACATCTTACTTAACCATGGAAATTTCTCAAAACTAAGAAATTAACATTGGTATAATATTATTGACTAAACTACAAACTTCTTTCAGATTTCATTATATTGTTGTTGTCCCACTGATGTCCTTTTCCTGGGCCAGGACCCCATCCAGGATCCTGAACTAGATTTAGTTGTCATGACTCCTTAGTCTTTTCCAATCTGAGATGGTTTATCAATCTTTCTTTGCCTTTCATGATTTTGACACTTTTGAAAAGGACTGGTCAGGGGGCGCCTGGGTGGCTCAGTCGTTAAGCGTCTGCCTTCGGCTCAGGTCATGATCGCAGGGTCCTGGGATCGAGCCCCGCATCGGGCTCCCTGCTCCGTGGGAAGCCTGCTTCTCCCTCTCCCACTCCCCCTGCTTGTGTTCCCTCTCTCGCTGTGTCTCTCTCTGTCAAATAAATAAATAAAACCTTTAAAAAAAAAAAAAAGAAAAGGACTGGTCAGTTAGATTACGTAAAGTTCCTTGATTTGAGTTTAAATGATGGTCTTCATGGCTAAATTCAGGTTACGCATTTTGGGCAAGAAAACCATCAGGAGGCACATGATGTCAATTAACCCCATTACCAATGAGTTTAATTTGGTTAAGGTGGTGTCTGCCTAGGTTTCTCCACTGTAAAGTTATTATTTTTCCCTTTGTAATTACTGAATATTTGGGGGGAGATACATTAAAACTACGCAAATATCTTATTTCTTGTTAAACTTGCTTTTTTTTTTGAAGCTGGGTGACGAATACTTGCAGATGATTGTATTTGTGTGTGTTCCAAAATTTCCATAACAAAAAGTTTTTTTAAATACCTTTATTGAAGTATAATTCACATACTATATCTGCTTAAACTTTTCTCCACTAATTTTAATATCCATTATTAATTTTTGCTTAAAACAATTATTACTGTAGCTTTTGCCAAATGGTGAGTTTCTATTTCCATCATTCTTTCCATATTTATTATTAAAATTTCATCAAAAAATAACTTTTTCATCTCCTTCATTTATCATTTTACTCAATTAATTACTCATGTCAGTATGGATTCATGGATATTTCTCTTATTCTATAGGTTATAATCCATTACTATCATTATTTGTTTTGTTGCTCATATCTTCTCAGATTTGGCCACTGAGAACTCCAAGTTGACTCACATGGCCTTTCAACCCATCCCCATGATTTTTTAGCACTTTTACTTTCTTTTTTTTTTTTTTTTAAGATTTTATTTATTTATTTGAAAGAGAGAGAATGAGAGAGAGAGAGAGAGCGCACATGAGAGGGGGGAGGGTCAGAGGGAGAAGCAGACTCCCTGCCGAGCAGGGAGCCCGATGCGGGGCTCGATCCCAGGACCCTGGGATCATGACCCGAGCCGAAGGCAGCCGCTTAACCGACTGAGCCACCCAGGCACCCTACTATACACCTATTGAATGACCAAAATTGAAAAACAAAAACTGATAGTACCAAGCACTGGCAAGAATGGAGCTACTAGAACTCTCATACCCTGCTGGAGGAGATACAAAATGGCATGGAAGACGGTGTGGCAGTTTCTTATAAAGTTAAACACACACTTAACACACAAATCAGCAATCCCACTTCTAGGAATTTACCCAAGAGCAATACAAACTTATGTTCACACAAAAACCTTACATAAATGTTTATACTGGTCTTATTCATAATCACCAAAAACTGGAAACAACCCAAAATTCCCCATTGGAGAATATAGAAACAAACCGATACCCTCATATAATGAAATCTACTTACCAATAAAATGGAACAAACTACTGATAAAACATATAACAACATGGATGAATATCAACTGCATCATGCCAAATGAAAGAAGCCAGACGCCAAAGGCTACATCCTATATGATTCCATTTATATGCCATTCTGGAAAAGACAAAACTATAGGGACGGAAAACAGATAAATGTTTACCAGGGACTGGGGTTAGGGTACAGAATAATTACAAAAGGGCACCAGGAAATTTTTTAGGTCAATGGAAATGTTCCATATCTTGCTTGTCACGGTAGTTACGTAACTCTTAAATGTAACAGGTCATGGTGGTTACAAGCATTTGTCAAATTACATAGACCTATATACCAGAAAGAATGAATTTCCCATATATAACTTATTCCTCAGTTAAGAAAAAAAAAAAGGCAGACAAGAAATTCAAATCACATTTCTGAAACTCCAGATTAACTACGTCTTGTCAAAGGCTGCCCACAAACATAACAGGGTGCCATTAAAATTTTCTATACCTTTTTGTGTTTCAGTGATCATAAGCCTGGAAATAGCCATGAAACATCATGTGGCTAAAATGCCGTGTACATTTGGAACAGGGTTTGACAAGAAAAGATGAGAAAAGCAGCTATTCTTCTATGCTGATAAAAGGTGTAAGAAGTAAACCATGTTAAGAGGCTTAAAGACCTGAGCTCTGGCAATCTTAATTTAAGAGATGCAGGTGGGCCAATTACTCCCGTTGAATAAAAGGCAGAAAATTTTCCCCAGCTTTGTTCAAGCCAGTGAGTCATTCTGAGTGAATCTATTCAGAATGATTCCTCAAAGTAACAGGCATGGCTCATTACTGTGGCAGAGAAGAGGTGTCGGTCCCACTCTGAAGACCTTTCTCCCCTCTGTCCCTCTCTAAACCTGAAGTCAGGCATGTTTTCATCCTAATGTCTTTTCCCCCTCTCCCAATTAAACCCACATTTCCTTCTCCATCCCTTACAGCCATTCTGTACTAATTAGGCCAGCAGTTTGCAAACTGTGGCCCACGGACCAAATCCAGCCTGCCGCATGTTTTTGTACAACCTGTGAGTGAAGAATGGTTTTTCCGCATTTTTTAATGGTTGAAAAAAATCAAAATGAGGATATTTCATGAAACAGGAAAATTATATAAAATGCGAATTTCAATGTCCATAAACAAAGTTTTACTGGAACACAGCCATGCCCATTTGTTTCTGTATTATCTATGACTACTTTAGCTCTCCAAAGGCGGACTTGAAAAGTGGCAAAAAACAGACAAACAAACAAACAAAAAACATGTCACCCACAAAGCCTAAAATATTTACTCTCTGGCCCTTTACAGAAAAAGTTTGCCGACCCCTAATTTAGGCATTTTCATTCTCTTGCCTGTATGCTGATGTCTACACTACAAGTTTGTAAAAAGGCAAGGCTCAGCAGCATCCTTTACACACTTGATCATGTCTCTATGACATTATAACAAATTGTACTCTTGC
The DNA here is from genome assembly GCF_011800145.1 of Mirounga leonina. NCBI lineage: Eukaryota > Metazoa > Chordata > Mammalia > Carnivora > Phocidae > Mirounga > Mirounga leonina. Next base: position 2,023,754 of record NW_023270158.1, on the reverse strand, counting down.
ATAATACTTTTTGCTGCTGCTAAGCAGAATAAAGACATGTAACATTGTAGTAGGAAAAGAAATAATTTGAGGAAAACAGTGGATTTCTTCTTTCTAAAACTATCTACTTAAGTATTCCACTGTTAAGAGTATTCCAGTCTTGGGGTGCCCGGGTGGCTCAGTCGGTTAAGCTTCTGCCTTCGGCTCAGGTCATGATCTCAGGGTCCTGGGATCGAGTCCCATGTTGGGTTCCCTGCTCAGTGGGGAGTCTACTTCTCCCTCTCCCTCTGCTCCTCCCTCTCTCTCTCTGTCAAATAAATAAATAAAATCTTAAAAAACAGAAAAGGACCATGAAGAGACAAAAACAATTGGTGCTAGATGCCAACATAACATTATGAATAATGTCAATGCCTATGTACATGAGTGCCAATTTGATTGATGTTGAAAAATGAATGTTGTAACATTTTTATATTTAGAAAATTCACCTATTAAAGGACCTATCAAAGGGTTTTCTTTGATTACTGATTATTGCTGAGACCTATTGCTGGAGAACCAATACAATGAACTTTGGTTTGCCTCAGAGACAGATCCAAGACTATGAAAGAAATAGGAACGACTCAAGCTTATGCTTTCTTTTGAAGACTAAGAGTCCTGGATAGAAGGGCTGAGAATGGCAGGTGCAGGGCAGGGAAAGCTGGGAGGCCAAATTCAGCCAGTTAAATGGTGATTAATTTCACTGTCACCTTTGACCAATCCATTTCCAAACCAAATATCTATTATGAATTCATTTATCCATTCAATAACCATTCCCTGGATGTATACTGTGTACTAGGCCATGTGCTAGGCACTGGGGATTTAATAGCACTGAATTAGGGGCCAGAGGCCTTAAATCTAGTCCTCAATCTAATGTTAACCAGGTGTGTAAAATGGGCAAATGCTGCTTTATGAGCTAGGTTGTTTTTTTTTTAAGATTTTATTTATTTATTTGACACAGAGGGACACAGTGAAAGAGGGAACACAAGCAGAGGGAGTGGGAGAGGAAGAAGCAGGCTTCCCACGGAGCAGGGAGCCGGATGCGGGGCTTGATCCCAGGACCTTGGGATCATGACCTGAGCCGAAGGCAGATGTTCAACGACTGAGCCACCCAGGCGCCCCCATGAGCTAGGTTTTAAGTTCACAAATGTTCTCTCTCTATTCTAATGCAATTCTGTGAGTATGCCTCTTGAGTGTTCTTGGCCCAAATCAGGAGAATCTGTTTCTTCTAAGGCAGTGACTGAAAGGTTCAGAATTCTGGGGCACCTGGGTGGCTCAGTCAGTTAAGCATCTGACTCTTGGTTTTGGCTCAGGTCATGCTCCCTTGGATAAGTCTTGGCCTCAGACAAAGAGATCTGCTTTGCTCTTTAATACCTAAGATGATTAAGAATAATGATCTCTGGGGCACCTGGGTGGCTCAGTCGTTAAGCGTCTGCCTTGGGCTCAGGTCATGATTCCAGGGTCCTGGGATCGAGCCCTGCATCGGGCTCCCTGCTCAGCGGGAGGCCTGCTTCTCCCTCTCCCACTCCCCCTGCTTGTGTTCCCTCTCTCGCTATGTCTCTCTCTGTCAAATAAATAAATAAAATCTTAAAAAAAAAAAAAAGAATAATGACCTCTGAAAAAGAAAAAGAAAAAACCTCCGATATCCAAAACTAATCTGATATCACGATTAGACCTCAATATTTTTACACACTCATCTAATACAGCCAGGCCGTTTTTTTCTCCTGTTGGATATAAACAAACTGACAGAACATTAGCCTCAAACAAGGTTTCTCTGAGATCATGATAAAATGAAACAAAACAAGGCCACTTCATAATTTTGATTAAGCACAACAAAAACAAGGTCACTGTGCCATCCACAAAACACCCAATCATAAAAGTACCCTTGCTTGCTGACAGCATCCAACCTAAACTTCTGCTTCCTTAGACTCCCCACTAACTCAGCAACTGAAGCCCCAATCCTCTAATATATTCTTTCTAACACTCTCTTACTGAGGGTACCCCATGGTTCCCTGCAATAAGTAATAAACCCAACTTATTTAACTAAGTGTGCTTCCAGTGGTCTTTGGCTAAGGGGCACTGACACCTCCAAATACCTCTATTCCTCTCTCATCTGGAGCACCAAGAGCCAGGCTGCTAGAAATATTACAAAGGTACAAGCATACAAAAATTCTCACTACACACAGTAAGCTACAAAGACTTGGCAGAATGACCCTGCACTCCAGTTGTCCCTTTTGTATCTTTTATTTAATTATCTCTTGGAAACGGAATCTCCCAAGCCTGATCCATAAAAAGAAGAAACTGGACTAGAAGGGAATTTCCCAAACCGTGCTCTTTGGGAAATCACTGTCCTTCAAATGCTGATAGATGTTTCCAGAAAGGATTCTGTGGAAAAACAAGTTTGAGACACTCTGCATTCTAGAGTAAATCCCCTGGTATAGCTCCAGTCCTAGCTCTATAAGCTACTTTGAGAGACTATTAAACCTCTCTTTACTTAAATCTCAGCTCCTTATCTGCAGAATAATTCTTAGAATATGCCCTGTCCATTCCCCAGTGTTGGAGAGCAAATGCAAAATGTGACAAGTATTTCAAAAACAGGAGAGCCCTCTGTTCAGGCAAGACACGGAGGCAGCATTGAATCTGCTGAAGAGATCCTTCAGGGCAAAAGCCTAGTCCAGAAATCAGGCCAAGAGGATGCATATGTGTACTAGAACTAGCATATTGAGGAAGGAGAGGCTGAGTCTTCCAGGGCTATGGCTGGGTGACAAACCACCTGAAAACTTGCAAAAAACAGCCATTAATTATATACATGGATTTTGTAGGTCAGAAGTTTGAATAGGGGGTCATGAGGACAGCTTGTCTCTGCTCTAAAACGTCTGGGACTTCAGCTGGGGAAGTTTCAAATCTGGGAGTGACTCCATGACAGGGAGCTCCATTTATTTATCTTGAAGTCTTCCTCACTTCTATGTCTGGTAGTTGAGGCTGGCTATTAGCTGAAACACTTACACATAGCCTCTTCATGGTCTCTCCATGTGGACAAATCTGAGCTTATTCACAGCATGGTGGCTGGGCTCTAAGAGAGCAAGAGGAAAGCGGATGGCACATTTATGGTCTATCCGAGAAGTCACATAATGTCACTTCTGCCATACTTTAATGGTTAAGGAAGTCACAAAGGTTCATCCAGTTCAAGAGGAAGGGACATAGACCCTACCACCTAATAAGGGGAGTGTCAAGAGCACACTCTAAGAAGAGCATGTGGGATGGGAGACATTGTTGTGGCCATCTCTGGAAAATACAGCCACCTTCTCTGGGGCAGATGCAAAGCCAATGAAGGAATATGGATTCTTAGAGCCCAGCTGGAGGAAGAAGAAGAAGAAATCAAGAATGTTCTCAGATTTTAAGTCTAGATGGAAAAAAGAATAACCACAAATAGGAAAGTTTGAGTCAGAGCTAGTTTAGGGGGAAAGATTATTTCAAAAGATGTTCCCAGTAGCTCTGCCCTTTGAATTTGGAGATCTGAGCATGTTTACTGGCAGAGATAATGGAGCCAAGAGGAAGAGTAAAGATAGAAAATGGAAGAGGGAAAATTCATAGGGCAAGATTCTGGAGGAGACAGATATGACCAAAATACTTGGTGGAGGTTTAATTTCACAAGGAGAAACTCTATTTTTCTGCAACAGGAAGAAATAAAAAGAGAAGATGGGAGAAATAGAGCAGAATTCAGAGACAGACAAGACATTGTGAAGTGGAGAGGAGGGAAAACATGGTAGAATGGCCTATCTTCTAGGGGAAGTAAGAGGTAAGAAAATCTATTGAAACTAAGATGAGATGTCTTAAGGTCCATAAGGAGTAGCAATGACCAGGCAAGACACCGAATAGGACCTCTATAAGATATGACTCAAGTATTTCTTACTTTTGAAAGAAGTTGAAGGACTGGAAAAACTACAATTACTGTTGATGCCGGATGATGGATATGTGGCAATGTATTATACTGTTCTCGCTAATTATATGTATATTTGAAATTTTCATAGTAAAATATTTATTTATTTACTTACTTATTTTTAAGTAGGCCTCATGCCCAGAGTGGAGCCCAGCGCGGAGCTTGAACTTAAAACCCTGAGATCATGACCTGAACCGAAATCAAGAGTCAGACGTTTAACCAACTGAGCCACCCAGGTGCCCAGTATACTTATCTGTTTTTTTTAAAAGAAACTAATAAAATTTCATTCTTACTTGTGGGTTGTCAATAAAAATATTTCCTCTAGGTCGATGGCTCTCAACAGAGAAAGGATTTTCTCTTTGTCTTATACATATTAGTGTCCCATACAAAAGTACAATCAATTCAAATGTACCCATAAAATCCTTTGCCTAATGCTTTTCAAAATGCCAGTCACATACCTTAGTCAAGTTCTGAAATAATTTTGCTTATTTCACCTAAGAGCACATTATTACTTTTGTTGAAGTAAAAAAATTTTCTTTTTATTACCATCATTATTATTTCTTTTTATTATTTAAATTTTTAAAAAAGATTTTATTTATTTGAGCGAGCGAGCTAGAGAGAGAGAGAGAAAGAGAGAGAGAGCACGAGCAGGGGGCAGGGGAGGGAGGGGGAAAAGCAGACTCCCCACTGAGCAGGGAGCCCAATATGGGGTTCAATCCCAGGACCCCAGGACCCCAGGACCATGACCTGAGTCGAAGCAGATGCTTGAGTGAGCCACCCAGGTGCCCCTCTTTTTATTGTTATTATTACTTAAGACAAGTTGGTTGCGCATTGACTTCTATTCTATCCTCTCTACAGCCATACCCAAGTGAAGAATATCACAGGGCTTCTACTCTTGCTAGATTTCTTCCTGGCATTGGAGAAACATTGAGCTGGCAAAATAAATAGCTCAAATCTCAGAAACATATTAGAGTGATAAGGAATCCTGTATGCTTGAGAGCTCTAATCATCAGCTCATTTATATTCTTGGGAATTGAAGGAAACATATTAAGAAAGGATATTCCTGCCCTGTACAAAACTGTCACAGTCAGCTGGCAAGAAAGATTGAAGACTGAAGAAATATCCATGAAACAGCCACTTGGTTTCCTGAAGCATGTCAGCAACACCCAAAATTCATCAAGTTCATGGTTCCACATCTTGGACTGTGAAAAGTGACTAGGCAATGTGCATGATTTTGACCTTTAGTCAGTATCTCTTTTCTGCATTATATTAGGAATAATGAGTTGTCATAAACAGCATGTGGCTCAAGCCAAATTCTGAGAAAACTGCTGATGGGTTTTAGAAATTCGATTGCAAGCAACTCAAAACCTTCAGATGATTTTTTGACATACTGCAAGTATCTTAAAAGTAGAGTAGCCTAGCTTTCTAACTTTAGCTCTCACCAAACTACCCATATGATGACCAGGCTCCTGCTCAGGTAAGAAGTGCTAGAATGAAGAACATAAGTAATACAGTGGATGAAAAAAGATCTGAACAGGATAGAAGGAGAGGGAGAGAAAGCCAGAGAGATTGATGAAAGGGAAGACTCAAAAGCATGTACTCGAAGTATGAGGGGTGGAAGATGTCATGCACCCCTTGCTAAGGGATCAAGGTATTTCTTTCATATCAGCACAGCAACACAAAGACAGAAAACAGGAAATGTTTCAGTCGGATACGTTTGACTAGGCAAAATAATGCCTAACTTCACTCTCAATGGTCTTTGACAGTAATTGGAAGAATACAAAAGAAAAATTACTGATATCAAATGACAGCACCTTCTGACACCATTCCTCCCTTGATTGACATTAATCATGAGTTACTGTCCATAAAGACATTTTTATTTAATGAAGAAAGAAGGCATATGCCACCTTATGTTAGCATTTTATTAACCAGTAGTTCTGGGATTCATTTGCATGTACTACGGACTCTGTCTGGAGCACTGAGCCTGATTTTGACGCCTTTTGTAAAGAGGTTTAATACATGACAAATTAGGGAAAAGAGAAAGATTGAGAATGAGGCTGGGGTGAGACTCATGATGATTTCTTCTTCAAGTCCCCTTGCTTCCTTAGTGGCTCTCAATTATCAGCCCAACGTCCATATATACTCTTAGTGGCAAGGGAAGAGTCAGCCCATCCTTTCCTTTTGGGTTTTAGTGAGTTCCCCAAAGAGCTAGTCGAAGAGTTGGTTTTGGACGGACCATATGGAGATGCCACTCATGGTTCTGCCCTTGTCAAATTGTCCCAGGAGAAAGCCTTGTCCACGTCGAGGCACACCAGTACCACATAGCCCTGTGCCCTCTGGGCCTGTGTGACACAGACCCCACGGCCCCAGTATTGGAGGCAGGGCCTATGGTGGTCCAGCTCCAAGGCCTGACAGAGACTAACTCTTATGTTCAAAGAGCAAGGAGTAGGTGCAGACATTATTAACTCAGCAAAATTGATTCCAGGCCTTAAACATGAAGCAAGTGTTGAAAGGCAAATAAAACTTTTGTGTCCAGGCCTCCCTTGCATGGTAGGCTGAATAATGCCCCTCCCTAAAGATGTCCATGACTTCATACAGAGAACCTGTGAATGTTACCTTACATAACAAAAGAGATTTTGTGGATGTTATGAAATTAAGAATCTTTTAAAAAATATTTTATTTATTTATTTGTCAGAGAGAGAGAGAGAGGGAGAGAGAGCACAAGCAGGGGGAGCTGCAGGCAGAGGGAGAAGCAGGCTCCCCACTGAGCAGGGAGCCCGATGATGCGGGAATCGATCCCAAGACCCTGGGACCATGACCTGAGCCGAAGGCAGACGCTTAACTGACTGAGCCACCCTGGTGCCCCTGAAATTAAGAATCTTGAGATGGGAAGACTATCCTGGATTATCTGGATGTGCCCTTCCTATTCACAAGGATCCTTGTAAAAGGGACACAAGAGGAGTGAATCAGAGTGAGAGAGAAAGAGATGTGAAAGCAGAGGCAGAGGAACAGAGAGAAATTGGAAGATGCTACACTGCTGGCTTTGAAGATAAGGAAAGGAGCCATGATCCAAAGAATGCAGGTGGCCTCTAGAAGCTGGAAAACGCAAGGAAACAGATTCACCCCCAGAGCATCCAGAAGGAACACAGTCCTGCAAACCCATTTCGGACTTCTGACCTCCAGAACTGTAAGATAATAAATTCGTGTTGTTGTAAGTTACTAAATTTGTGGTAATTTGTTACAGAAGCCATAGGAAACTAATATGTCAACAGCCTATGCAGACAAGATGAGATCGATTTACTCCTGGTCCCCAAATTATAACTTAAGTCCTATCTCACTTGTCACTAGAAGTCTAGGCTTTGTTTGACTTCTCTCCACAAATAAAAGGGAAGGCTTACTCCTTCTCGGAGTTTGCCCTGGTTGTTTCCCTCTGACTTAGTCCCCTCCTGGTTCAAAGCCACTCCTTCCCTCCACCCTTGGGGCCACCGAGGACCCTGCTGCTGGTCACTGTCCTCTCCCAGGATTCCCTTACCCTGCATTCCTGCATCACTCCCTTGTACTGCTCTGCCCAAAGCATGGTCCTGATCACCTTCCTTAATTTCCAAAGTGAAATGCAAGGTGGCAGCTTGGGGCAACCAGAAACTATTAATAAATAATAATAAAACTACAAGTTGAGGGAGGTACAAAACAGAGGTAACTGTCTTAGGCTGGGTTCCCTAGAAGCAGAACATAAGATAAGAATTCTTGGGCATGTGATTTCTTGGGAGAGAGAGAAGAGGAGTGAAGGAAGCAGGATGGGGCAGAGGAAGGAGTGAAGTAATCATGAGGTCTCACTGGGAATTTAGCTTCAACCTGATCCCACAGGGAACCCTGGAGTACAATTGTCCCAGAGGACAGTAGTACTTTGAAGGCAAAGGAGCCGGCCTTGTGTACCTCTGTGTCAGTCAGTCACTGGCCATTGCCACTCAGGGGATAGGGTAACATAACTTCCCAGATGAGGGGACTCCCGTTCTGTTGAGGACAATTCTCCAGAGAAAGAGGCACCTATGAACCGTTAGCACACCACACTCACAGCAGCTACGGAATGGGGCACAGGCCCTTAAAGAGACAGGGATCTGAGTGGGTACCAACAGCATCCATTACAATGACTAAAACAGAGCTCACAACTGGTCCCGGAAGAGCACCTCTGCCCATCTCACTGGCCTCACCAGTTCTTGACTGAGTTAACCTTATTCATCCTTTTTCCACTTTCTTTCCACTCCACCAACAAAAATGTCTTTGAGCTGGCTCCTCTCCCTGGAGTCAGAGGTCCCAGAGACATTTCTTTCTCGCTTAAAGACATCACCCAAACCTATTTCAATTCCAGGAGTTTCCAAGATGATTGACAGCCCTATTCCCTAATCTTGATCCTAGGACTCCAAGAAGACACTGGAATACAAAAGCTCCACATTAGTACATTTGGCCAAGTCCAACTTACATAAAATTGAGTAATATGCATGGATGGCACTAACAGTCCAATCTAAGTTGAGCCAACGTGAGTAAAAGGGCTCATTTCCCTTTTACAGCCTTTCACTCCTCCTTGGGGAGGTGAAGGTTAGTCCTCCACTTAATTCCTGCCAAACATCTCCATGAGAATAAGAATTAACATGCAGGCACTGAAATCTATAAGCCCCTTCTTAGGGAAGAACAAATCACCAAGAAGTGTTATTCATACTGTAGGTGGCAACCCATTAATAGTCCTGAGAAAAAAAACTAATGAAAAGGGGTAGATCAGAAAAGATCAAAATTCATTTCAAATAACAAATGTACATATTGTTTCATGGAGCAAGTCTTTGTTTCAGTTATACCTTCATATATATATGTATATTCAAACATTTGGATGTTTAGAGTCATGACATATTTCTTATTATGGGCAGGAATCAAAAAAAAGTTGGGGGTGACTGGGTGGCACGGTCCGTTGAGCATCCAACTCCTGGTTTCAGCTCAGCTCATGATTTTGGGATCATGGGATGGAGCCCTGAGTCAGGCTCTGTGCTCAGCAGGGAGTCTGCTTGAGATTCTCCCCCCCCCCCCCCGCTGGCCCCTCCAACTCATGTGCGCTCTCTCTCTCTCTAAAATAAATAAATAAGTCTTTAAAAAAAAGTTGGGGGAAAAAACCCTCACCAATTTAAACACTCATTCTAATACAGGCTTCTTGATGTCACTGGAAGTTTAGAAATCTCCATTTCTTGTTGTGGGTTTTATTTCATGTCTATGAAAGAGAAAGATCCATTTGGGTATTTATTTTCCCCAAAATGACACAGCTCTCAACTCCATTCCACATCCTAAAGGTGAACTGAGCTCTACTTCTCTACAAAGGCTGCTTAAAGCTTTGAAATTATAACATTATGGGTTAAAGTGGGTAGAATTATGTCCCCTAAAAAGATATGCTCAAGTTCTAACTCTCAGTACCCGTGACTGTGACTTTATTTGGAAATACAGTCTTTGCAGATGTAATCAAGTTAAAATGGGGTCATAATGGATTAGGGTGGACCTCAACTCAGTGACTGGTATCCTTACATAACAAGAGGGAAATGTGGACACAGAGACACATAGGGAGAACACCAGGGGACTACAGAGGCAGATATTGGAGTAATGTGTCTACAAGGCAGAGAAAGCCCAGGATTGCTGGCAACAACCAGAAGCTAGGAAGTGGCAGAGAAAGATTCTTCCCTAGAGCCCTGAGAGAAAGCTGGCCCTGCTGACACCTTGATGTTGGACTTCTGGCCTCCAGGACTGTGAGAGAGCAAGTTTCCATTGTCTTAAGCCACTCCGTTTCTGGTAATTTTTTATGGCAGTCCTAGGTAATTAATACATGGCTTTTCCTATTTCTACCCTCAGCACTGAATTTTCAAAGATCTTAGGAAATATTTACATGTATCTGCTTAAATATTCATAAAGCATCTCTGAAAAGAAACTGACAACATTGGCTGCCTTTGAGAAATGAAATGGATACCTGCAGGATAAGGCAGAAAGACTTTTTTTTTTTAAAGATTTTTTTATTTATTCATTCCAGACACAGAGATACAGAGAGAGAGACAGAACATGAGTAGGAGGAGAAGCAGAGGGAGGGGGAGAAGCAGGTCCCCCGCCGAGCAGGGAGCCCCATGCGGGGCTCGATCCCAGGACCCTGGGATCATGACCTGAGCTGAAGGCAGACACTTAACCATCTGAGCCACCCAGGTGCCCCAAGGCAGAAAGACTTTTTACTATAACACCCTTTTGGATTTTAAAGATTTTATTTATTTATTTATTTATTGGGAAAGAAAGAGAGAGCGGGGGCAGGGGCAGAGGGAGATAAAGAGAGAGAATCTCAAGCAGAGTCCGTACTGAGCTTGGGCTCCATGCAGGGCTTGATCTCATGACCCTGAGATTGTGACCTGAGCCAAAATCAAGAGTCAGAAGCTTAACCACCTGAGCTACCCAGGTGCCCCACCCTTCTGAATTTTAAAGATTTTTTTTTTGGAGAGAGAGAGAGTGAGAGAGAGGACAAAAGCAGGGTGAGGAGCAGAGGGAGAAGCAGACTCCCCACTGAGTAGGGAGCCTGATGCCGGGCTCGATCCCGGGACTCCAGGATCATGACCTGAGCCAAAGGGAGCCACTCAGCTGACTGAGCCACCCAGGCGTTCCCCCTCCGCACCCTTCTGACTTTTAAACCATGTGATACATAGGGCACCTGGGTGGCTCAGTCGGTTAAGCGTCTGCCTTTGTCTCAGGTCATGAGCCCAAGGTCCTGGGATTGAGCCCCAGGTCGGGCTCCCTGCTCAGTGGGGAGTCTGCTTCTCCCTCTCCTTCTGCCCCTCCCACTGGTCCTTCTCTCTCTCTCTCTCTTGCTCGCTTTCTCTCTCAAATAAATAAAATCTTTTAAAAAAAGAACAAAATAAAAATTTAGAAAATGTATGACTCAAACTTGACCTACCTAGCAAACTTCCTCTCTTCTCCCCACAGAGCACTGCTGATGGAAACCCACTCCATGTTTTTAAACAAAAGGCTAAAGTCTTGGGGTGCCTGGGTGGCTCAGTTAGTTGGACGTCTGCCTTCAGCTTGGGTCATGATCCTAGGGTCCTGGGATCAAGCCCCGTGTCCAGCTCTCTGCTCAGCAGGGGGCCTGCTTCTCTCTCTCCCTCTGTTGCTCCCCCTACTTATGCTCTCTCTCTGTCAGATAGATAAATAAAATCTTTTAAAAAAGAAAAAAAACAAAAGGGTAAAGTCTTAAGAAGATGGATCTCCCTCTTTCACAGAGAACCCATGGTTCATGCCATTTCCCTTTTGTACCACAAACACAGGAAGGTTAACTGTCCAGTCTTTTTTTTTTTTAAGGTTTATTTATTTGAGAGAGAGAGAAAGAGAGAGAGAGAGAGCAAGCATGAGCACGGGGAGGGGCAAAGGGAGAGGGAGAGAGAGAATCCTCAAGCAGACTCCATCCATGCTGAGTGCAGAGCCCAACATGGGGCTCGATCTCATGACCCTGACATCATGACCTGAGCCAAAACCAAGAGTCAGATGCTTAACCCACTGAGCCACCCAGGGGCCCCCAACTGTCCAGTCTTATCCAGAAATATCTTTAGTCATCTGCCTCTCTCTTCCAAGCTATTTGCTTGAGGATAGAAAGGTACAATGCTGGCAGCTGAAATAATGTTGCTCTCCATGATATTCCTTAATTACTGACTTAAATGAAGAGCCATTCTTACACTTCCTCATTTAAAGACATATGAGCAGATAATTCACATGGATGAATTAAGAAGAACAACTCATCAGACAGTTTGAGACTGAATCCAACAAGGTATGCGTAGTGAATTATATAACTTGAAGTGTTGGACAAAATGGGCCTGAGGGTCTTTCAACATCAAAGCCTCCAGTGGAGAGGGATGCAGTGTAACTCAGGCCCTTCAGCAAAACACTCCTGTAAGACAACTCTACACAATATTGGTGATCGATGCATATTTTATGAATCGAATCAAATTAAAAGGCTAAAATGAAGAATGAGAAGAGTCTTTAGAATTCTCAAGCATGTTTCCTCTGTAATGCTCTAAAAATGAGCATCAGGCTCTCTGGGTTGGAATACTGACTTAACTTTGCCACAATTTTTCTATGCTTCAATTTCCTCACCTGAAAAATAATCATAATATCTGTCTCTTAGGGGTTGTTGAGGAGATCAATCAAGGTTCAGTATATGTAGTAGCTGCAGTTGGGGCTCTGCCTGGCTCCATGTGGGGCTCGATCTTCTTTCAGCTGGATTCCCAGCTGAAAAGAATGTTGGCTACCCCAGCTGCCCTCCTCTGCAGAACTGCCCTGGGTTGAGTAGCCATCTCCTGCTTGAAGTTACCCCCCACCCCATGGCCCACAGCCAATGACCAACTGATATGGAGTGCAAAAGAGACCCTCTCCTCTCAAGGCAGGAATAACTCAAAGGTATGCCTTGCATTTCAGAGCCTCTCTTTAAGGAAAGGAGATCACTTCCTTGTTCAGCTTCCCTCACTCCTTTCCCTTCTTGCTTTCCTCCCTTCTCACAGGTTATTCCTGAAGAACACTCCTGCAATACATCCCATACACTTGACTTTCTGCCTCAGGCTCTACTTCTAAGGAACCCAAGCTAAGAGAGGAGTCAAAGAACTTCAAAGTTAAGTGTATAAAGAGTCAATCATTTTCACTGTTATTACTTAATCATTCAAATTTAGGGCAAGCACAAAATCAAAGGACCTCTGACATGTTCTAATCCAACCCGAAGGCTTACATAGCAAAGTGGCAATATAAAACCCAAAAAGAAAGAAAATTACTTGAGTGAGCTTACTCCCAATGTAATGCTGAGGACATAAATCAGGAGCCAGAAAGAGCTAGACTAGCCCTACTTAGATTTTTTTTTTGACACTAGAGACCCTGGGGGCACCTGGGTGGCTCATTCGGTTGGGCGTCTGCCTTTGGCTCGGGTCATGATCCCAGGATCCTGAGATCAAGCCCCACGTTGGGCTCCCTGCTCAGTGCGGAGCCTGCTTCTCCCTCTGCCTGACGCTCCCCTGCTTGTGCTTTCTCTCTCTCTGTCAAATAAATAAAATCTTAAAAAAAAAAAAATAAGACTAGAGACCCTGTGATATAACACCTAAAATTAATATTATGTGCTGCTTTGACATCTGGTAAAATCAGGAAGTGGCTGACATACAAGTTTGTTTCCCCACTCTGCTATGGAGGATAATGTCCTCTAGCCAAACAATTCTTATACAGGGATTGAGCACAGCTCCTGAGTATCCCTGAGTGGTGGGTTGCCATTCCCTGCCAGCCATTAGAACTATCCAAATGAGCCAGTCACATACTCCCACAGGAACCAGGAGTCACCTCACCTTCTTGATACCATAAAGCCTGCCTCTCACAGTCCCTGGTTGTTCACTCTGCTCCTGAATGCAATCCCCATGTAACCCTACATGGCATGTGGTATTCTCCTCTGCCAGACTGTGAGTATATGTGACCAATAAACTGTTGTCCATCTCATCTACCCAGTGGCGGGTGTTGTGTGTTCAGCCATCCCCAGAACCCTAGGTTGGAAATTCCTCCATTACGAGTGGGGTGAAAAGGAGGCAATTAAAACAGACCCTCATTATCAGGGCTTGTAAGAATTCTTACAGTTTTTTAAACTTTGCCATTGTTTTGTTGGACAAATGGAGAATTTTTATTTTCATATATGAAATCGAAAAAAGGTGTGTGTGTGTGTGTGTGTGTGTGTGTGTGTGTGTAAAAGAAAGAAAGAAGGAAAGATGGGGTACCTGGGTGGCTCAGTCAGTTAAGCGTCTGCCTTAGGCTCATGATCCTGGGTCCTGGGATCGAGTCCCACATCGGCTCCCCTGCTCAGCAGGGAGTCTGCTTTTCCCTCTGTCCCTCACCCTGCTTGTATTCTCTCTCTCTCTGTATGTCTCTCAAATAAACAAATAAAATCTTAAAAAAGGAAGGAAGGAAGGAAGGAAGGAAGGAAGGAAGGAAGGAAGGAAGGAAGGAAGGAAGGAAGGAAGGAAGGAAGGAAGAGAAAGAAAGAAAGAAAGAAAGAAAGAAAGAAAGAAAGAAAAGAAAGAAAGAAAAGAAAGAAAGAAAGAAAGAAAGAAAGAAAGAAAGAAAGAAAGAAAGAGAAAGAAGAAAGAAAGATAGATTAGGGTAGGAGAAGTTGGAAGACTATCTCTGTAGCAAACACAGGAAAGAGGCTCTCTATGTGTGTGAGAAGAGGGGGTGGATGAGGAAGGGCTCAGCTCGGGCCAGAGAGAGAAAAGAAAAAACGAACAAGTTGATGCTGAGACGAAGGTGTGGCCCAGGTCAAAGCATCACTGCTTCTTGTTACACCAAAGTGCTTCCTATTGGAACAAAAACTAAAATTCAGTGGGAGAAGACCAGTGCTCAAAGGTGAAGGAAGTAAAGGCACTTGGGCAGAAAAGAAAAATCAATGAGGAACTGGTGAAATATCCATTATTTGTCAAGAAATCCTGACACTGATTCTTATTCATGCAGAATTTGAGGGATGAGATATGGCTTCTCTCACCACTTTTAGCTAAGGTCATCAAAAATGTTGGCTGCCTCTTAAGTGTGCAATATCTCAACCTTGGTATCAGCACAGTTATGAGATCACTGGGGACAAGCTGAAGAAGGTGCCCAATTTTAGAGGCTTACAGGAGAAGGCTTTCTGATAATTCCCAAAGCAAATCCCTCCTGGACTTCTAATTCAGTACAACTCACGAATTATACACTGAGCGCCTATATTATACAATACCTAATGTACAGTGTTTCTCCATGTGTGCACCTATGATAGATGAGAGAATCTGCCCTGTTAACAAGTCCACGGGTGATTGTTATGTGTGAGAAGTAATCATTGAAAAGATACAAAGGAGAAAAAGACACAGGTGAAGCCCTGACATTAAAATACAAGAGCATTCTTAAAAAAAAAAAAAAAATGGTTAGAGGGAGGGGGTAGTTGTTAAAGAAATAAGTAAAACACAAGAACACATAGACTGAGTCACAGTACTAATGGACCAAGAGGAAGGGCAGAAGCAGTCAAAAAGGGGATGAAGGTGATTGTTCAGCCTCCTGAAAGGTAGGGAGGTTAACCTGGGCTTTGAGGATGAGGAGGATTTAAATAGACACAGAAAGCATTCCACACATCCACACAGTGATGGAAATGTGCATGCAATTCAGCAAATATTCATTAATTACTTAAAAAAAAAAAAAACAAGCATCACATCAAGTACAATGGTTGCCATTTTAATTTGGCCGACTCCTTATATGAGGGAGACATTTTTGGTTACAACTGACAAAAAAAAAAAATCCAATTTAAACTCACTCAAATCATAAAAACTACAACTAAGTGGCCCCACAGTATTTCTTTGTTCAGGTGAAACTCGACCCACTCAGCTCATGCAGTGCCACCAAGGACCTGGTTTCTTCTAGTTTCTTCTCAGCCTTCCATGGTGTTGGCACCATCCTCAGGGCTTTCACACTGATCCCTTGGCTTGCCCCTCATTGTAGCAAAAGGGCAGCTCAAGGGGCGCCTGGGTGGCTCAGTAATTAAGCGTCTGCCTTTGGCTCAGGTCATGATCCCAGGATCCTGGGATCGAGCCCCACATTGGGCTCCCCACTCCGCGGGAAGCCTGCTTCTCCCTCTCCCACTCCCCCAGCTTGTGTTCCCTCTCTCGCTGTGTCTCTCTCTGTCAGATAAATAAATAAAATCTTTAAAAAAAAAAAAAAGGGCAGCTCAAGTCCAAACCTCACATCTTCACACCAACTCACTAGGATGACAGATGTTCTCTTTCTCTAGCCTCTATCTTTCAGCCCCATCCTGAATCATGTTGTCACTTGCTCTCTGCAACCCACTTCCATTGGTCTATTTCAAGCTCATCAAATATGCCATCTTACTTCTATCAGAGCACATGGATTTCCATGGTGTATTCTTCCTCCTCTTTGCCTGGTTCATGCACACTCAAACTTCAGCTCCCAGCTTAAATCTTAGGACCTAAAATAAGACCTCCTTGCCATCCCCACCTACCAGACAAGGTCAGCCCCTGGCATATGCTCTCAATACACAGTGGAGTACTCCTTGGTGGCAATATATTATTATAACCATTTGATTAGTGTTTGTCTCTCCCATGAGAACAGAAACCATGTCTGGTTTTGTTCACCACTGAATCCTCAAAATCAAACGTCTGGATAGTAGGAACTCAATAAATATTAGTTGGTTGGATGGATGGATGAACTTGGCTTCGAAACTTGGCCATGTAACTAATTAGCTATGTAACCTTCAGCCTTTTTGAGATTCAGTTCTCTCAACTGTGAAATGAAAAGGTTGGACTAGTTGACCTTTAAGATCTTTTCTGAATTTAAAACACTGAATTAATAAAGTGTTACTGGCAAATATAACTGCAGGTATCATGAAACCAAACTAAATACTGATGCTTTTGGTTACTCCGCTATCCTTTTGCAAATGTTTTTGTTTTTGTTTTAATCTAATTCTGACTTTGTGTGGTCTCGTGCGGTAGTTAGCGGTCTGGAGAAGGTGGTACCCTACAACTGTTACCAAGCAGCTGGAATTGCCAGATAGCTAATACAAGTCAGAAAAAGATATGCTGACAAATGAAATGTTACTGAGAGCATTTTACACATGTTCCTTTCCCCACCCCACCCAATCCCACCCCAAAACTGGCAATATTCAAAGTAAAGGGTTGATTTGATTTAATGCACTGTTAAAAATAAAATTTCCATCTTTGAGTGATGTTTAATATGGAACATTATGATACTGAAATAGTTTTATTTTGAATTTATAAAATACCCT
This sequence comes from Mirounga leonina, assembly GCF_011800145.1. Lineage (NCBI taxonomy): Eukaryota > Metazoa > Chordata > Mammalia > Carnivora > Phocidae > Mirounga > Mirounga leonina. Next base: position 2,006,967 of record NW_023270158.1, on the reverse strand, counting down.
TATTGTATTCAAATTCATAGAAATATGATTAGATCCTAAATATATTTTCATTCAGGGTCCAATTCATAACCATCTATTTGTGTATTTAAAAAGAAAATACAATTCATCTTTTCACTTGACATGCCTATGAAGCACAAGATAAAATTTCCTACCTCCTCCCCCATTCAACATCTGGATCTGAACTATAATCTGTCTATAAATAAGAAATGAGAATTTTGATCAGGCAGCTTTGCAATCTGTTCAAAGCAGTCTGGGAATACTTGATTGCATAACAAATCTCCAAGTAAATTAAGTGGCGTTAAGGCAGTTTAACTATCATAAAATATTTTATTATATTCTATATTCCCTTAAAAATGTATACTTTGTAATGAAATGATGCAGCCAGAGTACTGATAAAGAGAAAGTACTATATGGAACTGTCCCTGTAAAAAGAAACTCCCCTTTCTGAGGAAACCGAGGCCCCATTGTTCCTTACATTTCCTCTTCTAAGTGGCTGGGGCAGGAACTGGCTAATTGTTCCCCAAACCCATTTCCATTTCCTCCTTGGCTCCCAAGTAGACTACATTTCCCAGCCTCCTGACCAATGGAATATAGACAGGAAGTCCTACACCCCATTTCTAGGCCCAGCCTATAAAATCCTCCCATGTAATCCTCTACCCTCTTTCCTCCCACGTGTTGAAGATGGCAGAGCTAGGTCTGCCTTGTTTCCTGAACACTGTGTGGTGCAGAGCCTCTCTTTCTCCACTTTCTCATATTTTCTCTTTTTAAGATTTTTTATTTGAGAGAGAGAGCAGGGGGAGGGGCAGAGGAAGAGAAATTCCTGAAGCAGACTCCCTGCTGAGCATGGAGCCCAATGTGGGGCTTGATCCCAGGACCCTGAGATCATGAGCTGAGCTGAAATTAAGAGTTGGACACCTCACCGATGAGCCACCCAGGTGCCCCCACTTTCTCATATTTTCAACCAAATTAGAGCTAGCAAAGAGGGACTGCATTATCATATCTCATTCTTAGTATCTCAAGCTTCAGAGCATAGCACACTACCAAACCTACAGACTTTTTTTTTTTTTTTAAAGATTTTATTTATTTATTTGTCAAAGAGCGAGAGAGAGCGAGCACACAAGCAGGGGGAGAGGCAGAGGGAGAGGGAGAAGCAGACTCCCTGCTGAGCAGGGAGCCTGATATGGGACTTAATCCCAGGACCCGGGGATCATAACCTGAGCCAGAGACAGATGCTTCACCAACTGAGCCACCCAGGCGACCCCAGAGTGTTGTTTTTTTTTTTTTAAGGTGACATGAGTTTATCCATCTTATCTGTATATCATTTTGTTTTAATAGATTTTAGCCACTATGAAAACATAAAAGGTCAGGACCAGAGCAAACTAATCTCAGTGATGGGTCTTGTTACCAATTTTGTTTTTATCAGTCACCATCATTGGTGACACAGTGCTCCCTCCTTGAACAGAAGCTCCTTAACCAAGTTCGGATCTACATTCAGCTGCTAGTTATGGAGACTAGAGATAAAAATGGTTTAACTAAGACAGACATCTATTTCCCTCTCCACGTAAAAGAAGTCTGTAGCTAAGCAGTGCAACTCCATGCTGTCATCCTGGACCCAGTCACCTACTATATTTCTATTCCTTCATTATTAGAGTATGACTACCATCGTCAAGGTCACCTCATGTTCCACAATGGGCACTGGGGATCCAGTCATCAGAATGTTCCAATCAGGATGAAAGGGAAGGAGTGAAAAGTATAAAGTATATATACTAGCTATGTGCCCCTTTCGTAAACAACAAAAAACAAAAAACCCCACCTTTCTCTGGGAAGTCCTACTGCATGCAGACAATTTCAGCATACAACTCATTGGCAACATCTTGCTTCACAGAAGACTGAGAAATGAGTTCTTTTAGCTATGCAGGAAAATGCCCCAACTGTTTTAATAGAAGAAGGGGATAAATACTTCCCTTAGAAGTGGGTATTCTTTGTTACAGCCATTTCTTAGGTTTGGTTCTGAAAAGAAAGTTTTAATTAAAAAAGACTGATGAGATTTTTCCTGTGCTACCACATGAATGCGTTCTATTTATGAGAGCTATTGATCGAATTCAATTGCCTTCCATAAATTTGCACATATTGTTTATTGATTGCCTTGTCTATATAACCTATTCATTTTGTACTTTCTTTCCTCTCTGGGCAAAAGTAAATTATTATTATTATTTTTTCATTGTATTAGAGGCCTTCTAGGCTATCTGCCCAGCCCACCAGCTCCCCTCTGTGAGAACTGCTCTCTCAGACAAGAGCGGTCCCTGAGTCATATTTATGACTACCTAACCTGCCCGTTGGCCCTTGAATATTGGGTCATGGATAGAAATTTACCTAAGCTGAGCAGACCTGTTTCTTTCTTATGACAGTTTGGATCTGGGATCAAATTCACAAGTCAGTCTCCACTGGCCATTTGAACAAAGGATATGTAACTTCAGAAATGATAGGGGCAGACATCTTCTGCCATGTTTATGCCAAGAGAGCCAGTTTGCAGACAGAGGAGAGGGAAGCAGGGATGGTGCAGCCCTTGTTTTGCAGATCAGTGCTGTCTGCAGATATCTCCCCAAATATTACATCCAAATAGAGGAACTGGAAGGACCATAAATAGCTGGTATACCTAGTGTCAAGGGCTTACCTTTACTATTATGACCTAACCAATACAATCCCGAACCTTTCCATCTGTGCTCTTTCCATGTGGTACATGAAAGCATGAAATTTGCTGATTTTTTTTAATGTGTTCCCCCATTCCTATCCCTAGTGCATATTTCTTTGAGTAGGTATCATTACTGCCCACCAGTAGATTCATCCTGCCTGCCATACGTTATCACAGGTTATCAAGGGATAAAGATAGTGAAAAGGGGTTGGGCTATTGGTTTGGCTTGTTAGATTCGATCTGAGAAAGTGAGTTCAACTGAGGTTCTACCCTGTGCTAGGTCTTGCGACTGCACAGATGATTAAGACGTGGACCCTGTCCAGGAATTTATAATTTGCTATCATAAGTGACTCTCAACCAACTCCAGTATCATATATGCACATAAGTCATCTCTAGCAAGAGGGAGTTCAGATCTCTCAGGTGGAAGATGACTCAAGGGGGAAGATGAGAAGGGGGAGATGATTCCATTGATTTCTTAGAAGAAGGAAATCCTTTCAAAGGTTTTTTTTTTTTTTCCTCTCTGACCTGATTTTTACCAACTCCCCTGTTTTTCTGCACTCTGTATAGATAGCTCCATGGAAGAGGGCATGAAAAAGAATGCCAAAGCAAAGTAAGCAAAAGAAAAATATCTATACATAACTATTTTTAGGTAGTTTTTGAATCAAAAAGCTCAGAATTATGCCAGGTTATGAAAGCCTATAAAACTTTTAATGTAGACACAAAAAAAGAGCAATACTTTTTCTTCGTCTTCACTTTACACTCTGATCTGCTTTGCTCTTAAAAAAAAAAAAAAAAAAGAATTCCCTGCCTTCTGGAACTTTTTACCAGCAGGAGGTGAGAAATCATATAAATTGCTGGAAACGAATGGTAACAGTCAGTCAGTTCTTTTATAATGGACCATTAGATTGGTGTATTTGCATGTATCATTAAGATTTATTGCAATGGAATAAACTCTAATGGAATGACAATGCTAGAGATATAGTCTGTCTAATACAATTAGAATGTAGGCTTCTGGGGCAAAATTACTACACATTTTCCTTGGAAGGGAAAAAAATGTGTATCTTCTGCCATGAAAATACCAGTGAGAATAAAGAAGCTATTCCAAATGCTTTTGTCCAATTCTGCCATTTTTCTATTGTAACAAAATTCTTATGAATTTCACATTAGCTGGTGAATCTTCTGGAGTGATTTTTCTTTTTTTAATGCAGAACACAGGATAATCAAGATTAGGAGTATTATCTTTTATTCGTTGATGGGAAAGGCAAATGCTTTATGGGTACAATTATCAGTGAAGGCCAATGTTATGTCTCCACAAAGAACTGTAGAAGTGTTCACCTTGGCAATGCTTCCTTGTGGCAGATGAGAGATGGAACTAGGTACGAACTCTCAAAGGGGACAAAACAAGAAGTGAGGCCTCGTTCAGAGATGCACCTGGGTCCATCCCAACCTTGAGGTTGATTTTCAAGAGCTTCTGGTGCCAGATTTAATTTTCACACCTCCTTTATCAGTACTTGGAACTGCTGGTCATACACCCCCTATCCCCAGTGGAAGGCCTCCCCAGTGAATACTGCTCCCTTCTACTCCTTGAAATGACAGAACTTTCCCATCACTTCTTGCATTGTTGTCACAGCTCCCTTGGCACCTGACTCACTCCAGGGAAACCATAAAACCATATGGAAATCAAATCCAATGTAATTCTACAGATCTGGAAGAGTTTGGGGACTACCTCCCCAAGCCTATAGTCTTACACTGATTTTTTTAAGTGAATCTAAGCATTTTGGAGACTGTATTTTTTAACCACAACATTAATTTAACATATTAAATAGTATGCTTATATTCTATAGAAAGGTAGGAATCGTAAAAAGGGGAAAGAGCTGGGTGCAAAAACCAGTGGCTTTAACATGTATTTTTTAAAAATGAATAACTTAAATCTGCCTCCTGGCATCAGAAAAACATTGTAGAATATTTTCCAGAGGTGAATTTTGGTTATTTGAAATTTAGTGATATGATGGGTTTTAGCTATTTTCAAATGGATCATTATAAATGGAGTATGGCTAACTCAGGGTATGCCAGAACCCTGAAGGAAAGAAAATATTAAAGAAAAATATGTGGTTTATTACACATTCAGAGGCTTTGAAAATTTCTAAGTTATACTTGAAATGTCTATGGTGTACTTTATTACAAATGAAGAAGAAATAGAGTGTGAAATTATGTGAATTACTGAGTGGTCAATCAATTTAAGTATATAAAGTGGAATATTCACTGAACTGGTTATATAGTATTACTTGCTGTAGAGAGAGCCATCATGGAATGCATATACTTTGAAAACAATCCTGAAGGGTGTAAAACCATGTCGACCACTGTTTTCTGCAGATATTCTCCCAAATGTTACATCCAAGTAAATGACCTGGAAGAACCACAGATAGCTGGTGGCTCTAGTGTCATGTGCTTTCCAAACTACTCTTTTATTATTATGACCCAACCAATACAATCGCAAACCTTTCTCTCTCTGGTCCCTTCCATATGGCACATTGAAATCAGCATGCAATTTAGTAATTTTCTTTTGGCTACCTCATCCCCAGCCCCACCCTTATCTCCAGTGCATGTTTAATTACTCACTTATGCATTTATATATCGATCTGTAAGTAACCTGAGGACAGAGACTGTATGTAGTTCATCTCGGTATGCTCAGTGCCTGAGACATGGTGGGTATCCAGCAAATGTTTGATGATAGCCTAATTATAAATCTTAGTCATTTATTAGTGTTGGGATCTGGGGCAGTAAATGGAAATCTCTGAGGCTCAAGTCTCCTCATCTATAAAGTGGGGATTAACAATAATACTTGCTTACATCATGGAGTTATTTTTAGAAATAACATTGTCAGAATATTTGGTTTTTATTACGTTGTCATCATTGTTATTACTATTATTATTCTCATCATGGATTTTCAACTATTACCCAAGAACAGTGATTGACTCAGTCCTCTCAAATGTATATGGCTGAATTTAAACTTGAAAGATGAAATCTGACTCATGAGAAGAGGATAATAATGGGTGATATGTTTTCATTGGAATATTTGTGTTAGCATCAAGAGCCCTGTTTGTTAAAATTCAGACATGGATACACAGTGAGTATGGTGCAGGAATAATTGCAGCATACCCATGGTTACAAAAAATCTTGTCAACATCCATTGTTCTATTTATACCTTGGGAGACATGTCACCACATTTCTATAAATAGAGTAGAAATTAATTCATTTCCACACTGATCATCTGCAAGCTTGCAATCCTCTGAGGAATAAGGGAACTGGACATGAGTGTAATGGAGGAATATGTAATTTAATGGGTGTAATGGGCCATATGTCTGAGAAAGAGTCAACACAGCAAAGAAGAAAGAAAGTTTATAAAGGCAAATGAGGCTTCCTAAGGTCTTTAGCAAGCGACTGCTTGGGGAAGAGTGATCCTGAGAAGCTGAGCAACCTTATGCCCCAGTTTCTCCTGACCGCTCATTCAGTTGAGATACAAAACAAAATGATGATTGGGAGGTTTCAGATTAAACATGGCAGGAAAAATGATTTTCTAGAAAGGCTATGAGGTCAGAAAGAATGAGAGAGTAGACAACAGCAAATGAGCGATGGCCATAAAATTTTGAAAGCTGGGAAACAGATGGCTAGGTGGTAACCAACTTAGCATAAAGCTAAAACTTAAGTGTCCAGAAGGATTCAGGGTCAGGTAGCAGTGGCAAGAAAAAGCCAATTTGAGCTGCAGAATCCCAAGGACACTCAGAAATTGGGAGGACCAGGTGCTTCCGAAGGTTTCGTGGCAGAAGGCCAGAAAATAGCCATAGCTGAGGGCAGGGGTGCTGTGCTAAAACCAGAGGGATTACTTCAGTTATTACATTCCAAACAGTGATAGGCTCCCAACCCCTTCTCCTACTTGGCTCTGAGCATACCAGCAGCTGCTCACTTCCTTCCCAGGTAAGATCATGATCCCTGAGAAAGAACTCACAGATACTAGCATATGGGGGTCTCCAATGGAACATCCAAGCCCCCTCTTAATCAACGTATGGTAACGTCCATCAACTGTCAAGCCTGACCAATGTACAGTTTCCACTAAACTAAGCTTTTCAGTGTTTCACTCCTAGACTACCAAGAATTTTCATTTATTTTTTTTAAAGATTTTATTTATTCATTTGAGACAGACAGATACAGAGAGAGAGCATGAGCAGGGGAAGAGGCAGAGGGAGAGCGAGAAGTAGACTCCCCACCAGCTGGGAGCCTGACGCAGGGCTCCATCCCAGGACCCAGAGATCATGACCTGAGCTGAAGGCAGCTGCTTAACCATCTAAGCCACCCAGGCGCCCCAAGAATTTTCATTAAAAGGAAGTTTCTAATATGAAAGACAAAGAACTAAAATGGGAAAAAAAAAAAAAGGAACCCAGAGAAAACAAAAACAATGCAGAGTAGAGGAAAACTACACCTCACTATAAATAATACTCCAAAACGATAAAAGAGATTACATCATCCAAGGAGCAAGAACAGCATGCTATACAAAAAAAAAAAAAAAAGAAGCAATCTAAGAAGCAATAAAGAGGTCTGTGAAATTAAGATTTAACAGAAAATAAATCAATGGAGAAGCTATAAGATAAAGTGGAAGAGGGGCACCTGGGTGGCTCAGTTGGTTAAGCAACTGCCTTTGGCTCAGGTCATGATCCCGGAGTCCTGGGATCAAGTCCCACATCGGGCTCCCAGCTCGGCGGGGAGCTTGCTTCTCCCTCTGACCCTCTCCCCTCTCATGCTGTTTCTCTCTCTCTCTCTCTCAAATAAAATCTTTTAAAAAAATAAAGTGGAAGAAATTTTATAGAGTTAAATAGATAGAAAAAGAAAGAAATGGAAAATACAAGAAAAAAATAAGAAAATCAGAGGATCAATCTATAAGGTCCAAGATTGAATCACAAGAGTTCTGGAAAGAAAGATAAAAATGGAGAAGAGAAAACAATAAAAAAAAAAAATTTAAAATTTCCCAGAACAGAATAAGGGGCCAGCCTAGTGCCTTACCCTTGCTAAGGTATTACTATAAAATTTCAGAACACTGGGTATATGGGGAAGAGTTTAAAATCTTCCAGGGAAAAAATACAGCTCACAAATAAAAGCCAAAGAAGCAGATTGGCTAGAAGACAGTGGAACGATGCTATCACAATTCTAAAAAAAATAGTTTCAACATAGAATTCTATACACAAGCCATCTCATCAATCTGTTTTGATGGCGGTTTAAAAATATTTTCAGACATGTAATGTCTCAAAAACATGTAAGATCTCAAAAACTGGAATGTTGTGATATTGTGATTTATATTTATATTTATTCTTATTTCTTATTAGAAATATGTATTTGGTCTTTGTCTCAGTCCTGGCACAGAGCTCCTCAAACCCTTGGAATTTCCTGTGATGAGAAAGATAAAGGTGTCATTTGTTATGTTAATGAGGTGACTTTTGGAAAGACCTAAGGATGTGGGCTGGTTGCCAGTGGAGCCAATCATGTGATCAGAGGAGTGGAACTTTCAGTCCCACCCCCCTAATCTCTGGGGAGGGAAGTGGGGCCAGAGATTGGTGTTCAATCACCAATGACCAATGATTTCATCAATCATACCTATGTAATGAAGCCTCCATAAAAAGCCAAAAGTACAGTTCTGAGAGCTTCCGATTGGTGAACGTGTGAAGATGCGGGAAGAGGGATGCACTCAGAGAGTATAGAAGCTCTGTGCCCCTCTCCCCATACCTTGTCCCATGCATCTCTTCCAGCTGGCTGTTCCTGAGTTATAGCCTCCTATAATAAACCGGTAATCTTGTAAGTTAAATGTTCCTCTGAGTTCTGTGGGCCACTCTAGCAAATTAATCAAACCCAAAGAGGGGGGATGGTTGTAACCTCCAATCTATAGTCAGTAGGTCAGAAGCACAGGTGACAGCCTGGACTTGAGATTGGTATCTGAAGTGGGGAGTGGGGGCAGCCTTGTAGGACTGAGCCCTTAACCCATGGAATCTGATGCTATCTCCAGGTAGATAGGGTCAAAATTGAGTTGAATTGTAGGACACGCAGCTGGTATTGGAGAGTCGCTTGGTGGGGTAGAACCTCCACCCTCATGTTGGAATTGGTATCAGAATCGGTAGATGTGCCCCACCAAACTGAAGGAGTAAACTAAGAAGATAAAGGACCAAGAAAAGGAATCAGGGGTGCCTGGGTGGCTCAGTCGTTAAGCAGCTGCTTTCGGCTCAGGTCATGATCCCAGGGTCCTGGGAATCGAGCCCTGCATCGGGCTCCCTGCTCAATGGGAAGCCTGCGTCTCCCTCTCCCACTCCCCCTGCTTGTGTTCCCTCTCTGGCTGTGTCTCTCTATGTCAAATAAATAAACAAAATCTTAAAAAAAAAAAAAAAAAAAGAAAGAAAGAAAGAAAAGGAATCAGAGGAGAGAGAATTCTCTTTCACCAGGATGAAGGTGAAGAAAATCCCACACAGCTAAGAAGTGAACCCAGAGAACCACTGATTCAGATTGGAGAAAAGAGGATGAAGGGCTCCAATAATGATAACTCCAAACACAAAATGAAGCTGTAGATTATCACATGTGTTTGATGTTCTCAGAGGGGATTGATACTTCTGGCTGAGTGTTTGGGGTTGAATTAGGGAAAGATATGTAGAAAATTAGGCCAAGAATTATGCAATCATTAGCTCCAGAGAAAACAAGTTTTCCATGAAAAGAAATGTAATAATTATATACTACATAATTCATTTCTGCATAATAATTACAAAATCATATACAATGAATTCTGAACCAACTTTTTAAAATTTGGTATAACAGAACTGGAGGGTAGGATGGCATAAACATATGTGTTTTGGGACTCAGTGTGAGATGAGAAGGGGAGGTGAGGGTAAGAGTTAAATCCTCAGCCTCTGTAGTAAATTAATAAATAGTATCAAATTAGAACTCTCAGTGTTGATTTAAAACAAAGAGATAAATCCCAGAAAAAAATAGTTAATAGAATCCAAAATGGTTGACTCTTAGAAGTGGGTGATGGGTGGAGAAAGGTGGGGAAAGAGATGATTCATTTTCACTGAAAACCTTGTAGACCCATACGAATTTGTAGAGTTGTATGCTAAAAATTATTATTTTTTTTAAAAGCATTGCTGTACATCTTCCATTTCCCTCTCAGATCTACTCTTTGCCTGCTCCTCACCGTTGAACGTCCTGGAAAGTTGACTCATGTGGACCCCACTAAGTCTTAGCTGAACTGGCTAAACAGCAGGGAGTGGAGTAAGAGAGAAGAGTGAGACCAGGGCATCACTGTCACAGCTCCCTCTGTGTGTTGGCTCCACAGGCTGTCTACATCCCTCTCATCAAGGTCATAACTCCAGTTGGGTGGTCCCAAAGTTCTCTCTCCTCTTGCACTCCAGACCTAAGAGTGGTAACAGCTCCACGGATCTATACTCAAGCACCATACTCTCCCTTGGGATTTCTCTCCACTCTACCCAAAGTTTTTAAAAACAGATTCTTCATTAAAATTCTATTCAAACTACCTAACTTGAATGGGTCATGTATTTCCTGAGGAGAGGGACTAATCCAGAGCTTTAGCTACGTCTGCATCTAGATTGATTAGAAAGTAATGATAAGGACATCTTCTTAACAACACATGCACATCTCTCTTCATTACAAATCTCTGGAATCATGGTTTTTTCTTAAGACTTACTGTTTTAGGGGCATCTGGGCTGCTCAGTCATTGAAGCATCTGACTCCTGATCTCAGCTCAGGTCTTGACCTCGGGGTTGTGAGCTCAAACCCCGAACTGGGCTCCATGCTAGGCATGGAGCCTACCTAAAAAAAAAAAAAAAAGACTTAACTGTTTTGGAGTAGCCATGAATTCACAGCTGATTTGAGAAGATACAGAGATTTCCCGTATCTCCTTGACCCCACACATGCATAGCCTCCTCCACTATCAACATCCTCACCAGAGTGGGACATTTGTTACAACTGATGAACCCACACTGACACATGATAATCACCCTAAATCTACAGTTTACATTGTGGTTCATTCTTGGTGTTGTACATTCTATGGGTTTGGACAAATGTATGATGACATGTATCCATCATTACAGCATCATGCAGAGTATTTTCACTGCCCTAAAAACCCTCTGTGCTTTGCTTATTCATCACCCCCCACACACACACACACACACAACCCCTGGCAACCACTGATCTTTTCATTATCTCCATAGATTTGCCTTTTCCAGAATGTCATATAGTTGGAATCATACGGTATATAGTTCATGTTGTTTTGAGATCTTTTTTTCTAGTTTTATATTCATTATAGAAAAGTTGGAAAATAAAGAAATTAATCACTGTAATTCCACAAGCCTGAGTCAACAGATACTAATATTTTGGTGTGAAGACCTATAGCAGAGTCATAATTAGGCACCACTTCAAATGGATATTCTCTAGGTGCTGTTCCATGTTTACATAGAGGAGAAGTATTATAAAGGAATGGCAGAATACAGGGATGTTCAGTAGTCCCAGCCTCTCTTTGTGCTCCCAATAATGACTCCAACCCCCAAATTCTACACTTCGAGTTCACCATCTTCACCTCCAAGCGACTTGGCAAAATATTCCCTCCAACCATGCACAGTGCTGTGTGTGAGAGAAGTTCCATCAATACAGTTTTCTCCAGGGAAAACTGTCACATTTCCAATGATGCTTTAGTGCTCCAATGACCTTAGCCCCACCCTGCTTTGTAGCCATTTGTACCCCGGGATAACGTCCATGCCTTTCTTTCCACACTGGCTCCAAACTAAGCATGGTAAGAGGCGATCACTCCAACCTTGGCAGCAGCAGTAAAGCCGAACTAGAACATGATTTGCAATTTTCCAGTCATCCTATAAAAACGTCAGCTCGTCTCGTCTTACAGTCACCTCCACCAAAGTTTCTTCGCGAAGTGTTCACGAAGAGATATTAATTTTGATCCATAGCTGGTATAAGGGGGAAAAATCAAGTAAGTGTTATAAATAAATACCCTAACTTGGATAAATGTAATGGCCTATAGATTAATGAACCTCACCGACAGAACATACAGTCAGAACATACGGTCAGGGAACATACGGTCAGGGAAAAGGAAAACTCTCACTGCTGTTTAACTTTGTACTGTTACTGCTAAAAGCACAGGAGCAATGGTGACATCTTGTGTCAGGTTAAAAAGTAACAGGATCTTAATTCTCTGTGGCGTCTACTGGGAGTACTTCACATGAACCCTAGCTAACATTCATCGTTTTCTGCTCCTTTCAGCCGCTAATCAAATCATAAAACACGAGCATTCGTTGCTCAGATGCAGAGATGATATGTTCAGGAATGATGGGGCAAACTCCAGTTGGCATTTGATTCATCTAACTGCCACCTCAAGATCAGGGCAACCAGGAGTCCCAGAACAGTTCTTCAACTCAGCCTTTCCTCCTTGGCAGGATAGCCTGGGTAAAACACCTGGGGTCTGGGCCCAGCCACCATCAGTTTGAAGCAGCCTGGTGGCAGCTGTGGAGCTTTGTAAGAATTGCACCTGTGATCCAACTGCTTCAGGCATCTTCCTGATCTCATTTCTATGGCAGGCCTCTGAATGCCACGGGGCATGCCTACAACCTCTGGAACCCTCTGGAACCATTGTGGAACCATTGCTGGTAGCAGACACCTGAGGAGCCGAATCTTTTGTTTCATGTACTCTTCATGAGAGCAGTGGTTCTTAACCCTGGACACACAAAATCACTGGGGGAGCTTATAAAAATATCAGTAACTGGGCCCATTCCAGGTCAATGAAATCAGAATTTCTGGGGCCTGAAGACAGACATTTTTAAAAAGTTCCCCCCAGGTGATACTAGCATGCGACTTTCACTTGGCTCTCTTGCCCTGGAAACTCGGCTGCCATGCTGTGAGGAAGCCCAAGTCATATGTAAAGGCAATATGCATCCTTGTGTTTGAAGATGTAGGCCAATCTTTTTTTTTTTTTTTTTTTTAAGATTTTATTTATTTATTTGACAGAGAGAGACACAGCGAGAGAGGAAACACAAGCAGGGGGAGTGGGAGAGGGAGAAGCAGACACCCCGCAGAGCAGGGAGCCCGATGTGGGGCTCGATCCCAGGACCCTGGGATCATGACCTGAGCCGAAGGCAGACGCTTAACGACTGAGCCACCCAGGCGCCCCAGATGTAGGCCAATCTTAGTGCAAATCTCTGATTACATTTTCTTAAAAAACAACAACAAAAAACTTCTTAGAATTACTGAGTAAGAGAGTATCCTTGTAAAATATATAAATGAAAAATTATTTCATTTAAAAATTTTAATCATTAAAAGAATTTAATTACTTATTTTAAAAAATATGTTGTCATACAACTTTCCAGAAAGGTAAGTCTTTCCTCAAAATAGTTCTCTATTCTTGCCATCCTCAATCCTTCTCCTCCCATTCTCCATGAAACCCATCTTAATTATACCTTTGACCTCATTACCCCACTGAAGCTACTCTCCACAGTTTGCTAATGATCTTCCTATTGCTGAATCCCTGGCTGAGTCTTCTCTTACACTGACCTAGCAGCAGCATTTTGCACAGTCCGTAATCCCTCCTCCTTGACACTCACTTCTTCACTTGGTTTCCAGGACCCTGCCCTTTCTTGCTTTCCTCATCCCACTGGTTGCACCTTCTCAATCTCCTTTGTTGGCTTCCTCTTTTTTCTGTAATGCTCCAGAGCTCAATCCTGGTTCTCTTTTCTTCTCTGTTACTTCCTATATGATCTCAACCTGTCTCAAGGCTTTAAATTCTACAAAATTTAGTTATATCTAGTTATATCTCCAGCCCATACCTCTTTCCAATTCAGGCCTGGTCATCCAACTGAATACTCAACAATTCCATGTGACAGACATCGCAAACTCAACATTTCCAAATCCTTTCCCCCCCAAACCTTCTCTACCAGCAGCCTTCCCCATCTCAGGTCATGGCAACATCTGCCTTCTATTTCCTCAGGCAAAAAATCTTGACACATTCCCAACTCCCCCCATTTTCTGCCACCCCATATCCAACTCAACAAGAAATTCTGATGGCTTTACTTTCAAAAATATCCACAGTCTGATCTCCTCTTACCACCTCACTGGCACCACCCTGGTCCAAGCACTTGGACTCTTGCCTGGATGACTGTAACTCTCTGCCTAAACTGTAGGTCTCTCTGCCTAAATTTGTCCTTGCCACACACACACATTCTAGCAGCCAGGGGGATGGAAACTTCTACAACATGTCAGCTTATATTGCTGTCTCTGCTAAAACTTCTCCATTGGCTCCCCTTTTCCTCCCACACCCAGTGTCCCTTTCCTGCTCCACATTTTTTATTTTCTATTGCTAGTGTAGGAGAGGAAGATTTTTCCTTCTACTCTTTTAACTCCTTTGGCTGGTCTAATCATTAAATTGACATAAGACAGATTAACAGGAGAAAAACGAGTTGTATCCGAACAGGAACGGTTGCCCCAAAGACATGAGACTCAAAGGCAGTCAGGCAATTAAGGCTTATATGCCATCTTGAGCTAAGAAATGAGAGAGGGGCTGGGCCTTCAAAGGGGAGGAGGATAATTCACAGGACATAAGAAGAGCAGATATTGGGTAATTAGATGTTTGCCCTGCCATACACATAGGTCTTTCAGATGGAAGTTATCTCTGGTAAAATAGCTCTTTCTGGGCCAGGCTCCCTATCTAAATTCTTTTAGGCAGTTAAGGGAGGGGTAAAAGTTTTTCTTGAGTTTGCTGGGTCTTGATTGCCTTCGGCTCAAAATAATCCACATGTCAAAGTGGCACATTTTGGGGTGGCATGCATATTCTGCTCCCCCTCACTCATCTCACTTTCTAGCATGTTATAGGATTTGCTTATCTATTGCATCTTTTGTTTACTGTCTGTCTCTCCCCACTAGAATATAAGATCTATGAGGGCAGGGATCTCTGTCCATTTTCTTCACTCATGTATTCCAAACACCCAGAAGAATGCCTGGAACAATGAAGGCATTCCCTGCATATTTGTTAAATGAATGAATAGAAGTTATTACTCTACCTTGAGACCTCTTGTTATGGCAGGACACCATAACTCCATTTATCTACCCCCTAGAAAAAGGGCAAGTAGACAAGGTTTGTCTGCCTGACCCTCCACTTCCTCATGCAAGGTGTATTATCCTCTAGTTTCTCTTCAGGCTGCTCAGGTATGCTCCACTCAAGGCTCCTTTTTCTCACAGAGGTCCAGGCTCCAAGATGAGGTCTTTTTCCTCTCCTGCCTGCCCCCATTCTGTCAGTCTCTTTCCTTCCAGCTACGAATATCAGCAAATTGTCAGCAGGAAAACCTCCGGTTAAACTAATTCCAATTAAACTAATTCATAAAGGTCTTTGTGATATCTTTGTTCCCTTTCTCAAGTCTCTTCCCTAAACCCCCAGGCTGAGGATGAGCCATAGGATTAGCTAAATTCACCTTATCCATTAGTCCTTTAGCATTATAGTATGTTACGCCCAGGAATATTTGCATTTCAAAGATAAATGTTCCAAAGGGGCAATGCTTACTTGTTGACAAACTTTCATGATATTCCCAAACCTCCATTATCCAAGATTCAGAAGAGGAAAAAAATACGAGTTTAGCAATAAGAAAAGGCAAAAAGAGGTAGTCCTTTCACTTACTCATTCATCAGATATCTTTTGAGCAACTATTTTTTTTTTTTAAAGATTTTATTTATTTATTTTAGAGACAGAGCACAAGAGGGGGGAGCAGGAGCAGGAGAAGCAGACTCCCCGCTGAGCAGGGAGCCTGATGCAGGACTCGATCCTGGGACTCCAGGATCATGACCTGAGCCGAAGGCAGTTGCTTAACCAACTGAGCCACCCAGGCGCCCCCTTTTGAGCAACTATTATGCGTAGTCATTATGCAAGGCATTGGGGATAGAGTAGAGATGAAGACGGACTGGGTCACACTCCCAATGGAGCTCCAGTCCAATATCTGGATTTAAATGCTTTATGCAATGGCCTTAACATTAATTAAGTAATTAACATTAATTCACATTTATTAATTTAAAGTTTTCTCCAAAGGCAAAAGCATGATTTCCTTAATTATTAGACACTGTGGTCAGTTTTTCTTTGCCAGTCAAAGTACAAAGGAATTTTATGCTATTAATGAAAGTACCGTTAAAATAACCCACAAGATAGGCTTGGAAAGAAAAAGCTGATAACCCAAGCAAAGCCAAAACATTCACATTACCACTGAAGGGGAACAGAATATGGTACCCCAAAATGTGCCACTTTGACATGTGGATTATTTTGAGCCGAAGGCAATCAAGACCCAGCAGACTCAAGAAAAACTTTTACCTCTCCCTTAACTGCCTAAAAGAATTTAGATAGGGAGCCTGGCTCAGAAAGAGCACTATTGGGGCACCTGGGTGGCTCAGATGGTTGGGCGTCTGCCTTCGGCTCAGGTCATGATCCCGGGGTCCTGGGATCGAGCCCCGCATCGGGCTCCTGGCTCAGCAGGGAGCCTGCTTCTCCCTCTCCCCCTGCCTCTCTCCCTGCTCATGCTTTCTCTCTCTCTCTCTCTCTCTCTCTCTCTCTGTATCTCTGTGTCTCAGATGAATAAATAAAATCTTAAAAAAAAAAAAAGAAAATGAGATTAAAAAAAAAAAAAGAAAGAAAGAGCACTATTACCAGAGATAACTTTCATCTGAAAGACCTATGTGTATGGCAGGGCAAACATCTAATTACCCAACATCTGCTTTTCTTATATCCTGTGAATTGTCCTCTTCCCCTTTGCAAGCCCAAGCCCCTCTCTCATTCCTTAACTCAAGATAACATATAAGCCTCAATTGCCTGACTGCCTTTGAATCTCATGTCTTTGGGGCACCCATATAGACAAGGTAAATTTGTTTTTCTCCTGTTAATCTGTCTCATGTCGATTTAATGATTAGACCAGCCAAAAAACCTAGAAGGGAAGAAGGGAACATTTTTCCCACCCCTACACCATCAAGTCAGCAAAGGACCTCATTATTCCTCTTTTCTAAACCAGAAACATCGGCAGAAGGGTCAGAAATTGCACAAGCCAAAACTGACCTCTTTCTATATTCTACCTGGGTTGTTTTTTAGGGTGAGATTATGAGTCCCATTGGTCAGGCTGTGAGCCTCCTCTCTTCCTTATTTTATAATGTGGTGATTGAGCCTTTTACACCTGACATAATCAGTGAGCCATCTTGTGAGGAAGGCATTGCAATCTCTATCTTGCAGATGAGGAAATGAGAATTGGGAGGATAAAGGAATTTGCACAAGACTACCCCAGCTATAAGGGCTCATGCTGGTATTTTTTAAATACCAAATCTTGCTGCCTCTTAAGCTTATACTGTTTTCACTGTGACACGCCGCTTCCTGGATTATACGTTTGTAAGATCAAAATTAGTAACTTTCTAATTCTGGTGCGAGAATGGAAGGGGCTCCTCTTTGTTCAGACAAGAAGAACCAAGAGGGGACTTAACTGGTTCTTGAATTTAATAATAGTGGAAATAGCAGCAGTGACAACAGAGCCTGGGTAAATCGTTTGTTTTTTTCCTGCATCTAGGTTTCTTTAGGTGATAAATGGGAATGATGAAATAGAAAAAGCTCTAAGGGACACTAGGCAAATAAATCTAGTGTTTACGACAATTTGACAAAGGAACACTAAAAATTCTTATTAGCATATTTCTCATCTATATTAACAAGACTATTATAAGGACACCTGGAAACAATAAACAGCTAAGATCGTTCACAGGACTATGGATAAGTGAATTGTGGTCTATTCACCAAACGGAATATAAGAACAGTAGTTTAAAGGCATGAACTTCAGCTACAGACAGTGACATAAATGAACTGATGAATGTTAGAGACTTGAGTGAAAAAACACTATATACATTATGATGTCATTTTTTTTTTAAGATTTTATTTATTTATTCATGAGAGACAGAGAGAGAGAAAGAGAGAGGCAGAGGGAGAAGCAGGCTCCCAAGGAGCAGGAAGCCCGATGCGGGACTCGATCCCAGGACCCTGAGATCATGACCTGAGCCGAAGGCAGACGCCTAACCATCTGAGCCACCCAGGCGCCCTATGATGTCATTTTTTTATAGAGCTCAAAATAAAGCAAAAATAAACTTTCAGGAATGCATCTATATATGGTAAAAGGAATGCATCTATATATGGTAAAAGTGTTTTGTTTTTCATGAAAGGGAATACAAAATTCAGAAGAGCCGTTATTTTGGTGGGAGAAGTAAAAATCATGGAGGAGAGCCCAGATGTATCAGCCCCTGTGTGTTTATATTTTAACATTTATATATATATATATATATATATATATATATATATAACAGATTATTATTTTGTATACATAAAATATTATGTAATAAAAATTTAAGATAAAAATGTTCTTTCTGTCATAATATTGCAGGGTAAATTCCTAAAAGATCTTAAGACCAACCTAATTTCCTTGAAAAGTTCAGAATTTGTAACAATTGAGAAAGAGGGATGAAGTGAAGTCTCTGGTGCAAAGGACTCACAACACATTTCTGTACCTAGCCTTTAGAGTAGCCCTTATCAACTGATACAGCAGTTTCCTGGAACCCAGGATCATCCTTCCAACCCAACTCCAAACGCCTCAGAATTACTGAACTGGCTTATGTTAGCCAGCTGCTCTCTTCCACTGGATAAGACCATTTTACCTATTATGTAACCACTTTGAGGGGTTATCTTTTTTTTTTTTTTTAAAGTAAGCTCTACACCCAACCTGGGGCTTGGACTCACAACCCCAAGATCAAGAGTCGCATGCTCTACCGACCGAGCCAGCCAGGCACCCCATTTCAGGGTTTATCTTTTGATTCAACACAACAAATCTTCAGTCTGGAACACTGGACAAGCATTTATCAAAGACCGGGAAAATAATGATCATTGTCAGCAACTTCCCATCATTCTTTGTGTCCTTAATGCTACAAGGAGAAAGTTCATGAAAGAACTCAGAAATACTGGAAAATCCTTGTGGGACCTAGGTTTACAGCTGGGAGTTTTCCTTCGGACTATAATTCCCTGAACTTTTACGGTGTGTTTCTAAGGGGAAATGAAACCATCCAGCATGTTTCTGCCTTGGTTTTAACCCCTCTTATCCTCATGTAAGTCTCATCAGAAAGTTTCATGTTACTAAAAAGAAAAGAATTTGATCATTCTCTACTAGTCTACTAGCAATCTCATTGAACAGGAGGAAGACAAAAGAAATGGGCCAGACACTTAATTCTGAACAGCCAAGAACAATCGATTAAACACAAGTATGAAGAACCTTTGAAGAAAGAGATAGCATTATCTAAAAATTCAAAAGGCAAGGAAGGTAAAACTGGATGTAGACTTTTAAGAAAAAAACATTTCTACTGATTCACAGAAAAGAGAAAATCACAGAAGAGATAGTATCAAGGGATTCTAGTTCAAGCTAGAAGCTCTAAAAATAAAATTCTGCCTATTTAATAAGAATACTAAAATACTACTTAAGACTGAAGTAGTGAAAGAATTAAAGAAACAAATTTTGCTATGAGCTCAGGTGTTCATAAGGATAAGAACTAGCCACACAACTTCTCCTAATTCAGGGAAGGTTTCAGGCATCAAAAATAAGTTCAAGGGGGTTAATATCCAAAATACATAAAGAACTTAGACAACACCAAAACAAAACAAAACAAACCATATAATCTGATTTAAAAATGAAGAGAGGACTTGAATAGACATTTTTCCAAAGAAGGCGTCCAGATGGCCAACAGACACATGAAAAGATGTTCAATGTCACTCATCAGGGAAATGCAAATCAAAACCACAATGAGATATCACCTGACACCTGTCAGAATGGCTAGAATAAAAAAGACAAGAAATAACAAGTGTCGGTGAGGATGTGGAGAAAAAGGAACCCTTGTGCATTGTTGGAGGGAATGTAAATTGGTACAGCCACTGTGGAAAACAGTATAGATATTCCCCAAACATTAGAAATAGAAATACCGGGGCGCCTGGGTGGCTCAGTCGGTTGAACATCTGCCTTCGGCTCAGGTCATGATCTCAGGATCCTGGGATTGAGCCCCGCATCGGGCTCTCTGCCCAGTGGAGAGTCTGCTTCTCCCTCTCACTCTCCCTCTGTGTGCTCTCTCTCTCTCTCAAATAAATAAATAAATAAAATCTTTAAAAAAAAAAAAAGAAATAGAAATACTATATGGTCCAGTAATTCCACTACTGGGTATTTACCCAAAGAAAATGAAAACACTAATTTGAAAAAAGATATGTACCCCTATGTTTAATGAAACATTATTTACAATAGCCAAGATATGGAAGCAACCCAAGTGTCCATCAATAGATGAATGGATAAAGAATATGCACACGCTGGGGCGCCTGGGTGGCTCAGTCGGTTGAACGTCTGCCTTCAGCTCAGGTCATGATCCTGGAGTCCCGGGATCGAGTCCCGCATCGGGCTCCCTGCTCGGCAGGGAGTCTGCTTCTCCCTCTGACCCTCCTCCCTCTCATGCTCTCTGCCTCTCATTCTCTCTCTCTCAAATAAATAGATAAAATCTTTAGAAAAAAAAAAAAGAATATGCACACACACGTGTGCACACACATGCACACATACACGCGGGATGGAATATTACTCAGCCATAAAAATGGATGAGATCTTGACGTTTGCAACAACATGGATGGATGTAGAAGCTTTTATGCTAAGTGAAATTGGCCAGATGAGAAACACAGATACCATATGATTTCACTTATATGTGTAACCTAAAAAACAAAACAAACAGACTCACAAACTGATGGTTGCCAGAGGAGAGGTGGGTGGGGGGATGAGTGAAATAAATAAAGGGGATTAAGAGATACAAACTTCCAGGCATAAAATAAACAGCATAGGGAATATAGTCAGTATATTGTAACAATGTCATATGGTGGCAGGGGGTGACTACGCTTACTGTGCTGAGTGGTGATGTATAGAATTGTAGAACCAACATGTTGCACACCTGAAGCTAATATAACATTGTTTGTTATACTCCAAAAAATAAATTAATTAAACAAATTAATCCAAGGACTAGTGGCACCTGGATGGCTCAGTCGGTTAAGCCGACACTTGTTATTTCTGACTCTTGATTTTGGCTCAGGTCATGATCTCAGGGTCATGAGATCGAACCCCATGTCGGGCTGCGTGCTGGGCGTGGAGTCTGTTTAAGATTCTCTCTGCCCCTCCTCTCCCCTTCTCTAAAAAAATATGTAGACAGATTATTTCAAGGACTAAAAAGAAAAACAAGATGAAGGTAGCACAGACCCTGGGGTCAAAGCAGTTCCGGGTAGGAGGGTTGAAGGGCTCGCTTGGTTCTCTCTTGTACCTCCACCAGAGTGCCTGAGTCACCATTTGAGAGATCCCCACAGGGGTATGGAGGGGTCCAGGAGAAAGAAACAGTCATTGGTGTCCAGGCCTTAAGTCAAAGGAGAAAAGGGAGTTCTTGGGCTTTCTGCATAATACATCCCAGGTTCCCAATGCAGGCAAGCAGTTAGGGATGCACAATCTGCCAAGAGTAGGAGCATGCTTTTACTATCTAGGGTCCTGCCAGGAAACAGATGGCACACTCCCAGGGGGTAACTGAGAAGGGTTTAATGAAGAACTCTCTATAAGAACAAGGGCAAGGTTAAGGGAAACCACCAAGGAATGGTGCGGTACCCTGGGGTGAGCAACATCCTGAGAACTGAGCCCTGGGAGAGGGCTGCCCAGGCACCACAGCCATCATCAGTACAAGAATGCAGCTAATGACAATCCCCAAGGAGGCAGAATATACCACCCACCTCCAATGTCCTCCGTGAGCTTCCCACTGCCAGAGGGTAAGTGAGCCCACTGATGTGGGCCACACAGCAAGGCAACAAAGGGTGGGGAGTAACCCAGAGAGGCAAACAGAGAGTAGCCAATACAATATGGAAAAATTATGGATATACGCAAAGATTTAGCTATAAGGATATTCATCACAGCATTGTTTGTAAAAAGCAAAAATATAGAAGTGACCTAAGTGTTAGATAGGGAAGAAATTATGTTATACCCAGATGAGGGCAGAGAGGATCTTACCTACTTTTATAGATAGACTACGGCAATTGGAATAGTGCCTTGCATAGAAAACACTCCTTGAACGTTAAAAATGCTAGTGTGGGGATATAGTTACAGACACGGAAAGATGTTCACAATTCAGTTTAAAAAACAGGTTACCGGGGCTCCTGGCTGGCTCAGTCGGTGGAGTGTGTGGTTCTTGATCTTGGGGTTGTGAGTTCGAGTCCCGCGTTGGGTGTAGCGATTACTTAAAAATAAAATCTTAAAAAAACAAGTTACAAAATAATCCCATTTTGTTTGATAGCTAGCTCCCTAGACAGATACAGGATGCAGGTTTGGAAAAACATGCATGGAGATGGTTGGAATGATTACTGATGCCGTGAGGGAAACTGTGTTGTGTTGTGTTTGGTTTGGTTTGTTTTTGTGCTTCATTTTCTGATTTTCCTGTAACGAATACAAATTGCCTCCGTTAATAAAAGAAAATACATCTTCTTTCAGTTTTGTTTATAAGACAGTGTTCATTTTCCTGGTGTTTTCCTTTTCCTTCCCTGTGTCATCTCTTGCTCCATAACCTGGAGAGTGGCAGCAGATGGCTGGGCAGGCATGTGGATTGGGGTGGGGGGATCCCACCATATGGGAGTCACGACTCACAGCTTTCACAGCTTGTGGAGCACCGAGGACCAAAATACAGAAGAGTGGCAGAGGCCTCGAAAAACCTCCTGTTCCCAAGGCTCTAAATCCTAGGAAGCTGAGAATTATAGTACATGCTGACGATGACTAAAAAGTATTTTTAAGCTACATTGGAAGCAAGATGAACAAGCAGCGAAGAGTATCAGTGCTAGCAAAAAGATGTAGCACTACCAGATAGCACGGAG
The DNA here is from genome assembly GCF_011800145.1 of Mirounga leonina. NCBI lineage: Eukaryota > Metazoa > Chordata > Mammalia > Carnivora > Phocidae > Mirounga > Mirounga leonina. Next base: position 1,984,264 of record NW_023270158.1, on the reverse strand, counting down.
AAGAAGCAGTTGATTTCAGTTGTGCTTTAAAGCAAGCCATAGCTGGGGCTTTCTTCTCCTTGTCTCTGTCTTGGCCATCATCATCATCATCATCATCATCATCATCATCATCCCCATCATTATCATTCTCCAATTCTCCAAAGTCATTACCCATTATCAACAACTCCAGCCCAGATAGTAATAAATATGCCTTATCCTTGAATATACACTGGAATACTGAACACATGATCCTACGTAGGGCAAGCCGGAACCCAATTCACAAGGATAAAGGCACTCTTCCCGAATGAGCAGATAACACGCTGCTGGGAGGAAGAGTTAATACGCTGCATGACAAGTTTATAAAGTTTTTGAGCCAGCATCCCGAAGGCTGGGGATTTTTAATCATGTACCCCCACCCCAGTACGTTTATATGTATTTATTTCTAAGTTTTATACACATTCTACTACTATGGTACAATGCCATATACATTATAAAATACGTACAAAATAAAAATGTTAATGAAAATGGCAATATTTGTTTTCCACATCCCATGGATGATTTGGGGATCATGCACAGGAAACCACTGCCCTAAGTGACAGATTCAGGATCCGAAGTTTTTGAAACAAATCCATAAAGGAGGCTGTAACCAACAACAGGAGATTAAATATACATGAAGGTCAAATGTTGCATCTGAATTTCCAACCTGAGTCCAAGTTGAGGAATTCAATGTGCAGGTACATTCCTGTAATGCTGATATACCACCACCAGATGACTTCTAGCTCTAGTAACTGAATATGGGTGGACTGCAATAAGCAGCATTTAAAGAAAAGCCAACCTTAACGATTATTCAAACATACCAGATGGAGCCCTGTTCTCGCTACTATCACTATTCAACATTGCTGTATTAAATGAGTGTGTTTTCTTTCTAGGGATTTCTTGAAACAAAATAAGGTTTCCGAGGGCAAGAACGATATGTGCCTGCTTCCATCACTTTTGAAAACTGCTTTCATACCAAGGCAACCAGAAATTCTCGATTCCCCAAGACAGCCCTGCTTTTCATCCCTTTGGGACCAGCATCCTAGCCCTGGGTTATTAGTTTTGTTGGTTACTGAGCGCAGCAGGAGGGGAGGAAGGAGGGGGCATCCTCCCCACTTCACGAGTGTGGTTTCCTTGTGCAACTCCCCCCAAATCTGGATGTTCGTATCACAGTTTCAGAATCAAATTAGGGAACTTCGGCAGAAACTGCCACCCCCAAAGGGTGGGGTTGGGGAAACCAGAGCGTGGGTAGAATAACCTTTGGGCCACAACAGCTTTATGGAAGGTGAAGGGGAGCAGAATATGCAACCCCAAAATGTGCCACTCTGGTATGTGGATTGTTTTAAGTTGAAGGCAGTCAAGACCCAGCAGAACGAAGAAAAACTTACCTCTCCCTTAACTGCCTAAAGGAACTTAGATAGGGGCCCTACCCGACCTAGTTGTTAAGCGTCTGCCTTCGGCTCAGGTCATGATCCCAGGGTCCTGGGATGGAGTCCCACATCTTTGCTCGGCAAGGAGCTTGCTTCTCCCTCTCCCTCTGCCTGCCGCTCCCCCTGCTTGTGCTCACTCTCTGGCAAATAAATAAATAAAGTCTTAAAAAAGAGAGAGAGAGACCTGTTACAAGAGGTAACTTCTTATCTGAGTGACCTATCTTGTTTGGCAGGGCAAACATCTAATTTCCAAACATCTGCTCTTCTTTTGTCCTGTGAATCACCCTCCTCTCCCTTGAAGCCCCAGGCCCCTATCCGGTGCCTTCCTTCAACTTGTCCTTGAGGCTCACATCTTTGAGCTTCCATACATTCATAATTAAATTTGGTTTTCTCCTGTTAATCTGTCTCATGTCGATTGAATTATTAGGCCAGCCAAAGAATCTGGAAGGAAAGAAAGGGAACATTTTTCTCCCCTACAAAGGTTAAGGTATGAGAGAGTAAAGAGAACAAAGGCTTTGTTTTGTTTTGTTTTTGTTTGTTTTTTAAAAGATTTTATTTATTTGACAGAGAGATGGAGAGAGAGCACAAGTAGGCAGAGCAGCAGGCAGAGGGAGAGGGAGAAGCAGGCTCCCGTTGAGCAGGGACCCTGGGATCATGACCTGAGCTGAAGGCAGATGCTTAACCAACTGAGCCACCCAGGCACCCCAAAACAAAGGTTCTGGAGTCCGACAGAGCCACAGATCCGGGATGGAATCCTCCCTCCGCTGCCTACTGCCTCAGTGACTCTGGGCAAGCTCCTGAACTTCTCCCTTAAAAGGCAGTTAGTAAGAGGTCAGATGATTTTGTAGGCTTACTGTAGGCTCTGGAAAGAATATTTATAGAGTACCAGGCCCAGGATCCAGGCTCACCGTTCACTCAGTCATGCCTGTGGATATGAATACCTGAGGCACTTGCTAAAAATACAGATATTTTCCCCCTAGAGATTCAGATGTCCTAAGCCCGGGGTAAATAAACCATAGACCAGGGTGAACATTCCCTAATTCCCTGCCTCTGGGGACTCGAAGCGCCCCCTCCTCCCTGAGGTGGCTCTTACTGCCACACGGGCTTAGGAATCCCTGCAGCAACAGTGATTTACCGTTATTGTGACCAGTGTCACTGCGACTTTGCTCCTTCCTGCCCAGCCCCGCAGCGCTACTCCAGGCTGCCGCAGTCATGGGGGTCTGCCTACTTTCTTACACTAAAGGCGCTGCATCTTCTACTCCACTTCCTTCCTCCCACCTTCACTCCTCAGTCAACCTGCTCTCTGCCATCTGTCGAGTTGGAAAGGCCCGAGTGGATGAATTCACATGAAGGCTTTGAACTGAAAATGACTTACTGAGTTACGCAGGCCAGGCATATTTCATAACAAGTGGCACAAACTAGAGAAATTCATCCTAAATAATAGCAGTCCTGGCCCAGTGGGAGATGTTTTGAGAAGAGGGATCTCTCAATTCCTGCCCTTGCCTACGTGCTGTTGCATTTGCATGTGTGTAGGAATCACTGGGAAGATCTTGTGAAAATGCAAATGATGCTATTACATACTATAGCTAAGGAGGGGCCCGAGATTCTGCACTTCTAATGAGCTCCCGGGTAGTCCAATGCTGGGGGTCCAAGGACATTTTGAGTGTCAAGGGTTGGGTAGTGGTGAAGAAAAGAGAGCTTGGGCCCTAAACGTTTGGAAACTTACCAACAACTAGAGGTTAATGTGATCAGGAATATCTAGAGTCTCTTAGGAAGGCACCAAGCCATAGGTCTGTTGGCAGTACACCCACACACAACCCACAAATACCAAATCAGGGCTCTTCAACAACCTCAACGACTTCATTTGATCTTCACCGAAAGGCTGAGAAGCCGTTCCTCAGCAACTTAGAAATCGTTTCTTTCCACAAGGAAACATCTCCACAGGGAAATAACAACTGGGAACTCCAAAATGTATTGTAAAAGCATTTTATGCAGTTATTTTTAAATTGCATCTAAACAATTATAGAAAGGAAGTAGAGGTAAGTGTGCTTGTTTTATACGTGACAGACAATACAAGAACACCAAGAGAATTGTTGGCAGAGCCAGCACTCCTGGAACAATGAAATTTCCATTAGCCTGTGTGGCACAGTGAGCTCCACAAACGTAAATGGTTTTGAAAACATTCAAGGGGCTACTGCTGTTAATGTTCTATAGGAAGTTAAAGCACAATGTGAAACAATAAAATACTGAATGTGAAAGCCTGGAACAATAGAGCACAGGCCTGGTGTTCTGGAAATCGGGCAGTAATGTATTTGTAAAGTTGGAAGGTCTCTACGAGGCAGACACTGGCTGGTCTAAAAGGTTACACGGAGCAAGCTCCTTAACTGCAATTGTGTTTACAAAGACAAGTTTCACCTTAGGTGTGTGAGTTGAAGCCTCTAGGGACGCTGACATCCAGGCTCACAATCATATCACTTGACCCTTTAGCTCCACACATCATCTAGGAAAACCAGCTTAGGCACTTGCACAGATTCAAAGCCTCTTCCTAGGGTGGCCGGAACCTCCTGGAACACCACGGCAGTGTCTGTGGATGACCCATTTAAAACTGCCACCACTCTCGAGAGGACTCCAGCTATAACCTTCATCTGCAGTCCACATTGCCTCTTACTCAGAAAGCCTTCCTCCTGTCCCTGGAAACCTGGCTTTTTAGCCTCCAGCTGCTGAGCTACCAGGCGGAGAAAAACAGCATCAAGCAATGTCAGCCAGAAATTTTCACTGTGTCTGCAGTTCCGCTTGTGCCTGTGGGAAGATCATATTATACCCAACTGTACACAAGCCTAGTCTTCTTTGTATGCACCGACCCATTCGGTTTTAACCTCTAGTGCCTTTTTTGGGGGGGGGGTTGTTGTTTTTTAAAAAAGATTTTATTTATTTGACAGAGAGAGAGGGAACACAAGCAGGGGGAGTGGGAGAGGGAGAAGCAGGCTTCCCGCTGAGCCACGAGCCCAATATGGGGCTCGATCCCAGGACCCTGGGATCATGACCTGAGCTGAAGGCAGACGCCTAACGACTGAGCCACCCAGGCGCCCCTCTAGTGCTTTTTTGAAGTACAGAAGACAAAGGAGGAGCAGCCTGTTCACTGTCTAGGTGGGGACACAGTGGGACAATGGTGTAGTTTATTTCTGGTATTAAACGCATCACTCACGTGTTTCTTTTGTGTTTTAACTTTTGATCGACCTATAACACACATGGAGTAAAGTGCACAAATTATGTATGAACAGCTCAGCAAATGCTCACAAACTGATCACATCCTTTGGATCAGCACCCAAACAGGAAATGGAGCACTGCAGGATCCCAGAAACCCCTTTGGTGCCCCTTTGAGTCACTCTAGCCTCCCTGGCCCCTGGAATGACTATCCTGACTTTTAATATTATTCCATAGATTGCTTTGGCACCTTTTCCAATTTTAAACAAAACTCTAAAAACTGATTTAGTTTTTGAAACATGAAATTAAGAGGGACTAATATTAATACCAAATGTTTTTTAAGTTAGTTTTTTCACAATAATTTGGGAGTCCTAATATTAAAGTGTCTTTTTTAGTCCAGTCCAATTGCTATGTACTGGATTGTGTCCTACCCCCACCCGCCAAATTCATATGTTGAATCCCTAGCCCCCAAAGTGACTGTATTTGTAGACAGGGCTTTTAGGAGGTGATTAAGGTTAAATGAGGTCATGAGGGTGGCGCTCTAATCTGATAGGACTGTGGCCTTAGAAGAAGAGGAAGCTAACTCTGCCCCCCCACCCCCCCAGCCCCCCACAGTCTGCCCTGTGCGAGGACACAGCAAGAAGGCTACCATCTGGAAGCCAGGAAAGAGAGCGCTCACTAGGATCCAGGACCTTGATCTTGGACTTCCTCCCGGCCTCCAGAACTGTGAGAAATAAATTTCTATTATTTAAGGCCCCCAGTCTGTGGTGTTTTGTTACGGCAGCCCGAACTGACCCATACATGAGTTTTCTTTAAAATGCCCTTCACTTTTCTGAGTAATGAGTTTATCCCTGAAGACCAGCCTCTACATTTCAAAATAATGCATTGTCTTTTCAGTACTAAGAGAAACTGGTACAAAAAATTAACTTAACACTGCCCAGTAGGACAAGCGGGTTCATTAGATAAACATAATGAAACCTGTGTACAAGGTGCTGGGACAAAAAGGCAGACAGGCCAGATCCGTCTCTTCCATGCAATTTATACTTTTCTCAGGAAGTTTCGCTTATTGCAAGTCAACGGCAGATAGTAACAGTGTCTCTAACGTACGCTTACGTGCCCTGACTCAGAAGGAAAGCAGTAAAAGCGCCCCTGTCCTTGCCGCCGCCTTTGAAATCAGGGTGGTAGCTGCAGCGCCTCACACCAAAACGAGACATCGAACACATGTTGTTGATTAAGAGGCCGCTGGAGGATTCAGAAGTGTGGCTGGCGCAAGAGAGGTGCCAAGAGGTGGCTTTCTTTAATCAACACTCTGTTGGAAAGAAGCGGGCTCCCAGTGGAATCACCCATAGTACCCAAAGGGAGTGCAGGGATTCTATTTGCAAGCCAGTGTGACGAGAAGGGTTTCCACTGAGTCATATTTTCACAAGCCATCATTTCCCCCTGCTGTAAACAAAAGCCAATTAATGTGTAGGAGGCGACTTTCTTAGAGTTGAATAAAAATAACTCGGCAACCGGGTGGTATGCAATTTGCCACTTGGGCTTTTAATTTACAGACCTACTGCATGCCACTCGTGTCGGTCAAAGAAACAAGAAATAATCAGAAAGGTAGGCTAATGGGGAGAATCAGACGTTTGCAGATCTGGGTCCTCCTCATAGCTCAAAAGGCACCATTTGGTATCCTGCATCCAAATATAAAACAAATGATCTGTCTCCAACATAAACTATTTAGGCTGAAAACCAGCCAAATGAAAGCAGCTACCACTAGATTAAAAAGTCATTTTCTCAGCCAACCCAGATTTAAAAAGAAACATTTTATGAACATATTTCTTCAACTCAAGCAGATTTTTATTATTCTGTGTTTCAGCTGCACACAAAAATAAAAACAGCATCTCCTGGCATGACCATTTGCCAGAAATTTAATTTCAGATAAACAGATGGTGCTAAACTAAAAATATTAGTAGGGTATCATCTGTGAAATTCAAATCATTTTAGTATATGTTGTCCTTAGTCTTTTTTTTTTAAACAAATAAGTTTTTTTTTTCTTCTAAATCTACTACACAGAAATACAGCTAATATTTATGTTAGAGGATGCTGAAAAGGGGCAGTTGGCATTTCTCTTATGCCCCTTATCTCTAGGGGCTCTTGACAAGGAATAGACTTAAAATGTACTATCCCTTCTTCATTTCAGGGCCCTGAGCTAAATCTGGATCCAAATTTTGAAGACTACAAATTAAAGTTAGAATTCTCTTTCCTGGTTGATTTACTTGCTATTCAAGCCTTGGGCACATTTTGTGCACCTGGGGGTCTAAGTTCTATATGGGCCGACGCCATTGAAAAGCACGGAAGCAGATAAAGGAGAAGAGGGCTTCTGGAAACAGCAAATGGCGGAAAGACAAGCTTCCCATGTGCCATTAGTAAGTAAAGCAAAGGGGCGCCTGCGTGGCTCAGTCGGTTGGGCATCTGCCTTTGGCTCAGGTCATGATCCACGGGGTCCTGAGGTCGGGCCCTGCATCTGACTCCCTGCTCAGCAGGGAATCTGCTTCTCCCTCTCCCTTCCCCGCCCTTCCCTGCTTGTGCTTGCTCGCTCTGTCTCTCTCTCTCTCTCTTTGTCTCAAATAAATAAAATCTTAAAAAAAAAAGCTCTAACTGACTCGAAGCCTGAGTTGGATCAGAGTGCATTCCCATTTTGTGCAGTCTTACTGCACACCATACATCAGGTCGAACCACATGAAAGTGCCAATGTTCAACCAGTTTTGACCATCACATATTTCAACCTAATATTGAGACTGTTTCCCAAGACCACTTCATTTCTAACCCTGCCCCTAGTACAAATCAAGAACATTATTCAATAAGCATAATTAAGAGTACAAATCTAATATCGAAAGTCTTTCTAATATATGCTAAAGTGCATAAGAATCTGAATCTACTTCTGCTGCCACCAGCATCCATAATTAGGAGTTGACTAGTTCAGATAAAGAAATGGTTTTGGCATTATTTTTCTGGGAAATAAAAGAAGGCCAAGCCCTATTTGGAAATATATTGGTAGCCTTAAAGGGATTAAAAAACCCATAAATATATATGATTTTCCTGGATTTATACTACCTTAAATGAGTGATTCTTTACGGCAAGGTTTCTCAGCCTTGGTACTATTGGCATTTTGGACAAGATAATTCTTTGTTGTTGGCGGGGGAGGGTGGTCCTGTGCACTGTGAGAAGTTTAACAGCATCCCTGGACTCTACCCACTAGATGCCAGCAGCAGGCCCCCCTCCAATTAGGACAACCAAAAATGTCTCCACACATTGCCAAATGTTGGGGGAGGGGAGCTCGATCATCCCCAGTTAAGACTTGAGAAGACTTCTTTAAGGTCTTTACTCAATAGCCAACCTATCTCATGTGTTTCTCCTTCTCTCGTGAAGAGGAAAGCCTCACTGGAAATAACAAAGTACCTTCTCAAAGGTTTTGGGTTAGGGTTGCCAAATTTAACAAATTAAAAACAGAGGAGGCCCAGTTAAATTTGAATTTCAGGTAAACTCGAAATCATTTCTCAGTATAAACCTGTCCCAAATATTGCATAGCATTTAATCTGGCAACCTTATTTCCAGTGAGGTACAAATATCATAAATAGGTGACTATAAATAAATAGATAAATTATGAATTCATGACAGGGGAAAGACAGGATTAAAATAGGATTAAATAGTGGGGCGCCTGGGTGGCTCAGTTGGTTAAGCGACTGCCTTCGGCTCAGGTCATGATCCTGGAGTCCCGGGATCGAGTCCCGCATCGGGCTCCCTGCTCGGCAGGGAGTCTGCTTCTGCCTCTGACCCTCCCCCCTCTCATGCTCTCTCTATCTCATTGTCTCTCTCAAATAAATAAATAAAATCTTAAAAAAAAAAAAAGGATTAAATAGAGTGGCAAAGATAACACAAGCAGTAGGTTATAGTAAATAAAAGCAGCACATACTTTGGAGCCAGGCGGCTGAGTTGGAACCTGACAGTGCCCAACCTCCAATGTGGGAGGGGAGATTATAATTCTGTGCCCGAGTAGTTACGTGAGTGGTACGATGAAAGTGAGGCAGCTCTTTAAAGATGAAGTGAGGGGCACCTGGGTGGCTCAATCGGTTAAGCGGTTAAGCGGTTATGCGTCTGCCTTTGGCTCGGGCTCCTCTTCCTTTCCTGCTTCCCCTGCTTGTGTTCTCTGTATGTGTGTCAAATAAATGAATAAAATGTTTTAAAAAAAAATGAAGTGAATGATACATAATGTTTCTAGCACTTGGCACTCTCTGGGTGTGTTGGGCTGATGACCCAGGAGTCTAAGAGCACCACGGACAGGATGCTCATCTGGTACTGTCACTACCCCAGATAGAATCTAACAGGTCCCAGGCAGCACCTGCCTGGGGCAAGAGGGGAAGCCGAGGATTGACGCTACCTGTCCACTCGTAGCTACCTGTCATGCTGGACAGCTAACAGCTGAATGACCCTCTCAGGGCCCCCTGAATAGGGCTAGGAGCATATACTGAACAGAGAGGGGTACAAAGACCGAGAAAAAGAGAACTGCAACCTGACATATGCAGAGTTACAGTGTTCAACATCTAAAAGGCTCTTCTCAAAAGAGCTTTTCACTCCAATTTTCCACCTTGCAATTGGTCTGACAATGTGGAGAATATATTAAACATTTTTTAAAGCCTTTTTTTTTTTTTAAAGGTACTTCCTGGGGCTCCTGCTGGCTCAGTTGGTGGTGCGTGTGACTCTTGACCTCAGGGTTGTGAGTGTGAAACCCCCATGTTGGGTGCAGAAATTACTTTAAAAAATAAAAAATCTTTAAAAAATAAAAAATTTTAAGAAAGGTACTTCCCTAGATTTCAATTTCTTCATCTGCAAAAAGAGGGGGCGGGGCCAATAAACTCTCATATTCATACCAGGTTTGAAAAATTATGTGATTCCTCCCTTCAAAGGGCCAAGTGAAGTCTCAGCTCCTCCTGAAGGGTTCTGCTCTGGAAATCCTGCCAGCACTAATCTCTCCCTGAGCTTTTACTATCTCTACCTGCCATTAAAACAAAACTATCTACCTTGAGTTACTTCATATTTTTAAAAGACTGTATTACCTATATAAGTTTACAGAATAATAAAGCAAATATCTATGTAATGCACCACTCAATCTAAGAAATAACACTACCAATGTTTCAAGGTCCTTACCACATCCCTTTTGCCCCCAGCGGTAACCACTATGTTGAATTTTGTCAATTGTTTTATTCCCTTGCTTTTCTTAATAGTTTTACAGCATTTATATGTATCCTTGAAGAATATCTGTTTAGAGTTGCTTGCTTCTGAATGCTGTGTATGTTCACACTCTATAGTCTGTATTCTGTGACTTCCTTTACTCATTAGTGTATTTGTGAGATTCAGCCATCTCGACAGGTGAAATTCTAGTTCAATCATGATCACTGCTCTACGGTATCCTATTGTATGAATATATTACCATTTACCCATTATTCTGTCAATGGACTCTCAGGTTGTTTCCAGTTTACTGCTATTTTGAATACTGCTGTGGTGGACATTTTTAATGTCTCCTGGTGCACACAGACCAGAGTTTCTTTAGCGTATACCAGTAAGACATGTGCACCTTCATTTTTCTAGATGATGCCAAATTGTTTTCTAAAGGGGTTTACTAATTCACATCCTCACCAGCAGAATATTCTCTTTGATGCATGTCCTCCGCACTAGGTATTGTGAGAGTAAATAAAAATCATTTCTCTGTTTACAGAGGGCAAAGACACCGTTCTCTCCCCACCCCCAACCCTTCTCTTACAATGTTTCCTAAGACATAGTGACATCATGAGTCGGAGTCCTTACTCTGACCTTTAGAATAGAGATAAATCTCTCCAGTCTCCAATTTTGACAATGTAGTTATCTCTAAGGTTGAGGGCCAAATAGCCTCTAGATATGTAAATGTGTGTACCTCTGGAATTAGCTGAAGGGTCTCCTGAGAGAGGTACAGGAGGCCTTCAAAAGGCTAAGTCCTTTGTCTCGGCAGGAGATAGGAGAAGTCACTGTTTTTCTTTCTGCTTTGCTCTATAAAGTATGTGAGATTTTATCCTAATTTCATAGTCTCTTGCATGGACTATTTGCATCATATGTTTTCTCTCTTTTGTACATTAGTACAGAGAGGGGTCTTGCTGGCAGGATTGTTTTATTTTCTGTCATATTATTCTTCCATCCATTAAATTTTTTTTTTTACTTTGGAGTAAATTTAGATTTACAGAAAAATTGTAAAGGTGGTATAAAGAATTCCCATGCACCCCTTATTTCCATTCATTGGACTTTTTTTTTAGTTGAATACTTAGTATCATCTAAGGTTTGCATATATATCATGTAAATTATATATAATTGTATATAAACTATATTACATATATCTGCTAATATATACATTTGTCTCTGTAAGAGTCTGGGGAAGGAGCTGCTCTAGGTTTCAGTACTTCCTATAAGGCCCTAGCTCTGTGAAGAAAGGCCCTCACTAAACTTGGAGTACAGGTGAGAGAGGGCCAAACTGCTCCCTTAAGAAAATGGAAGGAATCTGTATTTGGCTCCTGAGAGGGACAAAACAGAGAAGGGAAAGAAGAGAGGGAGAACTGCACAAGGACACAAAGTGAAGTGGAGCTGGAGAGGAGGCCAAGAAATTGTTTTCAAAATCTAGATATCCAAAGTTAATTGTAAGTTTTGCCCACTGTAATCCAGGAGTGCACAAAATACATGTTTTAGCCAAGTGCCCAGTGGCTTGAGCCAAGGCCAGAAACAAATACAGTTGACTCTTGAACAACATAGCTTTGAACTGCGTGGGTTCACGTATATGCAGATTTGGTTCTGTAAATATATTGGAAAGGTTTTGGAGATTTGCCACAATCTGAAAAAAACTTGCAGACAAAACGCATAGCCTAGAAATACCAAAAAGAGAGAGAAAGAAAGAAAGAAAGAAAGAAAGAAAGAAAGAAAGAAAGAAAGAAAGAAAGAAAGAAAGAAA
>NW_023270158.1:1763505-1972590 GCF_011800145.1 Mirounga leonina | reverse complement strand
AAAGAAAGAAAGAAAGAAAGAAAGAAAGAAAGAAAGAAAGAAAGAAAAGGTTAGGTATTGTAAGAAGATAGCACATAATACATATAACATACAAAATATATGTTAATTGACTTCATGTTATCTCGGTAAGGCTTCAGATCAAAAGTAGGCTGTTAGTAGTTAAGTTTGGGGGGAGTCAAAAGTTACACATGGATTTTCAACTGCAAATGGGGTGGGGCCCTAACCCTCATTTTGTTCAAGGGCCAACTGTATTTTATCCTAGAATGAAATTCCATATATAAAATTTCATTCTAAAATATTATAATTATATTAGGAAAAGTTACAGTCGTCATTATTTGAAGTGTGACATTTTACTGTAGCTACAGAAACATCTGGGCTCAGACAGCTGCTGGACTGCTCTTTCAACCCTTGTACCACATGCTGGCAATTTTGTACCAGATGGACATTGACTTTCAAGTGAAGTCAGAGCAGGCGCATGGTGTTTTCGGCCAGCACGTGGATTTCTGCTTCCGGGGATGTTGCCACCCATCTAAGTTTCCTTCCTAATAGTAACTGACCCAGGTCAAAATTCACCTCCTAGAGTTAAAGGTTAGGTGGATGGTGACAATACCATTTCACTGACAAAGGCTCATCAACCAAGCTCTTGGGCATGGCTTAAAGAAGATTATTTCTGAATATTTTCAGGAGCAACCTTCAGATTGTTTTTCTTGCTCTGGCTTTTTATTTCTAATAAGTGTGCAGCACTTACATTGCTTCACATGATTACAGGAGATAAATTTGTCCTCAAACCTTGGATCTGGAAATGTGGCATTGGAGCAAGTAATTGGCTTTCAAGATGACAAAATTATCTCTGAATTTCCACCTGCATCTCAGCTTTCATTGCATTCACACCAATTTTAGCATCTGCGGTGGAGAAAAATGATAGAGGTAGCTTTCCAGCAGGTCATGGAGAAAATACTTGCAGCTTCAAGGCACATCAGTCTGCTTAACTGCTTCAGCAGCTTCCAGCAAATAAACTACCTTCATTGCAAGTAACCGCTGGTTGTTAATAAGCCCTGCTATGTTGGTATCGTTATCTGCAAAGCACAGAATTAAGGTTCTTCTGTCTAAGTAACTTTTTTTTTTAAGTTTCAATTTATTTATTTACTTAAGTAATCTTTACACCCAACGTGGGGCTTGAACCCATGACCCAGAGATTAAGGGTCTCATGCTCTTCCAACTGAGCCAGCCAGGTGCTCCCAAGTGACATTTTTTTTTCCTTAAGCGTGTTATTGCTGCTTTTACATCTTGTTTGACTTGCAGTTTGGGAAGTACTGTTGGCAGCACTTTACACACTGTTAGGGAAGGAGTTCCTGTTTATTAAAAGCGACAATGCATTAAATTCATGCTTCCTCAACTTTAGTGATTCCCCAGTGATTCTGATTTGGTAGTTCAGGGTAGGACCCAAGAATTTACAATTCTATGGAGCTCCCAGGAGATGCAGCCGCTGGTGGGGAGCCCACACCTGGAATAGCTCTGAGTTAAATAATGACCTTGTCCCCACCCACTGTCTTCAGTTGCAGGTCTGGTTTGCTGAAGGGATGTCCGTCTGCTCTTCTTATTTTGCCAATTTCTAAGCTTCTTTCCAAGGAAACCATTCAGCCCTCTGTTCTTTTTTCTTTTTTTCTTTTTAAACAGCAATATTGAGATACAATTCACATACCATACAATTAATCCACTTACAGTGTATGATCCAATGGGTTTTAGTATATCGACGAAGTTGTGCAAACATCAACATAACTTCAGAATATTTGCATCACCTCGGAAAGAAACTCCATATCCTTTAGCTATCACCTCCACGTCCCCCCAGCCCCTGGCAACTGCCAATCTACTTTCTGTCTCCAGGATTTTGCCAATTCTAGATATTTTAGACAAATGGAACTGTACGGTCACCCTCTGCTCCTAAGTGTTTCCTTGAAGGGACAGGAGCAGAGTAATATTTGTCAGGACTGAACAAGATTAGAAAAACAACTCTGTTTGGCACCATTGTTTAAGAAACGAGGCTCTCAGGGATGATATCTTTTCCTGAACAGGGTCATGGCATTGGCGGTGAAGGTTATTTGGATTTTGAAGGTTTATTATTTGCTGTTGTGGTGGGATCTACTTATTTTATGTGGCCATGCCACCGCCTTCCGATGACAATCCATTCTTTCTTCTGGGGGACTGTCTTCCCTGCTCTGTGTGGTTTTAATGGCGCAGCTAATCACAATACCCTCCTCCCAGCTCCCATCACCTCCCCTGCAACCCACGTTATAGACTGAATTCTGTGTCCCCACAAAATTTATGGGTTGAGATCTCAGCCCCCAATGTGAGGGTATGAGGAGGTGGGATCATTGGGAAGTGATTCAGTCAGGGCAGAGCTGCATGAGCGGGATTAGTGCCTTCCTAAGAGACGGGACCAAGCTTGCTTCCTCTCCCTGTACTCTGCCAGAGGGAGGACACAGCAAGAAGGTGGCCATCTAGAAACCAGCAAGAGGGCTCTCACCCGAACCCATCCAAGCTGGCCCATGTGTGAAATAAGTGTTGGTTGCTCCAGCCACCAAGCCTATGATATTCTATGATAGCTGCCTGAGCTAAGGCAACCTGATTCATAGGAGAGGGTACCTGACCGAAGCTGGCTTTGGACATTTCCAAAACAGCCCTAAGGGAAGGGAACTGTTTCTTTCCAGGTATATGTGTTGGAAGGATGTGAGCCCTGGAGCAGCCATTAAGCAGGGTTTCAACATCCTGGCTGACACCTGCATAGAGAGGCAGAAGCAGGGAGGGAGGTAGTCTTGAGGAGAGGGAGCATCCCCATCTTACCCTGAGGTTCCCAGGGCCACCCTGGCTCTTGCTTCCCCAAGACTGGTTTGTTGGTTCTGATCCCTATTCTAGAAGTATGGAATGGACCTCAAGCAGGTCTGAAGTCTCAGAACCAGAAACTTGTGGTAAATGAATATTTACTGTCACCAGTCTCATGGCAAATGGGGACTTGTTTTGTGTCCGTTTCTTATATCTGGCCAGGAGGCAAGCAGGCAGCCAGGCTCTCCGGTATGAATGAAAGGGGCTAAGAGAGTAAAAAGACCTCAAGAGAAGAGGCAGGTGAGAGTTTCTCCCATCCAGTAAAATCACCACTCTGTGCCCACTGGCCTTAAAGGGATCTTGGAGGAACCAAGGATGCCAGCTGCATCATCTCCTGCAGAAGATGAAGCTAAGTTGCCTGAAGCTAAGTTTCTGTGTCTTTTGACATCAGAGAAAACACATTCCTTTAACTTTGTCTATGGGCATCTTTCCACCAACCACATCACTGTCCCACTGAGAAAACAGGGCAATGAATTCTCCCAAGATCCTTCTAATAGATCCCTTTTTATCTAAAGTCCTTTTTGTTTGCTTCATCATCTGTTTCGAAAAGTTCCAACTAAGAAAACTACCGATGCTAAGGAATTTAGTCACCACTCTGCTTATCTAAAGATAAGGCACTCGCTATACTTTTGTGCAAAATATGACTATATATCACTGTCGAGCAGAACACCGTGCACCAGCTATCAATCTATCAATCCCAAGGGAGCAGAACATTGCACACCAGCTACCAGAGGACTCTAAACACTTCTGCCCATTGCACAATGGTACTGGAGTTGCCAAGGAAAACACAACATGGTCAAGTGCTAAATGGAACGATGTTTGACTTACACAGAGAAAACACAGAGCAAGACCAGCTTTGATAGTGGGGGTCGGTCCCCCATGGCCAGTGGGTCCCCTGGGCAGCCAATGCAGGGCAACTGGCCTATGCACACCCCTCTTGTGTCACAGCAGAACTCTGATCACTCCACGCGGAGTCTGAAATACTGAAAGCGAGGTGTGTGCCTGTGGGCCATTGACATACAGGTGTAAGCAGAGTGAAGGAACATTCATTGAGCATGAAACAGGGAAAGATACTCCCACACAAGACAGTCAGCCCAGCACAGGCTGTGTGGGCTCTTTATCCCTCAATAAGGAAGTATTCCAGGTCCAAGGCCCATTCTTAGGTGGCTGAGTGAGACTGTGTACGTGAGTCTGCCTTTCTCAGTAATAACCATAGCCACTTGGAGATTCTGACTTGCAAGGCACAGAAAACCTAACTCAGACAGAACTGGCTCACATAACTGATAAGCTCCAGTAGTAAGGGCCCCAGGCTCCATTTATTTGTGATTCTTGGCTCTGCCTTCCTATGTCATACCGCAACCATTTTAAGACAGGCATTCTTTACGGAAGCAAAATGCGTGCAGGTTTTGTCTCTCCTGACATTAGACTCTTCTCTAATTGGACAAACTCAGCATTCCTGAAACAAAAGGGGAAGGGATCAAGGCTGCCACTTGTTGGGCAAAGCAATCGCAAAGTCTGCCGCATTGACCCCAGGTCTCTGTTTGGACCTAGTTTAGTTTGATAATGGCTGCATTTCCATTCCGAGCCAGGTATTGTTGATGAGTGAACAACAGCCCTGCCCAAGAGAAACACACAGGCTTCTAATCAATTCATAAATGCTTCCTTTGAATGTAATATCAAATGCTAATTTAAAGGTAGCCTAAGAAACCCAGAGGGGGGTACTTCGCCTAACCAAGGGTGTTGTAAAGGCTCCCTCGTAAATATTTTCCCTGTACTTGGAGGTATATGCACTTGAGACTTCAACTCCGTACAGAAGCTCCATGAGGCCTGACCCCACGGTATTCACTTATCCCTGGCAGAGACTGGCTCTCAGGCCATCCCCAGTCTGTTCCAAACAAAGCCTTTGCATAACTGTATTTTAGCCCCATTAGTGGTTTTGTTTCCATTTTCAGCCAGTTGTTTGTTCGGTTGTTACATTCTTTTTCCCTACCTTCTGACAGTGTAACAATCTTAGGCTGCCCTCCTCCGTTTGTTCTCACAGCTTTCCACCCTCTCCACCTACATATGAAAACTTAAGTTTCATTTTCCAATGTATGGAGACACAGTAGCACTTTTCAGAGCCAAGTCAGAGGATACTGGGAAGGTGAGAACTGACTTATTAAGTACCAAGCATGTACTGGCAAGAGAGTAGACTTTTTTTTTGGCATCCGTTTAATTCTCAAGGTCTGTGAGATAGATCTAGTTTCCCTTTTTTACAAATGAGGAAAAGAGCCCAGAGAAGGTGGGTCACTCACGGAGAGTTATGCAGCTGCTTAGTGAAGAGGTAGAAATCTACACCCAAGGCCATCTGATTTCAAAGTTTTTCCAAAGCTGTTTTCTTCATTACCCAGTGATTTCAATTTTGGCTGTAATAAAAATCATCTGGAGAGTTAAAACACACACACACACACACACACACACGACTTGGGCACCACTCCTAGACAGCCTTATTTTAAAAGGGTGGGGCCCAGGCCTCAGCATTTTCCTTCAAAGCTCCTTGGATGAGTCTCATGAAAACCCAGGGTTAGAACAAATTGTACTAGAACATGCTTGCCTCCCAAACCATATCAACAAATTTCATGAAACATCACAGGCTGGACAGCACTTCAATCTCAACATCTAAAAATAGCTAACAGTGGGACGCCTGGGTGGCTCAGTCGGTTAAGCGTCTGCCTTCGGCTCAGGTCATGATCCCAGGGTCCTGGGATCGAGTCCCGCATCGGGCTCCCTGCTCCATGGGGAACCTGCTTCTCCCTCTGCCTCTGTCTCTCTCTCTGTCTCTCATGAATAAATAAATAAAATCTTAAAAAATAAAAAATAAAAAATAAATAAATAAATAAAAATAGCTAATAGTGGCACCAATACACAGTATTAAAGGAAACCCAGAGTAGTTTCACCTAGGATGCTTCACTCATGCAAAGTGTTTATGATAGACCGGGGACCAACATAACAAATCAGAACCCAGAAGCCTGCTCTTGACTTTGTTTCTGAGCCTGCATGTGATGGTTGGCTTCTCAGCACACACCACGAACGCCCTGCCCCGTATGCCCTCGGCCCACCCTGGGTTCACCTGCAGCTCCTGGGGAAGACAGGCTTGTACACACTGACAGCTCCTCACCTCAGGCAGTGACCCGTGTTTCTCTGCTTCTTTGCCTGACGGCTTTCTCTAGCACCTCTGGAGCAGGCTCAGTCCCAGCACAGCTGTCTGGGAAGTGCCAGGGATTTATTATCCCCTGGGACAGCCCTTATCCAATGAGGAACAGAAGCCTGTGGCGAAATACCTAGGGTTCGGAGGCTGCTTGGTTCCCCTGAGCTTCATTTGCACATGGTTAGAATGACTCATAACTCACCCCTTTCAGTGACTTCCTCCCTCGCCTAACGATCCCCACTCCCTTGCTTATGCTTCCTGGGATCACCTCCCCAGTTTACTCTTTGCACCTAAATCTTAGTCTCAGGGTCTGATTTGGGGGAACCAAACTAGAACAACCTCTAGGTGTCTCATTTTAACCTCAGATGTGAATATGCATAAGCCAACAATGATACTAATTCATACATGAATACTACTTTATAGCTTACAAAGAGCTTTCACAAACACTATCATCTTGATCACTAAAGGAGGAAAACATTTCCTAACACCATCACAAGATGGTTAGGGGATGGATCCAGTGAGCTTTAATTTCTTGAGAGAAAAGTATACCATTATCATAATAAAGACAGGCCATAGATTCATTTTTCCCTGTATGCACATACCCTGCTGACTCTATTTGACTCTATTAGTGGGTCCTTCACAAGAGAAATGATCTCTTCAAGCAAATATTGGAAATAACTCTTTGGTTTTACACAGAGGGATGCTCAAGTAATTAGTGCAACAACATCAATGGGTTGTGGGGTTGTTGTTTTTTTTTTTTAAGTTTTGTCATGAATAGTCATTCATGCTTCATTATGTAAAATTTTATGTTAAAAATATGTGTTGTGGAAACAGTCTTCATTGAGATAAAAGCAATCTGACATGGGCCACAGACTAGGGATAACAGAGAAATTCAACATTTTTTTTTCTGTCCTATAATTTAAATAAAAATGAGATAGAAAGGGGGAGATCACTGGGGTTGCAACACAAAGAATGATATTCCTTGGCCATTACTTTGTAACATACAAAAGATTCTGCTGGGTACTATAGCTTCTAGCAGTCTTAGCTATAGAGAACTTTAGATAAAATTGACTAGCTCAAGGAAAAGATATTATTATTGTGAGAATAAGAATGAGCAAAAATGCACAGCTCTCTCTCTGAATCTAAATCCTTAATGAAATGGATAATCCTGCAGCAGAAGAATTCGATTGAAGCTATTATTGTCCCATCTGTGCTGAGTCAGGGCTGGCCACCTTGCACCTTTCTTCACAGACAGTAGGGCTCCTTTTTCAGTAGAATTACAATCTTTTTTCTTTTCTCTATAATTTGGACCTTTTTACTGCTGGTTGGATTTCTATTATTCATATTGTAAGGAATTTTAAAGCATTTCCTAAAAAACAAGATTAGAAGTTTTAAGTCTATATAGGAGGGTACCACCTTAACCACACAGTTAAGGTTCTTCTGGTTTCGTATTTATTTATTTTAAAGATTTTATTTTTAAGTAATCGCTCCACCCAACGTGGGGCTTGAACTCACAACCCCGAGGAGATCAAGAGTCATGTGCTCCACCGACTGAGCCAGCCAGGCACCCCTCATATTTACTTTTCAAGAAAATCTAGATGATTTCTTAAAATGTCTAAGCCATAAAATCCACAAATGAAGCCTTGAACTTCCAGGGTTCTTTCTCTTAACCCACTGGCCTCTAACCTTATATAAAACACACAATTTCATTTTTCTTTTGGGGTCAGGATTTGGTCTGAGTGGTCATGACAAACTGGGGTGCAATGTGGGTGTTTCCTTATAGAGGCTGAAAGTGTAAAGGGGCAAACTGCTTCTCAGGAAAAAAATAAAAACGGAACAGGAAAAAGTGCTGATCCTAACTATATGACTGCGAGAGAGGGTAAGCCAGATATGGAAGCAACATCTGTCTAGACTCATTGAACAAAAGGGCATGCAAACCTAAGAGACAAGAATTTGGAAACACATAAAGAGGTTTGAGGGAAAGGGAGTGGGTGGGTAGAAAAAAGACACGAGAAATCAGTAGAGGCCCCAGAGAGGAGCTAAATTTGCTAGTGACTGCATATTTGACATCTCAGTATAGTCAGACTTTCTAAAATACATAAACAAGTCCTGTTTTAGTCCTCAATCCCTACCAGAACATTCTATATGGGGACGGGGAGACTAGTGGGCTTGGCTCGGCCTATAGTCTAACATTTTTATTCTTTTTTTTTTTTTTAAGATTTTATTTATTTATTTGACAGAGAGAGAGGGACAGAGCACAAGCAGGGGGAGCAGCAGCAGAGGGAGAGGGAGAAGCAGGCTCCCCGCCCCACGAGCAGGGAGCCCGACGCGGGGCTCAATCCCAGGACCCTGGGATCATGACCTGAACCGAAGGCAGACACTTAACGACTGAGCCACCCAGGCGCCCCGCGCCCCAAACAGTTTTATTCTTGATAATAATAATATGGAGACGTTCACATATTAATTAAAACTGGTGTCGGTGTTCCAGATCATGATGGTAATTAATTACTACTGCAGGCTTAAGGATAGACTGTAGGGGCGCCTGGGTGGCTCAGTCGTTAAGCGTCTGCCTTCGGCTCAGGTCATGATCCCGGGGTCCTGGGATCGAGCCCCACGTCGAGCCCCACGTCGGGCTCCCTGCTCCGTGGGAAGCCTGCTTCTCCCTCTCACACTCCCCTTGCTTGTGTTCCCTCTCTTGCTGCCTCTCTGTCAAATAAATAAATAAAATCTTTAAAAAAAAAAAAAAAGGATAGACTGTAAAAGGGTAAAATGTAAAAAATGCATATATTCACCTGTTTTCTTGTGCTAAATTAATATAACATTATCCTGGGGAAGCAGGAAGATGTAACGTTCTTTTCAACATTTTTCTATGGGACTTTTTCATCTTTACAATTGGTTTTTAGATTGTGGGTAGAAATCAGTTTTTTGGAAAAATTCAAAATGTATTCACATCTTTTCTGAAGCAGATTTTTATCGAAAAGAGTTGATTATTTGTTGTCAGCATTCCAAAAACATGTGTTTGGGGGATTATTGCCCTCATCTATGCTTAGTTCTATAACTTATCAAATACCAACATTCTAGTCAGCAAGTAACTTTAAGGAAAAAAAAAAGTGTTTGAAATGGATAGTACTGAGATTAAAAGAGATGGCAATTTTGGTGTTGAGAATCAGCTTTCTTGTTTTAGAATCATCCAGTTGCCCCAAACTGACCTGAATTTTTCTGTTACTCATGAAGATGTCATCTTATCCAGATATAGCCCTTAACTTTTACCCTGGATTTTGGAACAATTCCTGTTGTTCTCTTTGCTAGGGGTAGACACCTATTTTTGATATATGAATTTATGCTTCTGAAAAGTTTTAAGTAATCAGTTAACTTAAGTTCACATACTACCACATAACACAGAATACTTGTTCATGTTTCCAAACACCAAATACTACTTTAAAATTATGCCCACTGTAGCATTCAGACGAGTTTTCTGTCAACACTCGGAAATTATAATATTCTTGGATGCTTTATTTATCAGCTCCTTTTCTCCTGCTGCTGTTTGCATGTTGGAGAAACAGTGCAACACTGTTTCTCCAACATGCAACTAACTTAAGCCAAGCTAACTTGGCTTAAGTTAGAGTCCCTTGACTCTAACTTAAGCCAAAAGACTTAAGTTAGAGTCAAGGGAATGTTATAAATGGCGGCGACCGGAACTGGACAAGGGACATAGATATTCCTAGGTCACTTTATGCATTTTGTTCTGGGTCTGGCTAAGAGTTAGTTCCTTTGATATCAGCTAAAACTGTCAAAATTAGTCAGTTGTGAAAATGCAAACCTTAGGAGGCATTCTTCATCTGAAAATCTGTGTTAATGCTAACTGTCCAGGCCCCCAGGAGAAAATCTGGTGAATAAGACTGCAAGAGCAGATTCGAACTTTCTTTCTTTCTTTCTTTTTTTTTTTTAAGGTTTTACTTATTTATTTGGCAGAGAGAGACACAGCGAGAGAGGGAACACAAGCAGGGGGAGGGCGAGAGGGAGAAGCAGGCTTCCCGCTGAGCAGGGAGCTGGATGTGGGGCTCGATCCCAGGACCCTGGGATCATGACCTGAGCCGAAGGCAGATGCTCAACAACTGAGCCACCCAGGTGCCCCAGATTTGAATTTTCTAATGCATGTTTCCCAGTTGGAAACAAATCACTTTTATTACCTTTTTCTTATTTTTTCATTTGCAATTTGTAGACTCATAAATATTATACGTAGTTTAAAACTGAATAGAATTCTATGATTTACTTTTTCATAAATTTTTTAGAAAGTAATTGGCTTGTTCTTTGGTACTCTCCTGATATTGAAGATGAAAAATGTTATATAAGCATTTTGATGGATTTTGAGGTTTTAAAAAATTTATGGTGGGGAAGTTGACTCTAGAATAATACCGTTTCTGATCTGGTGTCTCAATTGTACTTTTCTACTCCCACCCCTACCGTCATGTACACACTCCACTCATTCAGTACATTAGTTATGGCACCTGGATGGGAACATTCTTAAAGATGCTCTTAAAGATTGGAGGAGAGATATCAGTACGTCAAGTAAAATGTTTAGTAACCAGTGGGTTTTGAGTTTGCCAACTCGGAAGGAGACACATTGTTGAAATTTTAACATTCATCTGTTGTGGGGTGTTGGAAATACATTCAGGCGCTTTTAGTACATTTCTTGGTGGGCTACATGGGTAGCCTCTGGGTTCTTGTTAAGAGCTCTAGTAACTATTTTTGTGTTTCTTTTTCTTTTTAAGATTTTATTTATTTATTTGGCAGAGAGAGAGCACAAGCTGGGGGAGTGGCAGGCAGAGAGAGAGGGAGAAGCAGGCTCCCCGCCGAGCAGGGAGCCTGATGCGGGGCTCGATCCCAGGACCCTGGGACCATGACCTGAGCTGAAGGCAGACGCTTAACCGACTGAACCATCCAGGCGCCCCCATGTTTATGTTTCTTAAGCAGGTATTTATTATTTCCAGCTTCTGTTACTCTTTGAAGGAAAAACTAGGTCCTTAAAATTAATCTTAAAATCCTTAAAAATAATCACAGGAAGGACTTCAAGGTGTTCATCTAACAAGGGTGGTGGCTTTGTGCAAATTCCAAGATTAGGATGATCCTCACCTCGGCAGGTCTCCCTAATTCCTGACTGTGCACTCCCGATCGGGCGCCTCCTGCCCCTCTCAACTTCTCCATGAGTACAGAGGGACATGATCCTTCTCCTGGGGCCAACCCTGGTGATTCCAACTATACCCTGCCCCCGAACACTTCTCTACAGGAAACAGAAGCGTTGGGAATAGGGCACACACAATGCATGTGTGACACTGTCTGTCATATATTTCACTGATCCTCCTCCAAGTTTCCTCGATAAACCTGCTTTACCACTGCATTACGTACTATGTATAGTATTTGATGCTGCCTCGGGATTTAAGAGCTGGTACTCAACGTAGGGCAAACACCACCTGACCTAATGCTATGATCTTTTGGAAACACAGAAGGATTCACCTAGGGGTGAGATACATGTTCCCTGGGGCTGCCGGCAAGTCACCAGGCTGAGCTGGAATGGCCAGTGATAAGGTGATCACAAGGCTTATGCCCAAAGGCTGCAGAAGCCCTAGAGCAGCATATCTTCAATGACAGGAAATGTGGGATGATAAAGCTGTCCATGACTTCATCCCCTGGTTCCCTCCCAGTGGTCTGAAGATCCTTCCAAGCCCTAAAGATGACATGGAAGATGTGGAAGGCAGAATAATGGGTCCCAGAAGACACCCATATCCTAATCCTCAGGACCTGGGAATATGTTACATTACAGAGCAAAGGGGAATTAAGGTTGCTAATCAGCTGACTTTAAAATAGGGAAGTTATCCTGGATTATTGGTTGAGCCTGACGTAATTACAAGGGTTCTTACAAGTGGAAGAAGGAGGCAGAAGAGTCGAGTCAGGTTGCACTGGAAAGCCACCTGGCTAGGGGAGGGGTGCTCTGTGTGGTCATCACCCAGGCCAAGTCAAGCAGGCCCTGCAAGGCCTGGGGAAGCAGCCAAGCAGCACCTGATCACCTCTTGGGATACTGTCTTGGGTATGAGTGCACTGAGAGCACCACAGAGCTACATGATTGGCTCTGTATTACTTTTTGGACTCCTCCTATTAACACAGTGTCTTCTCTAACCTCTGACTCACTGAGAAACCCTACTTATAGCCCAGTTAATTTCTGCCCCTGAGAGGAAGCTTGTATTTAATGAGCCCTGGGAAGAAGGTCTGCAAGGTCTGATGCTGAACAGAAGAATCACCACATATGTGCTTGAGAGACACATAACTCCTACAAAGAAAATGTCCCTAGATAATGTCAAAGGGAAAAAGAGTTCTCTGATGATGGAGCTCATGGGGGGGAAAGTGAGCAGTGTTTACTGACAGTCAGTAGATTGGTCTGGGAAACACTGAAAGAAGTCATGGTGTAGAAGATCATGTTACTACCACAAGACAAACTAAAGAACCATAAAAAGAAGAAAATATGGGTCATGTAAATTATGAATTTATGTTTAAATCTTGCCAACCAGGAGGGCTGATGGTAATAGCCTGGAACACTTTCAGGAGGCAGGGGGTGTAGATATAGAGGTCCCTGATTGCCCTGTTCATATAGAGAAATGCCTTACTTTTTACAATTTTGAAAATTTAGTGACAGAAACGTGACTGGAGACAAAAGAAAAATCCATTACTGTGAGGAGCATCGCTATGTGGACGAGGGCCAAGTGACAGGTAGGTAATCAGGTCAGCGGCTTAGGCCTGTGATCTAGGCGTGTGAAGACGCAGAAGAGAAGGAGAAAAGTCTTGGCACACAGACTGACGCCAGCTTGGACAAAAAGGCATTTTTATGATAACGTAAGAAAGGCATAGAGGAAACATATTCTATATATCTGAAAAAAAAAAAAAAAAAAAAAACCAGACTTCACATCATCAATGTTATTTCGTTAGTTAAAATCATCACCATTATCATCATTTTTATTTCATCCTATTATCCTTGACTAACCTTCACTATTCATATAACTTCTTGGTAATCCAACCTCTGCATCATTTTCTACACCAAATAACTTACATATGTCAAACACCAACACATCCACAATCATAACTGCATAGGATTTACAGTATCTGTACTATTTTTGTACCTGGGCATCCCTTTCTAGAAGCCATACCTTTATTGTTTTTCATTCCTTCATTTTATATTTATCACCCCAAACTGGTAGGCATACAAAATTACTCAATGGATATTTGTTCAGCTGAATTAGATGAAATGCTATGCCTATTAATAGAAAATAAATCATCAAAACAAATAATTTTTAAAGATGTACAAAGGACTTAAATAGACCTTTCTCCAAAGAAGATGGAGAAATGGCCAATTACTGTACATGTACATGAAAGATGTATGGTACTGTACATATACTGTACTGTACATGAAAGATGCTCATCATTAGTCATTAGGGAGCTGGAAATCAAAACCACAATGAGATACCATTTCATACCTACTAGGATGGCTATTTAAAACAAAACCAAAAACCAAAAACCAGAAAATAACAAGTGTTAGTGAGGATGTGAAGAAACTGGAATCCTCATATATTGCTGATGGGACTGTAAAATGGCCCAGCTCCTGTAGAAAACAGTTTGGCAGTTCCTCAAAAGGTTAAACATAAAGTTACCACATAGGCCAGCAATTCTACCCCTAGGTATAGACCCAAAACAATTACAAACACGTGTTCAAACAAAAACTTGTCCACAGAGTTCATAGGAGGACTATTCACAGTGGCCAGAAGGAGAAAACAGCCCAAATTTCTATCAACTGATGAATGGATAAACAAAATGTGGTCTCTCCATGTAATGGAATATTATTTAGCTATAAAAAGGAACGACACAGGCTACAACATGAATGAACTTTAAAAACATGATGCTAAGTGGAAAAAAAACAACAGACAAAAAAGGCCGCATATCGTATGATTCCACTGATACAAAATATCCCGAATAAGCAGATCCATAGCTACAGAAAGCTGATTAGTGACTGCCAGGGACTGGGGGAGGGGAGAATGGGGAGTGATTGCTTAATGGGTATGGGGTTTCCTTTTGAGGTGACGAAAAAGTTCTGCAACTAGATAGTGGTGATGGCTGTACAACACTGAGAATGTACTTAATACCACTGAATTGCATACTTTAAAATGATTAAAATGGTAAATTTCATGTTACGTATATTTTACAATTTAAAAAAGAAATAATTAAAAAAAGAACAAAGCCACCTAATAAGACATGTCTGTCCATCTTGACCACAAGGATACCGAGACCTTGCCAAATACCTTGCAGAACTCTCTGTACACTATTTGCATTACATTACTTTGACCAACGAGCCTAACATCATTAGTAAAGGTACAAGTAAAAGGAAATCTAATGACTGATGTGATCCTAGCTCCTACAGCTCACCAATTTCCTGTGTGGATGCTTGTAAATCATTCTTTGAATATTGTAATCAATTACCCGGGAGTAATATCAAGCATACTAGACTGTTATTTTCGGTACTGTCTCATTTTTCAGAATTAGGAACCCCCTTCTTCTCCACACCCTTCCATTCCTCTAGCTTCTCTCCTAATTTCCAACTATAGGAATCCAGGGTCTCATTTGTAAGTTTTTGTTGATGGTTTATCATATTTACTTGGGCTCAAACCCCAGTACTTATGGCCAATCAATGCTGCCTTTTTGTTTGTATTTCTTCTTCTCCTTCTTTTTGATCTCACCTCTCACCACTCTCCTCTTCACTCACTATTCCAGCCATGCCAGCTTCCTTCCAATTCCTTACATCAAATATGCCATGCTTCCTCCCACCAAGCTCTAAGATTTGGCACTCTCTGCTCTGTCTGGAAAGCTTATCCCCCAGATTCTACTGGTTCATCCCCTTACTTTCTTCAGATCTGTGCTCAAATATCACTTTCCCAGGCAGGCCTTCCCCGACCACTCTATCAGAAATAGCAACCCCCTCTGCCCCTCTCTGGCATTTCTCTCCTGCTGTTTATCACCTCCTGACTTCTTTGTTTATCTGCTTATTGTGCATCTCCTGCTGTCACTCCCTTCCCCTCACCTCTTGGCACTTCTCACCACCTGACAGTTATGTGTTTCTTTTTGGATTGTCTAGCTCCCCTGGGATATCATGGGGGCTCTGTATTATTTATGCAATAAATCCAGGGTGGCCCTCAAGTCTCTCCTGACCCATTCGGTCAATCAACCGAGAGTTACTGAGCAATCTTTATATGCCAGGCACTGTGTCAAGTCTCTGAGACCCAGAAAATGGAAAAATGTGGTCCCTGCTCGTAAGGAGCCTCTGAACTAGTGGGAGTGCCCAGACAACAAAAGGTCATAGAAGGGACCATGATGTAGGGAATGTTGAGGTCTCACTGAAGAAGTGAAAAGGTCTGAGGTTTTCTGAATGCTGAGAAAGGTTTCCACAGGCTTTCAGTCACTGAGGTGGAAGAGAACATAGGTCGTTCAAGGAACTTTTATATTTTGAGGCTGGAGCCCCAGATGCAAAGCACTTATCATCATCTGATCCTTTGTTTATCATTTATCTGTCCCCCGCTCTCTTTCCCCTTACTTCTTGGGCTTATCACTTCCCGAGCAAACCCCAGGAGCTTGGCTGTGAAAGGCCTTGCACGCAGAGTTTGACACCTGCAGGTGACGGAGCATGTGGTCAAGAAGACAGAAAGGAGGAAACAAGGCAGGGAGCCCAGCAGCTATGCTGTTTGTACAAAGTCCTCATTATTCCTGCTTGCAGATGGCTGCAGTACTTAAGAAAGCTGCCAAGTCAGATTAAAATCAATCAAGAATGTAGAATATGGGTCCTAGGTTCAACAGACAGAACCACTGGTAAGGGAGTCATTGCTATACAAAAGCCTCCCTGTTTCAGTGTAGGCTGGAGCAGGGCAGTGTTCAGAGAAAGGCTGGTTAACCAACCCAGCATATAATTGAGTCTATTCTTTTCTCTGTTCTACTAATGATTCATTAAGCAGAGTGTACCACTCACTGTGATCCAGACTCATGACTTCAAATCAAACAGAGGAGGCCAATTTCTGCAAAGTACAGGAAGGAAACAATCAGTGCCCTGGGCTTGGTTAGGGCAAGAACCCTGCAATTGCTATTCTCTGGGCAAGACATTCTGGGAAAACTATAGCTTCAGTCCTAGACACAGAGCTGGCAGCAGAAAAAGTCCAGGCTAATGAAAAACACATGCCTTGGACTTGGTTACCATCACACCAATTATTGTTTCAATAAACCTGTACAAAATTATGATGTTAGGACATTTTAGCAGTAGCTAAATGATTAGATTAGGGAAAGAAAAGGACAACTGGCACTACATATTTTAAATAGAAATATTATAGTGTTAAGGGGCGCCTGGGTGGCTCAGTCGGTTAAGCGTCTGCCTTTGGCTCAGATCATGATCTCAGAGTCCTGGGATTGAGCTTAGGGGATCGAGCCCAGGGGACCAGCGGGGATCTACCTACCTCTCCCTCTGCCTGCCACTCCCCCTGCTTGTGCTCTCTCTCTCTCTCTGTCAAATAAGTAAATAAAATCTTTTTTAAAAAAAGAAATATTATAGTATTAAGAAACTAATTTGACCTGTTACTTTAAGGAGAGCTGAGAACTGTTGGAAAGGTGCTGTGTGAAGAATGAATAATATTCACATGCCACTTTATACCTAGTATATACAAAGCATTATGATAGGTCCTTGGCATCCTTTATTTCATTGCATCTTCAAAATAACTTTCTGAAACATATTTTTTGAAGATTTTTTAAAGTAATCTCTATACCCAATCTGAGGCTCAAACTTATAACCCCAAGATCAGGAGTCACACGCTCTACTGACCGAGCCAGCCGGGCGCCCCTCTGAAACAAATATGAGTAACCTCATTTAACAGATGAGAAAACTGAGGTTGTGAAAGATGAAGCAAGCTAAGGTTCAGAGAAAAGCCAAGATTTAAAGCCTGACTCTGCCTGACTTGAAGGGCATGCTGTTTTGTATGGTGCCCTGAAAAGCTTTCAGGCTTTTGTGGCAAACACCGAGTACCTTCCAAAACAAAGCCCTGTTGGAGAAAGCATAAGATGAGAATTAGAGAAGTATTTTTGCTGAATGCGAATTTGCAATGATGGAAATTGCAGTAAGGAAATACAGTTTTTTCAGTAGTTGCAAAAACGCAGGATTCTCCGCCCAAATTAGGAGATACCCACAAGCAAAAAGAAAGCAGTTGAAAGGAAAGACATTTAAGAGAAAAGAAATCACCTCAATTCAAGGTTAAATCATGAATATAAATGAGGGATAAAATAAGAAAGCATCTTTATGAGCAACACAGAGAAGCTTCAAGAAAAGAGCCCCTTGGTTGAGTGCTTGTGCATTCGGCATTATGAGGGAGAACCAAAGGAAATTCTAGACACTGGCTTTCTATTTCATTTGTGCCTGACTATTCTAGACTTTTGGTATATAACTCATGAAACATTTCATTTCTGTTTAGGGTAGAGAGAACACCAAAACACACACACAAATCCCAAAACAATGGCAGACTTGAAGTGGTCCCTTCTGGATCCCCAAACTGAAAGGAGCCTTAAGGTTCTGAGTGTCCAGCCCTTCATGCAGCAGAGAAGTCCCCTTCACCATGTCATTTGTCTGAACATCTCCAACAACCCGGAGCTCACCTACTTCAATTCCAGACTCCTAATTATTAGTAGTACTTGTTTATATGTTATTGGAAATCTACCTCCCTATAACTTTCTTTTTTAAAAATATTTTATTTATTGATTTGATAGAGAGAGACACAGTGAGAGAGTGAACACAAGCAGGGAGAGTGGGAGAGGGAGAAGCAGGCTTCCTGCGGAGCAGGGAGCCCGATGTGGGGCTCGATTCCAGGACCCTGGGATCATGACCTGAGCAGAAGGCAGACGCTTAACGACTGAGCCACCCAGGCACCCCCTGCCCTATAACTTTCATCCATTGATCCTTGTTTTCCTCTTAGAACTAAACGTAATTCCGCCTTATATCCCATCTCTTTCAATGTTGTAAGAGAGCCATCCTTTGCCCCCTAAATACTTTATTCCCTGGGCTAACCATCCTTACTCCTTTCAGCTTTTGCTCCTATTTCATGATTTATGGCACTAGATGGTATGACTCCTATGAAGGAGTTGAAGTTGGTCTACGTCCCTCGTGAAACATGTTTCCCAGAATTGAACATAATAAATCAAAGGATGGTAAGATTGATTATCAAAAGCATAGAACAGTCAGAATACTATATTTCTATTTAAACAGCCCCAAATTCCTTTGGGTATTTTTTTTTTCTTTTATTTTGTAGCCTCATCACGCTCTTGGCTCTTACTGGCTTCAGGCCACTGAAATCCCCAAGTCTTTTTTTCCACATGCTATTTCACAAGTTCTCCCTATATCCTTAACTTTGGTTCCAAGGATAAAACACTCAAACTTGTCATGTTTAAATATCATTTTAATAGAGATGGCCACTTATGCATTTATTTATGAATTTGTCCTGCCTTATTCCAAAAGATACTGGCTGATACATCATCCCTGGGCCAATGCCAGTTTGCAACCTGCTTTGTCATCTGATTTATTCACACTCCCTCCCAGCTTCTTATTCTCCATGTATTGATAACCAGGTCCACTCAGTCCATATTCAGGTTACTTAAAAAGGACCACGCTAGGAAAACATCCCTGTTCAATACAGACCTGCAACAAAATCTGCCAGATTTGACAAAGACAGTTCCATTAATCAGGATTCTTAGGGTAGAGCAGTCATGCTGCTAAATTATCTTATCGTCCATCCAGTTTCTCCATCTCTTCCACAAGGATGCCATGAAAGTCTTTGAAAAATGCCTTGCAGAAATACAGAAACTCTATGTCCACAGAATTTCTTTGATCTACTAGTCTAATAAACATATCACAAAAGAAACCAAAGCCTGCCTGTCAGGCTGTCTTTTCTTAGTAAATTCATGCTGGTTTCTTTAAGGACCTCCTCTTCCCTCTCTGCGAATTCACCCACCACCGGTATGATATTCTTAATGCAGAATTAATACCGAAATCCCTGTTCACACTGGCATCACCTACCTTCTCCCCTTTTTGAAAACCAAGACATTTGCCCATCTCCTGTCTTCAGGAAGCACTTCTATTTCCCATAGACTGCAGATGATATTTTAAGGACCTCTTTTGAAAATTGTTTTCATCTTTTCAGTTACATTTTGTCCAAATCTGAAGACTCCCATTCTTTTAGTTTGCATCCTTGGAGTGGGAGTGATGGAGGGAAGGGGAGAGAACAGTTTCCCTGGAGAATGGGGGTACTGTTTTTAGGAGTGAGGGATCCTGGGCAAACAAGAGATTCTACCGCAGGAGTGAACCTTCAAATTCAAATACCCTTCAGCAAGTCTCAGTACTCTTGAGTTCGTCTTTCTTGCATTAGTGTTAGAGGTCTGTGCTGTTCTTGTGGTTTGAGCCTTTGATTGCTATCTCCTTCCTCCCGGGTTTTTAATGTGTCTCTTAAAATCTGAGCTCCTCCAAAAAGCCTTAGCCCCTCTCACCAGCACACATAGTCTCTTGGATTACCTCCTCCAGTCTTATTTATTTATTTTTAAAGATTTTATTTATTTGACACAGAGAGAGACAGAACACAAGCAGCGGGAGCAGGAGAGGGAGAAGCAGGCTCCCGGCTGAGCAGGAAGCCCCATGCAGGGCTCGATCCCAGAACCACGGGATCACAACCCGAGCCGAAGGCAGATGCTTAACAACTGAGTCACCCAGGCGCCCCACCTCCTGCACTCTTATTAATAAGGGGCTCTCATGCCTTCACACAGACAATAGTTCCTTATGCTTACTTGTAATTGACATTTCCTGGAGGTAGATGTATTCATTCGGTTTTATTGCTGTTAGTAGGCCCTGATCCCATTTGCACAATTTCTGTTACTAACATGGTTGAAAATTAGCCAAAGACCAGAAAACATGAAGCCATCAAGGGCTTCCAAGGTCAATAGGCTAGGAAAGATAAAGTATTCCATTATCAGGATGAAAATGGAATCCTCACATTAACCTTCCTAATGGCTTGCTTACCGTGTTTTTATACTTTCTAAGAGAACAGGCACAGAGCCACTTGGGGCTGCTCTCGTTAACACTAATGATCAATAAGTAGAAAAAATTTTTTGCTGATTCTTATATTTTGTTCAACATTATGTATGCTTAATTTAGAGCTTATTAGGGCATTGCCAATTTTGCTCATTATCTCCTCTACAAGATGAATGTGTTTCTTAAGCAAGTAGTTAACATGAAGCAACAATGACTGACTCAGTCTTTGTAATTAAGCAAGGTTTTCAGTTATATTTACTGCTGGGGGTGGGGCAGGAAGAAGCAAGCATTAGCATTTAATATTGACTTATTTTACATACTCCCAAGAGAAAGAGATAATACTTACAACAAATTCAACGCTCTTAATGACCAGAGCTGACTTGGGTGTCCAAAGGAAGTGTTTGCCTTACATCCTCCCCTAAGCTCTTCTAAGGTTCTTTCCACCCATTAAAATCATGCTTTGAAATGAGATGCCAGTACACGCCACAGCATGAATGAACCCTGGAAACACTATGCTAAGTGAAGAAAGCCAGACACAAAGGACCATACATTGTATGCTTCTGTGTAAACGAAATGGCCAGATGAGGCAAATCCGTAGACAGGAAGCACATTAGTGGCTGCCAGAGGCTTGGGGGGGGGGGGAGGGGGGCAGGGGGATGGGGAGGTGGTGCTGGAGAAATTAGGGGGTAATGGCTAAGAGGTATGGGGCTTCTTTTTGGAGTGAGGAAAATGTTCTGAAATTGATTGTGGTGATGACTGCACAGCTCTGTCAATAAACTAAAAGCCGCTGAATTGTATACTATAAATGGGTGAATTGGGTGGCATGTGGCTTACACCTCCATAAAGCTGGTTTTTCAAAATGACACCCTACTTCTCCTGTTGCCATTATATACCACTCCCTGTCTTTCTTTGGAGTGTTTAGCAACTGAATCACTGTCACCTTTTCCATCAGGTCCTGCTGCCATCCCGAAGGACTTTAACATCCACACAGGTGACTCGCGACTCAACACCTGAGCAAGTCTGCTCCTTGGTCTTCTCTGCTCCAGGGGGCCTCACCACCTTTCCGCTCAGCCCCCCCCCCCGCCCTTATCTGTTGCATACTCCGCCCAACCTCCCCACCTCCTCCACCTCCGAAATAATGCATTCACGTGTTTCTCTCAGAACACAACTTCCAATACTTCCAGCTGTCTCACCCAGTTGCTCTAATTATAAAACCTGGCCTTGATAGCTGTAGGGTCTTCCTCTTGCTCAACCCCATTACTTTCTCTCTTTCTGCTCTATCAGTATCGTTGACCCCCCCTTCTTCCCTCCCTCCCATCCTGAAACTCCCATTTTCAATGTCACTGCTTTCCTTGTCTGGCTTGAATGCCACGCCTCACCACTTCAGTCTCTTGTCCTTCTATCTCAGTCACCTGGCAAATCTCAACCCTCCATCAATGCAACTAATTACAGAATGACCCAGTCATAGATCTTGTCTCCACTGCACATTCAGTACCCTCAGTTATCATTTCCTATTGCTCCAGAAGCTTCTCTCCAGTTCTCAAAGGTCTCTAGTAGAAACCTGCTTCCCACCTCTCAACCCATCCCCACCTCTCTCTTACCCAGCAGATAATCTTACCTCCTCCTTTATGTCAGAGAGGAAGGAGTTCCTTCCCCACCACCAAACTACGTGCTTATCTACATCCTTTCTTCCTCCTCTACCATTCACTGCTCATATCTTCATCCTCTCCCTCTCTACTAATTTCTACCCCCCAGCGGGTCTCCCTCCTGAAGCAACAATAGCACCTTGAACTTGACGCCCCACCCTGTCCCAGCTACCTCTCTTTTTTTCCTCCTCTTTAAACATAAACCTCCTAAAAAAGCTGTCTCTACTTCTCCCTTTCCACTTTCTCCTCCATATGCTGCAATGACTATTTCTACACGTCACTTCACTCAAATGGCTTTTTTGTCTATACATCACTTCACTCAAATGGCTTTTTTTTTTTTTTTTTTAAAGAGAGGGCGGTGGGGAGGGGCAGAGGGTGAGGGAGAGAGAGAATCTTACGTGGGCTCCAAGCCCAGTGCAGAGCCCGACACGGGGCTCGATCTCACAACCCTGAGATCATGACCAGAGCCGAAATCAAGAGTCAGACACTTAACTGACTGGGCCACCCAGGCGCCCCTCAAATGGCCTTTTTGAATCCAGAG
This sequence comes from Mirounga leonina, assembly GCF_011800145.1. NCBI lineage: Eukaryota > Metazoa > Chordata > Mammalia > Carnivora > Phocidae > Mirounga > Mirounga leonina. The sequence continues at coordinate 1,950,196 of NW_023270158.1, read as the reverse complement.
AGCTCTGTTTCTACTTGAATTCTCAGCAATATTTGGCACATTTGACAACTTTCTCCTTCTTATCAGGATCTCTTCTTTTAGCTTCATGACTCTACTTCTGGATCTCCTCCCATGCTTCTGATCACTCCTTCTCAGTCTTCTTTTGAGGGTTTCCCTTGCCTGCCCCCTAAAAGTTAGTATTCTTGAGTTGTGCCCTGGTATTTGTATGTGATCTATTAATGTGTAACAAATTAACCCAAACTTAGCAGTTTAAAACAATATCCAATTAGTATCTCTCAGCTGCTATGGGTCAGGAGTCCAGGCACAAGTTTGCTGGGTCCTCTACTCAACTCTCACAAGGCTAAAGTCAAGGTGTTGGCCGGGGATGCATTCTCATCTGGAGCTTGTGGTCCTCTTCCAAGCTTATTCAGGCCCAGATACCTGATTTTGGAGGTTAAAAAATGAGTTCATTCCACCAGCAGTCTGCCTTGTATCCTGGGTTCCCTCTTTCAGAAAATCATCCCCCATTGTCATCCTTGACTTTATGCCCACTCGCTTTGCCCCCACATCAAAGCAACCTACACCAGTCAATCTTACCTCCTAAACTCTCTCCAATCTATCTCCTTCTCTTTAGTCCTTAGTCAGGCTACCTTCACCTCTCATGTGAATTATCCAACAGCTTCCCAACTGGTCTCTTAGCCACCAGTCTTAACCACTGCCATGGACATTGTGGACCTGCTTGCTCAATATCCATTCCAACCTCCTGGCAGTGCTCGTTCTGGAAAATGAAAAACGACATTCTTTAGCTAGGCTTCTGGTCGGGATGTAGATTGTAACAATCAAGTGTGCTCATGTAACGTTTGGAAGAAGGCAGTGATCTATCATGAAGAGGGGGCCTTGCCATTGCTATGTCAGCTGGCAAGCTTGGTTATGGAAGCATTTGGCTTTCAGTGGCAGTTGTAGGGGGAGTCCAGGGTCCAGTCCCTAGCCATATAACTGAAAAAAAGGCAGTACCCAAGCATCCATTTTGCTGGCAACAGCTTCCTGATTTCTTGAACACAGCAGAGGAGGTATAGTCCTGAAGCCAGCAGTTACAGAGACAGCTTAACATTCCAGCTTACTGATCATGGCAGACATTAACAGTTCCCTGGCAGTCAAGTTCTACAGTGTTATTCTGGAAGGTTTTTCTGGAAACTCAGCCTAGATTTTGCTTTTCCAATCATTTTTAGACAGCTTCTGTCAGTACTGGTTAGAATGGTTCATTCTATCTGCAACTAAACTGTGACTACAATATATCCTTCAATTAACCACATTTCATCCAGAGAGATCTTTCTGAAACTCTATAACTCAAATCCTATAATGGCACTGCCCTTGCTTAAAATCTTTCAGTATCCTCCAGTATCCTTATAGAAAGCCCAAATCTTGTTAATCTTGTTTGAAAAGTCCCGCACGATCTGGTTCCCCTATCCTCTGCAGACTCATCCTTACCCAGGTACTCTCTGGCCACGCTGATCTTCCATTCAGGAAGATACTCATGCACTCATCTCTTCTTCTTCTTCTTCTTTTTTTTTTTTTTTTAAGATTTTACTTATTTGACAGAGAGAGAGAGACAGCAAGACCAGGAACACAAGCAGGGGGAGTGGGAGAGGAAGAAGCAGGCTTCCCACTGAGCAGGGAGCCCGATGCGGGGCTCGATCCTAGGACCCTGGGATCATGACCTGAGCCGAAGGCAGACGCTTAATGACTGAGCCACCCAGACACCCCTCATCTCTTTATCTTTGCCCATGCTGTTCTCCCTTTGTGGAACACTCATCCCCTGTCTTCTCTTGGTTAAACCCTCCCCCCCAAACACTTTTTAAAAAATCTTGGTCAAAGGCTGTCTCCTCCAATCTTCCCTGACTCCACCACATATCACTAGTACCAAAACTCTGGGTTAGGCCCTCGTTTATATGCTCCCACAGCACCCTGGCCTTTCCCCTTTGAAATACCTACTCCACTGTATTGGGATTGCCAATTGTAAACTGTACTCCCCAACCTTTACACCCTATGGACCTGGTGGGAGGTTCCACCTACCGTCCTCTATTTTATCCCCAGTACTGAGAGCCCGGCCCAGACTTACGTGTATAAATTCTGAAGTAATAAAGAAATTGAAGTATTTTAAGCAGAGGGCCTCATCTCTATTAGATTTATATTCTAGAAAAACACTCGGGTGGCCATGTGCATAAAGAAGAAATTGTAATGGCATGTAATGGTGGAATGAAGGGGCTGAGATAGAAGGTCCAGTTTCTTGGTCTGACCTAGTGCAATATTAGTGGGGATGGAAAGGATACTTTGCATGCTATGGCAGGAAGAGGGGGCACAGAAAACCGGCAACATTCAAGAAGTAATAAGACAGGAGCTTATTAAACCTTCTTTTGGCATTCCAATTCAATTTTTTCTTTCTTTTTTTTAATTGAAGTATAGTTGTCCAATTCAATTTAATTAACATTTTTTGAGCATCTACTTTATGCAAGGCATTGCATTAGGTTATGTGAGACAGAGATTCATAAAGATACTGTCCCAATCTTGGAGATTCCAGTGGTTTCAGTTGGCTACTGGAGACACGAAAATTTTAAAAGAAGGCAGAGCAATCACTGGAGGAGGCACTGAAGAGTTTACATTTTGAGGGGCTGTGTGTGTGTAGTTTTTCAGTTTATTTGTTTGTCTATTTTTGCCTAAAGATAAGGGCTAGTAGTTTACAGGCAATAGTGTACTATAGTGGGAAAAAAACATTGCCTGGAGACAGAACATAGGGGTCTTAGTTCTTCATCTGCCACTAACAAGGTAGTATGATCTTGAACAATGTGTTTAACTTCTCCAGGCCTTAATTTCCTTATTTGTAAAATGAAGTTTTTGAGTGAAATGACCTTAAAATGCTATTATTTCATATATTTGTTATATTTTAAATACATGCAGTATTTTTTTTTTTTACATGCAGTATTTCTAAAAATTTTTCAAGTCATTCAATTAAAATGTTCATGTATTCTAAACAGTGCTTTTGGATAAATGTTTTAACTGTGTTCTATAGTATTTAGAAGACAAAGACACAATCTGGTCACAAACTATAAACTTTGGTTTCTTGATTCTAAGAGACTGATGATAATATTATCCACTTTGGACAGTTAGGGACAGTTTACTGGAATGTGCCCCCCCACCCCCATTTCCTTGGCTCTTTCAGCCCTATGATTTTTATTTTATTTATTTATTTATTTAGCCTTATCTATTGCCTGGTACAAACACTAGGCTTTGCCAGGGAATAAAAAACAAACAAAAGCCTCAAATTAAAAAAAAAAAAAAAACCAAACAACCCTCAAATCAGTCTTTTTGCCCCTTTGATAAATGAGTTTTAAATTCTGGGCTCAGACTACATGAGAATTTTCTTTAAATTTCAATGGAAAGGAGACACATGAAGGAGCACAAAAAGCAGGTTTAGAATCAAGAGAAAGAACTATCTACTTACTCTCCCCATCACTATGGTTCTTTCTCTTTGTAACTAAGTGTGTAACAGCTTATAAGAATGGCCAGTAATGCTAGCAACTGTAACCGATGAACCCAGAAAAATCATTGGCTTGATACAGTTATTTCTGATTCATTTAAAGCACAATTGGTGGTAAGGATGATGGTGGTGGTGGTGGTCTCTGTGTGTCTGCTCATGCAGTCATTCAGGAACCCAGGCTGACCATGACTCAACCATCTTAAAAGACTAATTTCCAAAGTCACTCTGGGTGTCAACATCCAGGCCACAAAAGTAGGGTTGAGGAGGGAGGGAGGGAGAAGAGGCTTTCCTGCGGAAAGTTTTCCTGGGTCCTGCCTGATATCACCACATTTCATCAGCCCAATCTCAGCCCCATAGGATACCTAACTGCAGGGATGGCTGAAGAACAGGGTCTAGCTAGCTGTGTGCCAAGGAAAAGAAGGGGCAGATTTTGATCACTACATAGTGTGTTTCTGCTATATCCAGAGATACTGATTCTGTCTAGCTGTTCCCTCCCAACTCTCTCCTTCCTATCCCAATTGTTGACGAAGTATTTCAGAGGTGATTCCTACTTGGCATGAGTAGTTGGAAAATATTTTTAGAGTAGTGATATTCATCAAGTAAGCATCTGATTTTTATGGTGCAGCCTTCAAGTTTCTCTAAGTGCTCTAATTTCTAACTTAGACTAACACAGTACATTAGTCTGTACAGGACATACGATGATATGCCACTCTGGTTTGTGCATATCAATTTAGCTTCAGATTCATGTAACTGGGAATATTAATCTCCTAATGTTATCAGACTTAGTAAGATCAGCAATAAAAAATATTCAGATCTGGAGTTTCCTTAAGATCACCAGTCTGGAAAATTATATCACAATTGCTGGCTTGAGAACTTGCCAGTTAGGTATCATATTATTTTGTTTTGTTTTTGGGTTTTGTTTTTTGTGGGGTTTTTTTTGGCAGTGGTTCTTTTTTTTTTTTTTTTTAAGATTTTATTTATTTACTTGCCAGAGAGAGAGAGAGAGGCAGGCAGAGGGAGAGGGAGAAGCAGGCTCCCTGATGAGCAGAGAGCCCAATGCGGGGCTTGATCCATAACCCTGGGATCATGACCTGAGCTAAAGGCAGAAGCTTAACCATTTGAGCCACCCAGGCGCCCCTGAGCAGTGGTTCTTAAAGTGTGGTCCCTGAGCCAGTGGCATCAGCAGCACCTGAAAACTTGTTAGAAATGGAATTTTTGGGGCACCTGGGTGACTCACCTGCCTTCAGCTCAGGTCATGATCCCGGGGTCCTGGGTTCAAGTCCCGCATCGGGCTCCCTGCTCAGGGGGAAGCCTGCTCCCTCTCCCACTCTCTCTCCCACTCCCTCTCCCACTCCCTCTGCTTGTGTTCCCCCTCTTGCTGTCTATCTCTCTGTCAAATAAATAAATAAAATCTTTAAAAAAAAAAGAGCTCGGTTACTGCATGCTAAGCTTTTCAATGACTAACTTGGAGCCTCTCAGCCCCAGCGCTGTTGACATTTGAGGCTGGATCATTCTCCGTAGGGGACTGTCCTGTGCAATACAGCAGCAGCCCCACCTGCCCCATGCCTAGGCGCCAATATGACAACCACAATGTCTCCAGACACTGCCAAGTGTCCTCCAGGGGATCGGGGGATAAAATTGCTTCGGTCGAGAATCACTGCTCTGGCCTAATATTAAAAGAAGAGTCATTTTCCTGCATTTTATTCAAAGCTCTGGAAACAGGCTTCAGGGAAAAGTGGATGTCCCACATTTGTCTTTAGCTTATTGTTGAGGACTTTGGCAGTGACAGCTTTATCTATTTGAAATGATTGATTCACAAATCCTCATTATTTTAGGCCAGTTTTCTCCTTGGAACAAGTTTATCTTTGGAGATGCAAATTCACAAACTCTAAGCATCTTTTTTTTTACACTTAAAACTGTGACCTTCTACATTGATTCAGTGCTGGATTCCATTACAAGGGCATTTTTATTTAATAATCTCTAAGTAACATATAGACAGGCTAAAGGAATGCTGTACAAGTCCATAATATAGTGTTGACACTAACAGAAGAGTTTTTATCTACTTCATTACAATATTTTAAAAAAATGATCTAAGTAAAATCTGCACTGAAATAAAGTGTAATAATAACCTTTAATACATCCTCCCTCAAGATTCTGTCCCTGGAGAGAAAAGTCGTCATTGCTTCTGGAATTTACTTCCTGGTATCTAAAGAATACACTAATAATTCTATTTTTTGGTTTATGTTAGATGTTATCTATTTTCTTACTGCTAGTGCATGAGGATTTAGCATTATTTCAACATCCCCTCACTTCTGCTCCTCCGTATTCTCAATATAAATATATTACAATTTTTACCTAAATCATCAGTGTTTCACGATGTGCCAACAGTGCTCCGAGACATCCTTGGTGACATCCTCATGCTAATGTCCCCTCTCTTATTGCCCATGTGGGTATATAAACATTCTTTTTTTTTTTTTTCATTTAATGGCATTTTGTGAGAGTAGATAAAAGCATATGGCCATCACACATTTAACAGGAAACTAAAACTAAAGCTATTTTTGAAAACTTCTAAAAGATTACATTAAAAATCTCAAAATTTTATTGTTAGAAGGCAAAATCCTTATTTCACCCTCACCTCTTGCATTTAGCATAAATGAAAGCTAGGCACCTTTTTTTTTTTTCCTAAGAAACAAGTGATGTTAACTAGACGTATTGTGCTGATCATTTCACAAATACATATAAATATCAAATTATGTTGTACACCTTAAGCTAATATAATGTTATATATCAATTATATCTCAATAAAAAATAAATAAAAGGCAGTTTACCAGAAATACTTCATTTGTTCCCCTTCTGTATACTTGGGACACGGTTATTTTTCCTACTTAAGGATAGAACTGTTCTTCTTTCTTCTGACCTTGCTGAGTTTCCTTTATCTGCCTGGGCCATTGAAACCTGGGAAACATCAGGCAGCCTTGCACCATGAAAGTACATGCTCTTGTTCCATGAGAAATTATTTTGTAATAAATGTCTCCTGTACCAAAAAAAAGTATAAAATCTGATTTTTAATTTTTCATAAGAAATTATTTTTGTATCATCATTAACAACCAAGAAATCAGGACCACCCAGATAACAAAAGCAGAGGATGAAAAAAGATACCCTATTAACATGACAGATGAAGAAGATACTAGGTGAGAAGAAATATGTATATAGGAAAGCCCACAATTTGGAAAATGTTGGGATCAAAGTCAAGCAGTTACTGTCTTTGTTAGTAATTAACTGCTAATAATAAGAACAATAAGTGCTAATTGTGCATTCACTGTGAAAGACCAAAGCACTTAATACTAAGACTGGGGAAAAACCATCTATAATCTACTGAAAAAGACCATCTGCTTCTATAAATTTTGTTCTTATACACTTGCCAAAAAAAGAGAACATATTAACAAAATAATGGGCCCTGCATTGTTAATTGCTAGGTTGTTTGCAGTTGTGCTGCTATTAGAATTTAATAAGCCATTCCTTCTTCTAAATTAATAAGCAGCCAAGATTATGTAATAGCTGCTTTCAGCTGCTAATTATTTTTCCCATAATTCCTTTCCCTCTCTACCCCCTGCCCCCACCTTTTCTTGGCTAGGAGCACCAGAGACTGCCAATATGTCATCAGCAAGTCTCCTGTCTTCATTTTCAGAACCACAGACCAACATTAGGATCATAACCAATGACTTTAAACTTGTAGGTGGTTAGCTTAGGAACGTTGAGGATATATGTGCTTTGTACGCAAAAAGAGAAAAACAGCACTTGGATTCAGAGGGCAAGGTTTCATTGCATAGTATTCAATCTATCTTTGAACTGGTTAATGGCATCTGTTTTGTGTAGCACGGGAGAAATGGGACATTAACATGTGACTTGGGGCACGACTGGTTAGGAAGCAGAGAGAAATTTGGGCAGGGGGCCTAAAGACCACAGAAAGCCAGCTCTGTGCTTTGTGTCGGCCACTTGTTTTCCAGAATACATTATCCTACATATTTGTAGGAAATTTTCCTAGTAGTATACTAGTGCTTAAAAGGGGAAGTATTATACATTTTTATTTTGCCAAATAAGGGCATTAAAAATGCTCTCAAATCCCTGTTATATACTGTCATAGTTTTATAGACCTTTTACCACAAAAAAAGAACAATCCCTAATAAAGGATTCCTTTAAATTGATTAAATTTAGCTTCGTGAAAAACCTAGCATTTCTTTTTCACTTTGGGCCATTAAAAAATTCTGGCGACTATGTTTGGGAACCTCTGCAAAAAGGGCATAGCGCAATAAAAGCAATTTTCCAGCTTCCTTTTAAGAACCTAGGTGACTGGGGTAATGAATACCATTCAACATGAGAAACCCATGGCTGTTCAAGCAAGGTCACTTAATCCCGTGTTTCCCCTTTTCTCATCTGTAAAAGACGAGTCGGACTAGATGATTCATCCATTCTTTTCATTAAAAAAAATATGGACATCCATTATGTGCCAGGCACAATGCTCAGCACTATGGTTCTTAACAAATCTATCATTTTATAGTCCTCATCAGTCAACTCCCACTTATTAGATGTGTTATATACCAGGCAGTGAACTAGGGTGGGACGAAAAATGAATAAAATTCAAGACGCGCTAAACAGAGGCAAATGGACACGTGGGGATGCAGAAATGAATAAAATTCAAGATATGCTAAACAGAGGCTAACGAACATGTGGGTGAAAGAGGGATTCGTTCTTACAGGGTTTGAGGGTGAGGCTTCATAGATGTAACATTTGAGAGGAAGCGCATGCCAGGCAGAGCACGTCTTCGGCAAGGTTAACTGGAACCCAGGCGGCTTTGGGGTGGGGGGGCGGGGGGCGCGACTCCGTGTGAAGGAAGTGGGATCTCAAAGACGAGATGCTGTCTGGGCTTTTCAGCAGAGAACGGACAGTAGTTCATCAGGTCCGCAGCACTGAGGATAGGCGAGGCAAGCCCAGGGAAGAGACACTTGCACAGCTTGGGGCAAAAGGTGTCTAGGGCTGTAGCAGTGCGACAGAAAGGACGGGCTGGATTCCAGGCAGTCTGGAGGCTGAATAATTGCAAAAGGCCCTCTGAACGCGTGCACTAGCTCCACGACAGAGCTGACTTGTTTTCCCCAGAGGTGCAGCACTCCCTCTCTCCCCTCACCATCAGTACGGACAGTCACGCCTCCCCGCCCCACCCTCTTTGGGCACGGAGAGTTATCGGAGCTCGAACTTGGCTCTTCGCGATCCTGACCTTCCCTGCCCCGCAGAGCGGGGTCGACAAAGGGCACCGCAGAACCCTGTCCCCCACCACCAGAGAGCCGGGGAAACCGTCTGCCCGAGTTCCGAAGGCACACGCAGGAGCACGCAGGCGCGCGGGCCTTGGCAGAAGCCGCTTCCGGGTCACGTGGCCTGACTTCCGGCCCGGACCACCCCTCTCCGTAGCGACGCCGCCAATCGGATTTCTTGGACTGTGCGGTCACCTGCCCTGCCTCCGGTGCCGTTGGCGAAGGCCGAGCTGCTTCCCGCGCGTCGCCCAGCCCGCCCCTCCGCTCGCCGCAGCCCCGGCTCCTCCCTCGTCCGGCCCACGGGGCGGGGTCTGCCGGCTCGCCCTCCCCTCGCCGCCTAAGCCTTCCCTCCGCTAACTGGGTCCCCTCCCCACAGCAACACGGCTTCTCTTCCTCAGCCCGGCGACAGGGGCTTCCCCTCGGCCGCCGCCGCCGCCACCGCCGCCGCCAGCCGAGCCCAGCCGCGCCCGCGGCCCGCGGCCGCCGTAAGTCCCGGGGGGCGAGCGGGGGCGTCGGGGACAGGGAGCCGGGAGGGAGGGCTGGGCGCGCCCTCCGCGGCCCCGCGCGCGCCCCGACGACCCCACCCCGCGCCTGGCCGCCCCGGCCCGCCAGTGGGTCGCCGCGCCCGGCAACTCACTTCTCTCCGCGTCCGCGCCCCTCTCCACTCCGCCCCGCTCCCCGAGGATGCGGGGGGCCCCGCGGCACCTGTGGTTCAGGAATCACCTCAAGTTTTGCGGGGCATTTTCGGGAGGGGCCCGCGGCCGGGGGCGGTGGCGGCGGAGGACCCTTGGCGCCCCCTGCGCGGCGGCGAATGCCATTGTCTGCCCGGCTCCTAGCCGGTCACCTCGCCCGGGCTCGGTCAGTGATGGAGTGCGACCCCATGGGGCGGTGGGGTGGCGTCGGAGACGGCCGGACCGAGGAACGCTGGCCCTGAGCCCGCTCCGCGGCTGAGCCTATTGTTTTTAATAACCAATCTCGAGGAATTGAGGTGCCCTGTCATTTGCGGCAAAATCAAAGCATTAGTTTTTAACCGGAGGGAAGGAATACTTGTGCTTCGCAACCGGGTATCGTCCCATGTTGGCACATAATTTATTTTAAAGACTGAATTATTTATTCGTTCTATAAAGTGGTAGGGAGGGGATACAGACAGCCTAGAGCTCATACTCTTTTAGAAAGCAAACCGCCACTCCTCCAGGTCGTCAGGGTCCTAGAATAGGGGTCTTTTATTCTCAAAGTTCTGGTAACGGCTTTACATTCAACGTCCAGTTGATGCTTTACTTGCTGTCCCCCTCCGAATGCCGCTGTCTTAACAGGACTTGTATGGGAGGCACTTTGACATCAAGAATATCGTTCGTTTATTTTGTGCCAGTGAAGGCTTTAAGTGAGGTGTAATAAGCCAACTTTAAATAAAGTTAAATTGCCACATCATAAATTTCTAAATATATTGTTGATGCCCGTTTGGATTAATACAAAAAGCGACAACAATTTCTTAGCGAAATTTAGAGCCCATTTTATTCTAAATTGGCTGTGTAAATTCCCCCACCCCATATTCAGATTTAAGATGGTGTGGTGCATATTAAGAATCGGGCTGGAATCTTACTTGTAGTAACACTGTTAAAGGAACTTAACAGCAGTTACAAGGAAAAAAAAAACCTGTCTGAATTGTACCTTTTTTTGTAGAAACAATGCTTACCTGTTTGCAGTTGGGAAGACCAGTTAGTTGGATTACAAGAAGCTTTCCTTTACAATTAAACATAAATTAATCAACAGATTCGAGGTTCCAAATACATGTATACAAAATAGTTTAAGTAAAATACACTCGAATTCAGCATCCACTCCATCTGTAGATGCTTTTCAAAAAAATTGTTTTAAATGAGGTATTTTGGGTAATGTCTGCATGTGTGTGACTAAATTTTGGCTTTTTAAGGTTTATATTCTCTTTCATATTGTTACATTAACCCACTTCTTTATTGTGTATATTTATGTTGGGATTTTTAGAAAGTGAAGATGAGAAGAGATACTTAAAAGTCAGGCTTTTATTAAGAAAAATGTGCATTTATGGTTTTTTTTGTTGAATATATTAGATCTTTTGTTTTGCTTAAAATACGAAAGCATAAACTGAAGAGGGCATTCTGAGTAATAGTCTGAATACAATTCAGCCGGCAACTGAACAGCCTCAGGATGAAAAATAGTTGTAGATCTGCTGTTTCTTTCAAATGTGTTTAAACCAGTTGATGTCAACAATTCTCTTTTGAAGCATACACAGAGTGTGAAATGTAGACAGTAGTTGTCCTAAATTGCAAGAGTTATCTTTCTTTTTCCTCAAAATTTTCACTCCAGCTTTTTACCTTTTTTTGTTTTTGTTTTTGTTTTTTTGCCACACACTACTCTCCAAACTTACGTGGAATGGGGTGGGGTGGGGTAGGGTGGGGAGATCTGCATCTGGTAGGTAGGTCTTTCTACAAGAATTTTCCTGCTATTTTAACTGGCATAGAAATACTGATAGCTGCTAATCATTTGTCAGTTAAAGAAAGGCCCTGCCCCCAAAGCTTCTCTATGAACCATGTCATCTTAATCTTTACTGAATCAAAGTGTTGCATGTAATCTTGGTTCTATTTATCTTAACAGATGCAGTTTATGTTGCTTTTTAGTCGTCAGGGAAAGCTTCGACTGCAGAAATGGTATGTCCCACTATCAGACAAAGAGAAGAAAAAGATTACAAGAGAACTTGTTCAAACCGTTTTAGCACGGAAACCTAAAATGTGCAGCTTTCTTGAGTGGCGAGATCTGAAGATTGTTTACAAAAGGTATAATTTTCATTTATCAGAAAGGTGAAATAGGATCAAATGTTCCGTCATTTATAATGTGGTAATGGCAGACTTTTGAGAAATGACATTTATAAATAATGATTAATAAAGATTTAAGTGAAAAAGATTTAAGTTAAAGCTTTGTGTCTTTAAAATAACTGCTGTTTTTATTGATTACCCAGTCAAAAAAAATAAAATCAGGAAAGTCGATTTAAAACTAATTATGTAATTAAAGGCATAAATGATTATTCCTACTTAATAATCTTTTTAGAAAAATTCAGTGAATTTATTTCTTTGCAGGCGAAAATGGGGTCATATTTTAAATGTTGTGAGTAATTCTCTGAATTTAGACAAACCTTTCTTGAAAATCTATAATGACTGATAATTGCCATGCCTTTTTTCTGACTTTTAGAATCTTATGAACACCTTGGATGCAGAGACCATTTCAGTCGTATAGAGGTTTTGAAACTTTATATATATAAGATCTCTTTGTTAGTAGTATTTATTAATTTGAAGTACACTTGTTGCTGTCATGGAGGTGTAATTAGATCTGATAATTTTGCGAAGAATAGATTTTTAAATTTTTGATGTTGCAAAATGACTCATACTGACTTTGAACACTAAACTTTAAAAAAATGTATGTCTTTATTAATATCTGAAAGTCTTTTAATACCCTAAAATAACATTTCTCAAGATTGGGCTAATCAAGGGTTAAAAGAAATATAATTACTTTGTTTCTTCTCCATTTCCCTCCCTTACAAATAATTTACTGTATTTAAGAAGAGTGTTTCTGCATATAAAAAATTGTCTTCTCTAGGGGAAGTGCAGGGAACTAACAGTATGGGCTGCAAGGAGGGTAGAAGAGAAGTCTGGGTTTTATCTCTGTTTCCTTTATTCCCCTCGAGGTGTGGATGGGTTTTTGCGTGGGGGGGGGGTGGAGATGGCAGAGGAGGTGATGGAGGAGATTACAGGACAGAGAGAATGTTTTAAATACCATAGAACTCCTCTTCCCAAAAGAATAAATTTAGTCATCTGGGTGATTTTGGTTTAGTACTTGTTGAGAAAACTCATAGCATTTTAGAGCTGGGAGAGGTCTTGGAATAATCTAGTCAGGTGATTGTTTTTATAAAGCTTTTTGCCCAAGCTTAGAACCTTCAGTGAAACAAGTGGAAGTGGAGGTGCTCTCATGAAAACAGGACCGGGATCTCATACCTGTGCTCACTTGGCTTGTACCCTCTGCATAGAGATGGTTCATGAGCTTTAGAACCACTGCTTTTGATTAAATTTCAATTTTATAAAAGGAAGAATTTGGGAGAAGTGACTTGTCCAAGGTCATATTCTAGTTAGTGACTGACAAGGGGGGCTAGAACTCCAATCTGAAGCATGGAGGCAAAGGTTTTAAATGGGGATGAACAAAGCAGATATGCATTTCTGAAAGGATCCTTGTAATTGGAGAATGGGAAGGGGGAGGGCTGAGGCTGGCGCCTGAGAGATCTCTTAGGAGACTGCATTATAGTGAGGCCCTGAAGGAAGACCTCTGCTGTGGGCCCCAGCAGGTGGAGTGAACTGTTACCACAGGTAAGTTTTAGGCTCGGTCGCTGCTAGAGGCCGGGAGAGCAGTGATTGCACATTTCTGGTTCAGCTGACGGTAAACGTGAGGTAGCAGACATGGTGACTTTGAGATGCCTGGTTTTCTCGGGGTGGGCTTGGAAGTCAGGGCGGAAATAAGGCATAAGTGGTAGATCACCAACATTCAAGGGGCAGGCAAAGGGGGAGAGGCTAAGTATAGGGTCAGTAACATCAGGAGGGGGGGAGAGAGTTTTGAAAATTAAGTCACCAGTGCCAAATGTTGCGAAAACAATTAAAGTGAAGAAAGAATCTATTAGGTTTTACAGTGAGAGTTCATAAAATGCCATTTGTCGGAACATTTTCAGTGAAATAGTAGAAACTCTCGAAGAAATGGGGCGAAGCGTGAAGAGGTGGAGACTTTTAAACAGCAAATGTAGACTATTTTGGGAGCTTCTTCAGATGTGAAGAGGTGGTAACCACCCCCACAGACATAGGAGTAAGGGACAGAGTTTTAAAAAAGGTGTGAGAGACTTAAGCTTATTTCTAGATAGGGGAAGGAGTCCCCCGTGTGGAGGAGGAAAATACCAGCAAGGGAATCAATCCCAGGAATTGAGATTCCTGCAGCTGAAGGCAATGGCCTGTGAAAACGGAAGGAAAGGAGGCGCTCGTTGTGTTCCCGCACACAGTATTCAGCCCACCCATCTTGGGCCACCACTTTTTCTTTTAAAGGCTATAAAGGGTAATCTAACCTGACTCTGATACTTGTATCAAGCTCCTATAAATAAAAGGTGCACTTAAAAAAAAAACACAGCTTTATTGAGATAAAATTCACATACAGAAGTTAGAATTTTTAATCAGTTTTTCTATGAATCTGCCCCCATTTCATACTGAAAACCTTATATATCGTATTTAAGAACGTATTCTTTGTTGATATAAACAGGTGATTTTTTCCCCCCCTAGTCCAGCTGGAAGAGAAGACCTTTTAAGCAAAAGAATTCTCACTTAGCTTCTGAGAAATTTTGAACCAGCACTGTCGCTGTTTCTGTCAGCAAGTGATCTTTAGGCCTTCCTTCTTCCATTTGTCTCAGCCACATTCTGTTTGCTGAGCATTTCGCATAATAGTTCCTCCTCTTGGGGAGGGGGGGTCCATAAGGAGACTATAGCTGAAAAAAGAGGCTGAAAATCTGGGGACTTGAGTTCTGTTTGGTTTGAACCTTTAGCTAGTTTCGTGACTTTGAACAAGGCATTTTGTGTGTGTCTCCTCATCTCTGAACTAAATGCTCTTGAAGATCCCTTAAAGATCTCACTATGCTTTTTTGATTCCTGTTTTATGCAGCATGTTATGGAAGAGGCACTAGATTAAAGTTTTACAGTGAATTTAAACATACATATGTCTCCAAATTACTAGTTTGAGAATTTGCCACAGTACTGTATTTTCTTTACTAACAAAAGAATTTTTAATGCCATACCAATGGGTATTGAGACTAGTTTAGTTACATTCACGCCCAGTCAGCTGACACTTAGCTGACTGCGGAGAAGTCATGTGTTTTGAATAGAAGAATAGGCACTTTCAGATGTTCTGAGTGCCAGTAATTAGAGTAAGCCTTAATCCACCCTGCTAAAAATAACCAAACATACCTTTCTTCTTACTAGTCTATTATTAATTTTACTTCAGATTTAGACTTACAAATATGTACTAAGAGAACAAAATGAGCTCATAATTGAATTTTTAAAAAGCATTTGGTTCTAAAAATAGGGAGTACACTTCAGGTTCTCTTGGTAATCTTTTACTAAATCAGTATAACAGTTTTTCTCTCCCTCTTCAAAGCTCTTAAAATAATTGCTTATTCAGTTTTAATTTTTGCCAGGTGCAGGATTACTTTATTTAATACGGTTCCTGGCTATAGTTTTTAATATGAAACTTGGGCTTTGGAGTCAAATTACTATTCCTGGGGAGGTTACTCAGTTAAGCCTGGGTCCCCTATAAATGCAAGTTAATGACAGTATCTTTCTGGAAGAATTGTTGTGAGGATTAAAATGGTAAAATATGCAAAAGCCTTAGCAAACATTTGGTGTCTCACTCAAGAGTGAGGCCTCAGTGAATACTAGCTGTTAACTATTCTGTTTCTTCCATAAGCTTTCTGTAGAGAGGTGCCTTATAATCCTGATAACTAGATAATCACCTACAACAAAGAATTTGTTTAATTGATGGCTCTTTTTCCATTCTGAGTGAAAGCAAACATTTAGGTAGTGTTGCAGGATTTTTATATTTATTTACTTATTTATTTATTTTGTATTGCAAGGTTTTTTTTTGTTTGTTTGTTTGTTTGTTTTTTTAAAGATTTTGAGAGAGAGAACAAGCAGGGGGAGCAGCAGAGGGAGAGGGAGAAGCAGGTTCCCCGCTGAGCAGGGAGCCCGATGTGGGACTCTATCCCAGGATCCCAGGATCTTGACCTGAGCCAAAGGCAGATGCTTAACCAACTAAGACACCCAGGTGCCCCTGTACTGCAGGATTTTAAAAATACTGCTTGATGCTTGGATGACACATCATTCCTGGTGATATTTATTTTTTATTTTTTTATTTTTTTTAAGATTTTATTTGAGAGAGAGTGCACACACGCTGTGAGAAGAGACAGAGGGAGAGGGAGAAGCAGGCTTCCCCTTGAGCAGGGAGCCTGATGCGGGGCTTGATCCCAGGACACTGGGATCATGACCTGAGCAGAAGGCAGACGCTTCACTGACTGAGCCACCCAGGCGCCCCAGTCCTGGTGATATTTGAATTAATATTTCTAAATGATTCACACAATTAAGGACAATTGACTAAGTGCTATTTATTTGTAAGTCAAGAGGCAGTACTGTGGATAAGGAGTGAGGATGGTGTAAGCATTAGATTGCTTAACAGTACCATTGTAGAAATGTTGACATTAAGAGTAAAGGAATTTTACCCAAAACTATTAATAAATTCCTTCTAATGGGATTATTTAAATAGTGCTCTGTTCATGTCAGCTAGTCATGTCTGTTTTTTATCTACCATTTTTAACGTCAGTTCCTTTAATATTTAGTTTTCTTGATTTGGGGACTTGTAACATGTCATTTGTATCAATTTCCCCAAATTCAAAACTATTTTGTGAGCATGGATGAGGGAGGATGGAGAGTTGGAATTGCTTTTTTTTTTTTAATTTTAATTTTTAAATTATTTTATTTTAAAGATTATATCTGTCAGAGAGAGAGAGAACGCACACAAGCAGGGGGAGCTGCAGGCAGAGGGAGAAGCAGGCTCCTCACTGAACAAGGAGCCCAATGCGGGAGTCTGTAGGACTCGATCCCAGGACCCCGGGATCATGACCTGAGCCGAAGGCAGACACTTAACCGACTGAGCCACGCAGGCATCCCTAATTCTATTTTTTTAGAGAGAGAGTGAGCACACGTGAGCAGGGCTAGGATGGGGGATGACAGAGGGAGTGATAGAGAGAATCCCAAGCAGACTCCATGCTCAGCGCAGAGCCCGACACAGGGCTCAATCTCCAGACCCTGAGATCATGACCTGAGCCAGAATCAAAAGTTGTATGCTTAACTGAGCCACCCAGGTGCGCCCCCCAACTTGCCTTTTTAAACAGATACACAAAACCATAGGTTAGGAAAGAGGAAGCACTTTGTTAAAGTTGGAGGTGGTGCCCTCTTATGTCCTTCATGCTAATAAGTGAACACATTCGAAAGCCGCCTCTCTAAGCCTGCAGGAGACCTACCATTTTAAATAACTTAATGTATAAGTCAGGTAGAATGGACATGGCAAAAAAGTCAAGCTGTGTATGAAGAGGGACTCCCCAAGGTGGAGTGGGAGGGAAAAGGTCTGAAGATCAGATTTCTTGTCCTAGAGCAACCACTTGGCAGACCCTGTACTCCTGGGCCTTGTTTCCCCCCCCCCCCCACCATCAAGAATGATGGTGCTTGCTGTTGGAAAGATCAAATAATTAATCTTTATTTGATCAATTTGATAATAGAGCATTCTGTAAATATTAGTTATTCTCATACTGAAAAGCAGGAATTCATTGAATTCCAAAACTGAGATTGTGTGTGTGTATTATTTTCCATTAATGCTTTAAGTAGTAATTGCTCGTTGTGTTTTCTAAAAATCACTTAAATGCTCCTCAGTGAAAATTACAGTCGAAACTGAGACTTGTTTAGAATGTCTTAGGTTTTCTGTTTGTTTGTTTGTTTTTCCAAAAGCTTTTAATGCACTTAAACCATTTGAAAATGGTCTTTTAATCCTCCTCAAAAGACTTGGTCATTGTTTGCTATGCCTCAAGGTTGTATGTTAAGTTTGACTTCCTTGGGTCAAGTATAATGTAGTCCCATGTGCTAGAATCCTAATTTGGAAGAGAATATGAGTTTTCCAATCTTAATATTCAAGAGGTAGATAACCTAAACTTCCATTTAACAGGTAGAACTTGGAAAATTTGATAATAGGTCTCCGTTTCCCCTGTTCTCTTTCTCTGACTTCTGTAATAACTTAGAACTGTTCTTTTCTTGGAGTTGATTCCAGAGTCCTAGAAACCTTCTTAAAAACAGTTCTATGCCGTTAGGAGTCAAGATAGTAGTTACCTTTGGTGGCAGGTTGTGACCTCATGGGTTAGGAGCGGGGATTCAGGAGCTCCATAATCTGTTTCTTGATCAGGGTGCTGGTACATGGGTGGGCACTTTGAGAACTCCTCAAGTTTTCTTGTGTTCTTCTCTGTTGTATATATTACACTTCAGCAAAACATTTCAGGCATTGCCTTCACATTGACAATATCTTCAATAAGTCCTTCAGTCGGAGAGTTTATCTTCTTCCCTGTTTATTTGTAGTTTGAATTAATCACACAGTGCCTTTTGTTTTAATTAGGTAAACATAAGATTATATTTCATACAATTTAGGACCATTATATTTCATTCATTGTATTTCATAACTGGGTCCAGCTATGTTTTAGAATATTCATAGAAGGCAGCCTGAAAGAAAAAGACCAAAATGAGTTACTCTTTCTACGTTTCTAGATGGTATGATTGAGTGATTGTTTTTTGGGTTTTTTGGCTTTTTGCTTGCCTGTACTTTTCAAACTTTCTCTACATACATTCATTCCTTTTATAGTGTAGGAGGAAAATAATCTATACTATTGTAAAAGGAGAAATAAACTGTGTAAGTATGGGATCTTTCACAATAGGATATGAAAACATTTATAGAGTAAAATTTTTTCCACATTTGCTTTGTTACAGATACGCTAGTCTGTATTTTTGCTGTGCTATTGAGGATCAGGACAATGAGCTAATTACCCTGGAAATAATTCATCGTTATGTGGAATTACTTGACAAGTATTTTGGCAGTGTGAGTATTATTTTGTTTTAGGAAATTGAGTGCCATAGTATTTTTTTAAAATCTTTTCTGTAACAAGTTTATTATTTGATTGTCTTGGGGATTCTGTTTGAAAGTAACTGCAGGGGAGGGAAGGGCTGACTATCTCTTGCCAGCAGGCCCAGTCAGTTCACTGCTGGAATGCTTGACCTGATGGCCCTGCTCATTTAATGATGATTGTGAGAATGAGGTTTAAAATAGTGAAACAGAAAGGAGTTCAACTGCAAAAATTAATATTCTGGAAGTGCTTAGTATAGAATTTAGATTTGGTAAGCAGTTATAATCACATTATTCAGGAAATATGTATTTAAAAAAGATCATTGTTTATGAGTAGAGAATTATTAAGTTGCCCATGGTGGGAGCTTCCAGAATCAGGTCTTACTTAGTTTGTAGGCCTTGTGTTTCCAAGTACTTGAGATTTGAAAATTAAGCTGACTAAATCATTGATGCTTAGTTATTAGCAAGATTGTCATTTTTAGAAAGAATTAAGATCGATTCACTCTGATCAGATTTTATTCACTACCTGATGGTGGGTAAGTATCTTTTGCTTTCTTCAGTTTTAACATTGTTTTTCTTGCTTTTCAGGTGTGTGAACTTGATATCATCTTTAATTTTGAGAAGGCTTATTTTATTTTGGATGAGTTTCTTTTGGGAGGGGAAGTTCAGGAAACATCCAAGAAAAATGTCCTTAAAGCAATTGAGCAGGCTGATCTACTGCAGGAGGTAAGCTAATTGGAGTTCTCTTTATTAGACGTTAGCATGTTTTGCTATTGCTAGGGAAGTCTCAGTTATGTTCCCTCATTCTTAAAGTTTCAGAAATTACTCTGAAGCATGCTTGGCATGTAGTGTCCATGAGCAGTATACTGATTGGAGTATGTGTCAGTCACATCAACTTAGTTATCTGTGGATGGATTGTTTGCTTTGGAGATGGTCTGTCATATTGATGGCCCATTTTTGGAACCCAAAACACTAGAGTCTAAATGTTTAGAGGACAGACCAAGAAGGGAAAAGATTTGTCCAACAGTAATTTGAGAACTCTCCATTCATTGTTCTGATTACTGCAGGTAACCCCTTTTCGCATTAGTGTGGATGGATAATCAACTGATTGTGAGACTGTCATTTTCATCCCAGATTGGTTCATATTTTCACCTCATGTCTATTAAGTGCAAACGTAGCCAAGCAAATGATAGTGTTATAATTACACCCTTTGTAGAACTCTCTAGTTTTGTGTTAGCAAAACTAACTAAAAAGTA
Source organism: Mirounga leonina (assembly GCF_011800145.1). NCBI lineage: Eukaryota > Metazoa > Chordata > Mammalia > Carnivora > Phocidae > Mirounga > Mirounga leonina. Next base: position 1,930,361 of record NW_023270158.1, on the reverse strand, counting down.
TTTGGCCTTTTCTTTGCTCTTTTTAAAGATTTTATTTATCTATTTATCTGAGAGAAAGAGAACAAGAGCACAAGTGGGGGAGGGGCAGAGGCAGAAGGAGAGCAAGAATCTCTCAAGCGGACTCCGCACTGAGCAGGGAACCTAACTCAGGGCTCAATCTCATGACCCTGAGATTGTGACCTGAGCCAAAACCAAGAGTTGGATGCTTAATCAACTGAGCCACCCAGGTGCCCCTCTTTGCTCTTTTTAAATAACAAACCATATTCTGTCAAATGACTATATTCTTATTTTGCCTTGATATCACAAGAACCATTGATAAACCCCCTTCCATTTCCAATTTCCACAGTTGTCTTGGGTTAATTGTATATTTGTTATTTCTAGACCTCCAATTTCTGAAGTTTAAAATTTCATAGATAAGGCCACCTTTTTCAAAATACTTAAGGATACCTTAATTCAGATACCAAGTTGCTTTAGCGATAATTGTGGTTTTAATCAATTAGAAAGTCTATAGCACAAGGAGAAGCTAGTCAATATAAAATATGTAGTGTTTCTTTTTTTTTTTAAAGATTTTATTTATTCATTTGAGAGAGAGAGAAACAGAGAGAGCACAAGTTAGGGGAGGGGGCAGAAGGAGAGGGAGAAGCAGACTCCCCACTGAGCAGGGAGCCCGATGCAGGACTCGATCCCAGGACCCTGGGATCATGACCCTGAGCCGAAGGCAGATGCCTAACCATCTGAGCCACTCAGGTGCCCCTGTAGTGTGTTTTTATTAAGTTGTGTTATTAAAGGAGGCGTTAAATCCAATTTTTTAGCATTTCGGTTGTAACAGAAATGTGAACTAAGAAGAATAAATCTCTCTCTCTTAGCTGTGGGCCTCTATGGGAGGAAGGGCATCGGTAATGGCTCTGCATTAGTCACTGACTGGGTCAGTTGTGAGGATTGCTCCAGATTGGGATGACATCATCCAGAACATACATATATTAAATAGGAGACAATACCTTGTACATGTAATGATCTTGAGTTAACCGAACAGTGGTTAAGATGCCTGCAAAAGTGGGATCTTTTTTTTAATATTTTACCCATTTATTTGAGAGGGAGAGAGTGAGAGGGAGAGAGCACGAGAGGGGGGAGGGCCAGAGGGAGAAGCAGACTCCCCGCTGAGCAGGGAGCCCGACGCAGGACTCCATCCCAGGACTCCAGGATTATGACCGGAGCCAAAGGCAGACGCCCAAGCAACCGAGCCGCCCAGGTGCCCCAAAAGTGGGATCTTTTGTTGGCAGCCCTGATGCTAGCCACTGTCCATAGTGAAATGAGCACAGCCCCTTTTCCATGTGTGTAGTTTGCCATGGTTCTTTATTGACTACAAATACGTCATTGGTGAGTTTGTTTTTTTTTTTCACATCTGTTAGTGTGACCACAAGCTCATATTCTCCTATTGTAAAATTGGTTTTAAAGTTAAGACCTCCTTATTTTGCTGTTTACTAATCAGACTTTTCTAAAAATAAGGTCAAACCAGAATCAGGAACTGGGAATTTTTCATATTTGTCTCTTCCCTTGTTCCCTTTTATATTTCATTATTATGGAACTATATTCTGCTCTGTCAGAACCTGGTATTTCTTCCAAGTTCTTCACCATTTCCTGATTGATTAATTATATCTGTCTTAAAACATTTTTAAAGTTCTTGAAGTTCGCCTTTTAATATATTTTTTCCTGGAGAGTAGTGTTTAGGGCACTGATCTTTCCTGTGTCTGAATTGTTTTTCAAACTCTACTGAGCAATTGCTATAGACTTTATAATATGACAAATATACTAAGTTTACTTCATGGCTTGTATTGGGGATAAAAATGTCATTCCAAGTCCATATTTGTGAGTATGTGTGTGTATCTCTCCTATTGAAGTATCTTAATAATAAGTAATATCTCCCTTTTTGAAGTAGTATTTCTGTATCTTTAGGAGAAAATAGGAGTGGAGAGAAGCATGGGATGTCTGTGGTCCATGTTAAGATTTTTCTTTCCCTGTCTCACCCTAGTTTAAAAAAAAAAGTTGACTACTGTTAACTACAGTTTATCTTTAGAAGAGAGCTTTGGCCCTATTTCTCATCTGTGACTACCTTAACATTGTTTTGTACATAAACCAAAGTGATAGTACATTAAGACATTTTCTATTCAGTGGTCTGAGTGAACCATTTTCTTAATTTAGCCATTCAGGTCTTGAGGAGGCAGAACACAGCTGGTCCATTCTGAATTTAGAGTGAATTATAATACATGGCAGGTTAAGGCTAAAGTCTCTTTGGGGCAGTAAGGCTTCAGATGATTCTGTTCAGGTTAACCTGTTATTCATTCAGGTTATCCGCCAACATATTGTCACAAATCCAGGGATGACAAGATGCTTGTTTCCTAAAATAGATTCATTTATATGTTGATACATGATACATGTTTACATCTTTGGGAGAGTATTTAAATATTATGTTCATAAAATAGGTGGTGGAATAAGATGAGAAAAAACTGCTAAATTTCTTTAAAGTTTCCCTTTTACCCAATTTATATAAACATCTTGTGGTTTGTTTAGGTAGTCCTTCATTTTATAGGCAAACAGGGCAGTCAGTCAGTTGATAAAGTAGGTTTTCTATTAGCATATTCTATATAGTCAGTAATGAGAACATGTCTGGACACCATGACAACAAAAAAGAACTATGATGATAGCTAATGCTTATTGAGCACTTAGATGGGAAGCATCCTGTGCTAATCCTCAGGATGCCCTGAGAAGGATCAAGAGTACCTTTTTAACAAATGAAGAAGTAGAGGCTCAGTGAGATTCCAGTGACTGGTCCTAGCATTCCAAACCCAGATCTGCTAGGCTTCAGAGCTACGTAAAATCTTGACCACTGAGCACTATCCGTGTCTCTCCCCACCCTATTTGTGTATTGTCTTGGTATGTGTAATTTAAACCTTCTGTTTTTAGTACCAAGTTCTGTGTTTCTCGGTAATAGAGATTCATCGCTCTGGAGGTTTTTCTGTATCGATCAGAGTAGATGTCCTAAGACAGATGCCATTTTTTACCTCTTAATACTGAAAATTTTCATTGTCCAGACTATCAGTAGTTGGTATTTTCAAGTTGGGATGTATAGATACAAATATTTTAAAATCATTTCTTGTTGGATTTATCAAAACTGGATTTATAGTAGCTTTTTTGGTCTTATAATTTGGGATATAGTATTCACTTAGCCTATGTCATGAATATGATTTTGCTTCCAAAATTATAAATATAGCTATAAAGACACTTACCTAAATGCAGCCTTAAATTTGTAGAAGTCCTAATTAATTTATTTTAATCTAGTTTTCTTTGTATTGTGATTTTTCTCTTTGGTATCAGCTCTTTTACTTGATTATTTCTAAACACCGATGATGCCTTTGAATTTATAATGAAAATATCTGTTGGCTTAATGATACATGGAAATCGCAAAATGATTTTGATTTTAGCCCTTTTAAAATTGGTGAAATACACATTTCTGTCATTAAGAATGTTTATTTTCTTCAGAAAAATTTCTTTTAAATTTCCCTTTTCCTCAGTTTGTATAAATGTCTTCTGGTTTGTTGAGGTAGTCCTTCATTTTATAGGCAAACGGACACAGTCAGTGGATAAAGTAGATTTTCTATTAACATATTATAGTCAGTAATGAGAACATAAGTGTATTTGAATAATAATTGCTAAAACATCAGACTTTGTGATTAAATAATAAAGATACCTTTTTTTATTTTACTTGGTTACTTGGTAAACAGTGGTTCAGTTTTGACATTTCTAGAATGAATTCTGTATTCTTTTTGGTATTTGGTTCTGTGACTACGTAATTAAATTTGGGGATAAAGCCCAGAAACATTGGTCCATTATCCAATTTTTAATGTTTGTTGGAATTTAACACAGGTTTTCTTAACATGCCACTGGTACTTAACTTGATTCTTAAATTACTAAAGTGCGACATGCTGAGATTCCTAAATTGACATTCTTTGAAGTACTTGGAACATTTCCCCACCACCACCAATTAAGTGCCTATTTTAAGCTAGTTTTTTGAGGGGGAGGACTTGGGGAAGTGGTACAGTTGATTTATAAACATAGATCTAATGACCAAGGAAATATAGAGTGCATTTTCTTTGTGAAGTCAGGCACTTACCAGTTTTTCTCTGCTCCTTAATTTTATAGAGCCAAAATGAAGAATGGGGAGGTTTGTCTGAGGATATCTTATGATAAAGAGCAGTCTAAGGCTTTAGTCCCTTTGACCCCCAACTTATTTATTGGTAACTACCAAGTTTCCCGTTTTTGTGGCATGGATATAATGGGGTGTTATGCAAAGACTGTTGCACGTGAGATGATTTCAAGTCCTTGCCTGATCTGTGAAGATCAAATAGTTAAAATACCGGGCGTTGGGCTTTAACCTCAGCGGTAGATGCATGATGGTGTTGATCAGCGCTTTGAGATGTGTCAGCCTTTCTTTTTTATACTAACAGCATCATTTTGAAATTTGTGGGGGTTTTCCTTTTGAGCTTTGTTTGCTGTTGGTATTGTTTCTCACTAAAGTAATCTGAGCAATGAAAACCAAGTGAGGTACCAAAAGCAAGCATTACACTCACGAATTTGCTTCTACTTCGAGATGATCCACTTTATGAATAGATTCTCTTGGATTTGCAGTTGTTAATCTGCCTCGGCTAGAAAGTGGTGCTCTATGGAGAATTAGCGCTGCTAAAATTGATTTGTTTTAGTGCTGGGGCTGCATGATATATCTTAGTACTATGCACCATCTTTGTGGAAGTAATAAATCTGTTGGACTGCATAAAAATGGAAAGGTAAGAATCTTAGAAAAAGTGATTTTTAAAAATGAACCTTTTGTAACTTAAAATTATTTTAAGTAAGTACTTGAAGTATTTAATAACATGCCTTTTAGCATGAAGTTTTGGGATTTTTTTAAATTAAAATCTTGCTAATAAAGAATATTTGGGTATGCCAGTCAAACTCGAGAATATTGTACATTGTTTTGTTATGTAACGGCTAGATGTGTTCAAACATATATAATAATATTTAACAGCAAAAAGCGTTTTGATATAAATCCTTTTAGGATTTGGTCTAATTAGACAAACTCCTACGATTCCTTTGTAATCTGTTTATGTTAAAACCTTCAAGCCTAAACCTTTTTCTTTTAAATTAGGTTAAAAGTTAACAAGGCTATATACTCTTATGCCAGCGTTATTTTAATCTTTTATAGGTAAATTTGATTGGGGTCTGCTAGAACAAACTGAGTAAGTAAGGTTTGGTGACATTAATGTTTGAAATGGAAAATGCAGAAGGGCAGATACAGAAAAAACAGAAGGCAGAACAAATCTTGCCTTTTGTTTACGTTTTATAAGAAATTTGGCCAAGTCCTTGGGCACTGGTTTTCAGGTTGTAATCATTTTGCTGTATGTGTGTTTTTTTTTTTTTATTGTTATGTTAATCCCCATACATTACATCATTAGTTTTAGATGAAGTGTTCCATGATTCATTGTTTGTGCATAACACCCAGTGCTCCATGCAGAATGTGCCCTCCTCAATACCCACCACCAGGCTAACCCATCCTCCCACCCCCCTCCCCTCTAGAACCCTGTTTGTTTTTCAGAGTCCATCGTCTCTCATGGTTCGTCCACCCCTCCGATTTCCCCCGCTTCATTCTTCCCCTCCCGCTACCTTCTTCTTTTTTTTTTTCTTAACATATATTGCATTATTTGTTTCAGAGGTACAGATCTGAGATTCAACAGTCTTTGCTGTATGTGTGTTTTTTGAGCTCTTTGCTTTTCAGAATTTCGAGGATCCCCCCTCCTTATTTCACTTTAACTCATTTTGAGCCCACTTTTGCTACTCTGGGCTATTTGCAATAATGAAAAGTTGGAGTAACTTAAAATCAGTAGCTGTAAATCTGATTTTCAAAGATATTTGACAAGAACCCACAGTAATAAAATACATTTTTATATCCTAATAGTTACATGCACATAAACTGAAAAAAGTATTTTGTTAAGTAATACTTTATTTCTTGTTTTGCTATATCACGTTTTCTGTTCTATCCTTTTTTTTTTTAAGATTTTTATTTATTTATTTGACAGAGAGAGACATAGCGAGAGCAGGAACACAAGCAGGGGGAGTGGGAGAGGGAGAAGCAGGCCTCCTGCAGAGCAGGGAGCCCAACGTGGGGCTCAATCCCAGGACCCCAGGATCATGACCTGAGCTGAAGACAGACGCCTAACGACTGAGCCACCCAGGCGCCCCACTGTCCTTTTTCTCAATGCTGATCCTGATCTACTAAATGGATTGCATGCACCCTAGGATTGGGACCTGCAAAGAGCCTATTCCTAGCTGTTGGTGGTGATTTTTTTTTCTTTAAAAAGTACTTTCTGAAAAATTTCAGGGTTTTAGCTCTTTTTTCCCCTACTGACACATTCTTTAAAATTTTCTTATGGTTTCGTCTGTTGCCTTTTTAAAAAATAAAAGTTCCTATTATAGAAAAATTAACAAATACAGGCAAGCACACTAGAACGTAATTTTACCTACCCATCAACCAGAGACAATTAGATGAACTCCGTGGTTCTCAACTGAGGTGGGGAGTGGGGCAGTTAGGCCTCCTTACGGAGCATTGAACAATGCCTGCACATATTTTCGATTGTGACGACTGGCAATGGGGTGCTACTGGCATCTGGTAGGTGAAGACCAAGGATGCTGCTAAACATCCAGCAGTGCCCCAGACAGACCCCCCTAGAACAAGGAATTATCCAGCCTCCAGTATCAGTCGTGCTGTGGTTGCAAAACCCTGGTTTAATTTAACACAGTAGGATATAGATTCCATTTACATTTATAGACTGCTACATCTTTTCAATATAATATAGAGTCCAGAGTATATTGGTTGAAATGAATCAAAAGTAGGAGGGCGAAAAAACCCTTAAGAACTGTAAAAGAGGGGCATCTGGGTGGCTCACATGGCTAAGCGTCTGCCTTCGGCTCAGGTCATGATCCCAGAGTCCTGGGATGTGCTTAATAAGATGTGCTTAATAAGACCATGTAAATGGCTATAAAAATCACCTCTGAGTCAACAGAGTCACCTTGATAACCAGTGTCTGGGGAGATAATCTGTGGTTGACTTTAGCACCTAACCCACTGCAAAGCTTGTGGGATGTCACTATATAATTTTCATTTCCTCAACAACAACCAAATCAGTTAATGTCTGTTAAGGAAACTGAGTTTTTACCTGGAAACAGAATTGAGTATACCCTGTAGGCAATTAGAATATTTTTTAAATTTTCTGATTTCCCCATCCACCTTAGGGAGTTGATAATTTTTTTTAGAGGGGAACTAGTTTAAATGACCAGAATTGGCATATATAGACTTTTATTATTGTACATATAGACTTTGTTGTTGTTGTTCTTTTGTACCTTATTAGCCTTAAAGAATTTACTTAGTACAGATCTAGAGTTTGAATATTTGAAATTCAGTGATAAAATGTTACATTTTGAAAACCCTGATCAAATTTAAAGCATTTCACATTATGATCCAAATGGAAGACCTAGGCAGATACAATACAGTTACCCTAAAATATGCTTAAAATGATTTCCTTACAGTCTGAAGTTATATTTACTAATTAATCTGCTTTTTTAAATTTAAAAAGTACAACTAACTGCTAGAGAAAGTGATCTATCTGTTCTTAGTATTTTATAACTAATAGGTTTTAGAGTAGGGTGTACAAGATGTAGTTGTTATTCCCATCATTTTTAAGAAACTTTTGAGATATGTAATAGAAACAGATCAACAGCACAATAGAAAAAGACAGCAGTAGATATAAATAAATAATTCACAGATGAAAGAAAAACAAATGGCCCTTTTACATAAGGGAACGTAAATGAAAATATGAATGAGAACTTTCTTTGGTTTGTTCTTGGATTGGCAAGGATGAGCGACCCTCTTGTCTGCTGCTTGTGAGCACTTAAACTTGTATTCCATTTTGGAGGATTAGTTTGGTGATACCTGTTAACAGTTAAATTTGTACACTTTTGACCCATCAGTTAAATTTTCAAGGAATTGTATCCAATAGAAATATACAAATGCACTAAGATTCAGTATCATATTAAGCCACTGGAACTTACCCAAATGTTAATCAGTGGGAAATAGGTTAAGAAAATTACAGTACAGCCATACATGAAACTGTTACCTGTCTGTAAAAGAAATGAGATTGATTTCTATGCAATGATAGGAAAGATATTCAAGGTATATCAAGTGAGAAAAGATCTAGGAGTGGGACATTAACTTACCGGCATTACCTCTTGAAAATGTTTGAGGTCCCTCCCCCCCCCGCTTTTCTAGAAGTGTAAAACAAACCTGTATTAGAAGTATACAATTTTAATTTATAAATTTTTTAAATGACAAAATGAAACTGTGTGAATGGAAGAGTACACATTGTGCTGTTCCATTAGGTAAAATTAAAGTAGAATTTGCTAAAAAGAAAAGTTCCAACATGTAAAGTGAAGCACTTGTGTGCTCTTGGCCATTTTAGACACTAGCCATCTGGAACAACCATATTGCTCTGGCCACTCATTGCTAATTAAAAAAAAAAAAAATCATTTGACTATTTGACTATACTAGTGCCTCGCGATTGCTGGTGGAATCAGACTGACGCCATGAGCTGTGTCATCTAAAAGGTGCCTTACAAGGGCTTTCCATCCTCTTTTTATTCATTGCTAAACATAGATCTTAGTGAATTTTGGACATTCTCTGGCCCTTTGGTCTTTAAGCACAAGGAATAGTTTCAGAGTCGAGTAGGGACTTTGCCACAGAATTGAGTGAGGGGCAATAAAAAGGACGATTGTATTCTAGAACATGAAGGATAGAGGATACTTCTAGTACAAGGAATAAGTGAAGCCCCTTCACAAGAAAAATGAGTAGAGCAGTAACTTCAAATTACACTTAATTTCTTTTTCATTAAATGTAAATTATTTGCTCTTCGAATACATTGTGTGCTAGAAAGAGAAAATCGGGAGACTAGGTTTTCAGTTTTGGATCTAATACCAGTAGTTTACTTAAGCACTGATCTCAGCAAGACTTAAGCCTTCAAATAAGTGCTAGCTGCCAGTTTCTTTATATAGTTTCCCAGACTCTTTTTGAGTCATCAGCCTAATATGGTGAATATCTGGGAATTTTGAAGGTAATGGGGTTTGTCTTAAGAACGTAAACAGTTTTAAGAGCAGGTGTAACTTAATTCCTCTTTCTGCTGTTCGTTAACCTGCACTTCCCACTACCTCTGGTTCCTTTTGTAGGGGACTGAGAGAAAAGTTCCTCTTGGTGTGGAGGGAAGTTGAACATACATGCGTGTGTACCAAGGAAAAGGAGCGAACGCAGAGAGCAGTGAAAAAGAGGAATAGAATAAAGGGGAAACTATATTGGCAGGGTGAATGGGAATGGAATGAAAAGCACTGGTCTTAGGGAAGACGAATCTTCCTCCTGTTAGGAGGAGATAACTGGGTAAAGCTGTAGTTTGTTTTTTCCTCATCAGTTGGATGAGCGAAATTCAGAAAGTTGTCCTTTTCTTAGCTTTGAGAAACTTATCATGTAGAGGAGAGTTGCTGGGGACTGAGGAGAAAGAGAAGAGATAGATGATTTGAGGAAAGTGCTGAGGGTTTGGAATAGACTTACTGGTGGGGAGCAAATGATGAGTAGAAGGATTGCCCAGGATTGCAGGCCCATCTCAGGTTGAAAATAACGTCTAAAATCTTGGTTCAAAAAATAGGTCTCCAAAGAATTGATACTAAGGGCAATTTGTAGTTTGTATTTGTGTAATACAACTGGATTAAATTTTTTTTTGTTTTCATTCTGGCCTTTATTTCCATGTAATCTAAATCACTGATGTTTTAGTGTATTGAGGAACTCAGCTTGCTGGGTAGTGGAAGAAGAGAGTAGTTCTGGTTCTTCCCAGGACCCCTTGTGTGTTGCGACAGACTTGACTCTCACCCTCCCCAGTTCTTAATTATTCCGTGACTCAGAAGATGTCCTGGTGGTGTGAGGGCCCAGAATACTGGAGTTATATTCAATCTTCTATAATATTTCCTTTGTATATAAGAGAAGATATAACTTGGTTAATACGGGCATACCTGTATCATTTAGCTTAAAATCAACCTTAAAGGTTAGTTGGTCATTAAGGCATTTTTAGCACAACTTTTTCAGACGCTGTCTAAACTGAGAAATTATTGAAGAAAACGTGTTATAGCAACTTAAGAGTGGTAAAAGAATACATTATTTTTGTGCATTTTAGGGTTTTTCTTCTTAAAGGGTGTTTTTCCAACGAAGAGGGTTTTCTCCCTATGAAGAATATTCTTCACAATTGATGGATGCTAATTTCTTGTTTAAGTATACTAATATGGATCATTAGCTATAAAGAATAGTTTGGCTTATCATCTACCCTTTCCTTTACTAATGTAGTAAAAGGTCTGTCAGAAATGCTGGGCAGTCTTGGTTTAAGAATTGTTTGTTGCCTTTCCTAGTAAGTCTCTTCTGGGGAGGAACAGCCGTGTGCTCAGCCCTATTTGGGGAAACTACCTTTCTCTTTTCTTTCAGTGGGCATAAGCTCTCCATGGTTGGTTTTCCCATAGTGTGTATAAAATTAAGAGAGAAAACAAAAAAGATGAAAAGCTATAATTTTATAAAGTCTCAAAGAACTGGTATGTAGGTGAAAGGTTGACAGACTTAAACTTTTCTTGTTCTCTCCCCAGAAAACAGAGACTATGTATCACAGCAAGAGTTTCATTGGGTGTAAGAAAGCGTACTAGAATACGTGCTGGAGTACTGACATGCATCAAAATGTAGTAGGATCTATGAATTCAGTTTGTACTTATAATTTTGTCAAGTTTGTTATTTATATTTTAGCATTACCTGAAAAGTTTAATTACATTAAATCCCAAGGGATAGTCCCAGTACTTCCTTTAACTGATCTTTTCATAGGGAATTTTACTCTGATAATGATCCATCATTGGGACTTACAATTTATTTTTTTACACAGAGAATACTGAAATAGGTTCAGAGGTTCATTGACAAAAAAGCATTATTAAATACTGTGAAGTACTGATGTCATTGGTACAGAAATAGATAAATAGGATTCCCCTATGAAAATGAGAGCTTCTCTAAGAAAGTGAAGCATTTGGGTTTCTTACTAGTATTATTTTAACTTGCTGGTTCATGCCACTGTATTCTGAGTGGGGGGAAAAAGGCAAAACTATCTCTTTTTAAACTGTTTTAAGAATTATCTGAGGATTAAAATTTAACTGGCGCTTCTCAGATACTTTTGTATTCAATGGTTATTGTATAAGGGATCTGTTACATATTTGAACAGTTTACATGACTTTGTAGCCTAACATTTCAAAATGCCAACTTTAGTGTTAAAGTGAGGATATTTTACAAGCCCTCAAATGAGCAGTTTTAAACTTTGAGTCACAAGCCTTTTGGCAGGGGTATAATCCCTTTGAGAGTCCGAAGAGCCATGGGCCCTCTTCTCAGGAAAATCTGTATGTAATTTTGCCTCTAGGGGATTCTTCGAGTCCCTAGAAATCCATCTCTGGACACTCTCGGGTCAGTTTAAAACCTCACCTCAGGTTACCTCGTTGATATGAGAAATCTCTATTTACATACATGTGTAGGCATAGACATCTAACAAATCTTTTTGGAGAGTTCTTTAAAATCTATCTTGAGGATTATTTTAAAAAATAATATCCTTAGTCTCAAAGGCATAGTCTTTGGAATTTTTTTCAAGCTAAGTGAACCATTAAAGACCTCCATTGCTACTTAAAATACCAAATGGGTGACTACTTTTCCACTCTTTCTTGGCAGAGATTTTCCTTTAGGATCTGTAGAAGAGTTTATGGTCACCAAAGGATGTAATGATTTTCATTAAGGGATTAAATTCCTTTACTTTGTGTAATAAAATCCTGATATACTTGAAGGCTGGCGGGAGGTAGTATTCTAATAGAATTTTCAGTTAACTCAGTATTGACCAGACGATTTTACACTGAAAATCTTTTCAGCCTGTTAGTAACAGTGCTTTTGGATTTTGTAGGATATAGGTCATTTTGATTTATCATTATATAAAGTTACTAAAAGAAATGGAATCGGAACTCCTAAGCACTGTTTAGAAGTTAAATGTTCAGACATAAACCAAAGAACAAAAACAAAAATTTAAGTTTCCTTTTCTTTACTGTGCACTAAACATTCTAGAAATCTGATTGTGTCTGTCAGTTTGTATACTGTGTAAGAATGTATGCATTTCTTTTGTAGCCACGTCATGAATATTTTAATGTCCCTGTGTACTAAATGACTACTCATCGTGTATGCAGAATTTCACAGAGGAAATAGAGAGCTGATATACTTATGAAAGAAAATATCCTCAGCTTGGTGACTATCTTGTATAATAGAGCATTTCAGAACTAATACCTTTCAATTGTAATTGTTTTTCCTGTCCTCATTTTTCTTTTTCTGTTTTATTTTCGTTCTATATGTGATCTTGATGTAGTTTAGTCCTGCTCGCAACTGGTTTAATTTCTACTTGAGATATGACCTATGAATGTTTGTTTTGAGTAGTATTTCATCTTAAACACATACACGTCATCATCTACGAACCATCTATGATTAAAATCTTGAAAGAGGAAAATCTAGCCATCATTAAAATGGTTCACCAAAGAAAATATAGTGGAAACGCTATGGCAAAATAAGCAGTGCAGTAACCTATATAGCGTGGCTTGGTCTTCAAAAGAAATTCTATTTCGTGTGACTGTATGACAGCCTATATGAGCTAACGTATTCTAATGTATCCCATAAAAGTGTATTTGGAAATAATTCCAGAAAGTAAAATCTGTACTTCACGTGGTATTTAAGGGTAAAACATTCACAGTTCTTAAGTTCGTGATGCACCTCCATTCAGTCACATTTACGCTGGACAGTCCTGAACAGTCCCTTGACGAATGATCAGAAAGCTGTGTCAGAAGTCTCTGCTGCAGTATCTTGTTCAATAGGAAAATTCTAATACTCAGTTTAAATACTAATATTTTACTAGTTATGCTTTTATAGTATATATTGTCTTCATTTAAATATTTAATGATTTGTTAACTCTGGTTTTATGTTAAGACTTTTAATATTGGTCGTTGTGTATACTTTTAATAAAATATGCAACTTATCTTATTATAAAAGTACCAAATAATTCATTGTTCCTATCTAGAGAGTTTAAAGCCTACTAAGTAAGTTACCAGTAAACAAATTCAGAAGACGCTCAAACAGGTTTACCACTGAAAGACGACCCGTGAAAATGTCGATTAGGCGGGTATGCAGAGCGGCCTGTTCCAGGATTCTCTATGTCCTGCTTTACTTTTGAAGCACCTGGATGGGCTATCAAATGAGAAACTTAGCAGCATACATTGAAAGCATTGGGAACATTGGTCTTCCATTTCCATTTTTTTCCCTCTGTCCCTCCTCCCACCCTGCAAGATGTGATTCGTCTGGTTTTAATGCTGAACATGCATTGTCTTCTGCCGGTTTGCTTTGGATGCTGTGTGCTGAGCTGTAACAAGATGTTGCTTCTTTTGTTATTTGTATACAGCTGCTTGCTTTCAATTCATAGATTCTGAAACCGCTTTTCTTGCACGTCTAAAATAAAAGTATTGCATGTACTTTGTCTCATGTGAATGACTTTTTTCTTCTCCATCCCTTTTGACAAGTAATATATTTTATATCTTGGTTTTTCCAGGTAATTTTATTAAATCGTGTAAAAAAACCCAAAAGTGGTTAAGCTGGCAAATTCTGTTAAGTTTACAGTTCAGTACTGTTAAGTATGTTCACAGTGTTGTGCAACTGACGTCCAGAAATGTTTCCTCCTGTGAAACCGAAACTGTATCCATTAAACAACTCTCCATTTCCCTTCCCCTCAGCCCTTGGTAACCACCATTCTACTTTGTTTCTAGGAATGTGACTACTTTAGCTACCAGTCCTTCTAGGTAATTTTGAGCTACAGTTTCAGTGTCAACATGGGAAAATTACATTTTATACTATGGACACAATTTGTAAAAGAAACTAATGTACTATTTGTACAAGTCTCAAGGAGTAAAACGTATAAATGATTCCTTTAAGAAAGGACACATATTTTAAATAATGCATATTTGATAAGTAACATGGTTCTCTTCATGAAATGCGATACAGGACTGCAGGCAGTAAGCACACAGGGGAAATCTGACCAGTTCCAGGGAATAGAATGAGAGCCATTTTTACATGGATAAGGGAAGAATGTTAGCTGTATAGAATTCAATGTAGGCATCTTTTAATAAATGCATTAAAGGTTGTATGGTGTTTTTAAAAACTATTTAACATTACAGTTGACCTATGAACAATGAGGGGGGGGTTAGGAGCACTGACTCTCCCAGGCAGTTGAAAACCCACATATATAACGTTTGACTCCCCACAAACTTAATAGCCAACTGCTGACTGGAAACCTTACCAATAACCTCAACATTCCATTAACACCTCTTTTGTGTATGTATTATATACTGTATTCCTACAGTAAAGTAAGCTGGAGAAAAAATGTTAAGGAAAATACACTTACAGAACTGTATGGTAAAAAGCCTCCGTATAAAATGGACCTGTACAGTTCATATCCGTGTTGTTCAAGGGTTAAATGCAAATGATTATTTTTAAATCATTTCCTTTATTTAGGATGTATGTGATTCAGATGTCCATATATTTAGTGTTTAAAGCTAAACATAAATCAAAGAGTCTGGTTTACATCATTCTTGGGAGTGCTGCATCTTTTCCATTAGACTTTCTTTAAAAACTATCACGAAAACTCTGAGACATGCAAATAAAACAGAAGGAACCTTCATGTGCACATCATTCAGCTTCAACACCCCTCAACTCAATACCTATAGTCATATGCTTGTTGCATCATCTGTTTCCCACCACCCCCTCCATTTTGGCCTCAGCATTTTAAAAGCAAGCCCTGGACATCATTTCATCTTCTATACTTCAGTATGCATCACCAAGAGACAGAAGTAACCACACACCCCCCAAATTAACAGTAACTCTTAACATCTTGTTCCTGATTCAGTTTTTCCTAATTGCCTGAAAATTGCATTTCTGTAATTGGTTTGTTAGAACCAGATGCCCACTAAGGCTCACATTGTATCTGGTTGATGTCTCTTAAGTCTTTTCATCTTTAACAACTCCTCTGCTTTTCTCCCCTGCCATTTTTGTTTTGTTTTGTTTTAACCGAGTCACCCATGCTGTAGAATATCTTCCATTCTGTATTTGGTGGATTGTAATCTTGTGGCAATGTTTAACTTGTTTTCCTATCCCCTATATATATTTTGATGTAGCCTGGTTAGGGTGAGGTTTGATGTCGGGGGCAAGGGCAAGAATACTTCATAAAAACCCTTTTTTTTTCCTACCAAAGCCGATTTTTACCCATTTTTCGTTAATAAACCTACTAAAAGATCATCATGTGAACTTTATACAGAGTTGGTTTATAATATTTTATTTAGTACTGAATGCTAAATACCTTCTTGTAGGTAGGTCTCAATCGTGTAATGCTACCAGTTAACATTTTTTGAGCACTTCTCTAGAAGTCTGGCACTAAGCCTTCTCTCCCTTAAATGTCTATGTATGAAGGTAAGTACTGTGATCCTTGTTTTCCAAATCAGGAAACAGGCTAGAGTTTAATTTACTTAAGATTACTCCATGTAATGCTTATATACAATTAAATCTAATGTATGGATTTATGGTTTAATATTTTTCTTTTCCTTGTTTTGTGCTGTACCACAATTAGGATGCAAAAGTAAGTTATTTATTATTGGATGCTAAAAACTGCATTTTCTCCATTAAATTGTCGAATGCCTTTTAATTACAAAATTGTTGCAAGTAATACCTGAATTTGACCTGGTCCTGTTTTGTGATATGCACAATCAGCCACTTTGGAAAAAAAAATTTTTTTTTTTTAAAAGATTTTATTTATTTATTTGAGAGAGAGAGAATGAGAGACAGAGCACATGAGAGGGGGGGAGGGTCAGAGGGAGAAGCAGACTCCCCGCCGAGCAGGGAGCCCTATGCGGGACTTGATCCCGGGACTCCGGGATCATGACCTGAGCCGAAGGCAGTCGCTGAACCAACTGAGCCACCCAGGTGCCCCACTTTGGAAAATTTTTAATAATTTTTTTCTAGCTATGCCTGCTTTTTTTGTCTGCCTTTGACATTTAAAAATGAGTACTGGTTGTGGCATAAGCCAAAAAATGCCTTTGGTCCTAGACTATTCTTTCTGTTATGTTGCCTCCCCTGAAGCCACCGGTCGCCCAGGGGAGGGCTGGGAAGGTGAGTTTCTGAAGCCGTGCTGCTGGGGACAGTTAAAGTCAAAAACTGAGTCGAGACCCAGAGGAAGACATTTCTATAAATACATGTGACCCAAATGATAAAAAACAAAAGCATGGAAAACAAAATTATGTGAAGATTCGGGAGAACTCTGGGTTTTCCCTGCTTTTTATTTCGGGGAGGCTTTCGATTTTAACACTAAGGTAACTTACCTTTCCTGTAGCTAATTCGATAGCAATGATTTCCTAAATTGCCAGTGGGTTTGCCTGCTTCTTGTGTGGCAGTAGCGGGGCCCAGCACATTGGCAGGTAATCAGTAGGTATTTGATGCATGCTCAAAATATCCTTCTGTGGTCTCTGACGTTTGGGGCGCAAAACCCTAAATAACTGCCTGCTCTCGGTATTCAAATGTGCCCAAACCAATGACTTGCTTGCACTGTTCTGTGAAACTTGCACATCCTTCCGTGTCAATTTCACATTCTCTAGCCTCCCCGCATCTGCTTACCAGAGTCTCACATTTTCCCTCCACAGGAAGCTGAAACCCCACGTAGTGTCCTTGAAGAAATTGGACTGACATAACTCTCCTCCCTTGTTGATGACTTCTTGTGGTCACACTGTAGATGGCCACTGCCTTCATGTCCATGTTAGCTAATGGTATAAGATGACGTCTTGTCAGTATTACTATTTTGCTAAGCTGCTTCATTCAGGCCTACACAAAATTTTTTTTTAAAGGGAACTTCGGTTAATCAAGTGATAAGGGACTTAAATACGAATTAGAGTGATGCAGGAAAAGAAAGGTACCATTTCTGGGTATTTTAAAGTTTACAGATCTGTTTCTCTCAATCTAATCATGTATCTATTAGAATGACACAATCAGGCAATATACGTTCATTAATTACCATCTTTGGCAAAGGACACTTAAATTATAATATGAAACCTGGTTTTATGAAACCAAAGACTAGTGTGTAGCATTTCAGCATATATGAGAATAAAGGGAATTGATACATACCAAATGAATTAAAATTTAACTGTTCAAGACTTAAAAAAAAAAAAAGGAACAAAATTTATAC
The DNA here is from genome assembly GCF_011800145.1 of Mirounga leonina. NCBI lineage: Eukaryota > Metazoa > Chordata > Mammalia > Carnivora > Phocidae > Mirounga > Mirounga leonina. The sequence goes on along the minus strand of NW_023270158.1, from coordinate 1,912,903 downwards.
CATTATTTATTCCTTATTGGAAACTACATTAAAGGGAATACACAAATGACTAAATTGAAATGATGTGTTTTACACTAAAAATTATTTCTCCGGCTTTCCAAGCCGGGGTTGAGGAACAGAGATCGACTGTTTAATAGTGAGCACGTTTGCTTTTAAGGCCAAGGAACATTCAACTCCTGAGACAAATTTTTTTTGTGGTCATAACCAGTTAGTGACTTGGATGGTTTTTGATGCCCCCAAATAAAAATGGATACATTGACTTACCGGAACTCTTCACAACATTACCTTACAGAAAAATGTGTTCTTCTCTTCACAAAATGTTGCTTAAGTCATTGTTTAAAGCACGAATGCTCCTCCTGGGGTGCTTGTTAACGGCCAAGTTTCTTTTGCTTCCCTCCACTTAACAAGTGCTGCAAACTTTAGGGCAGCTTCCTTCCCTTCCATGGCAATGCCTAGTTATCAGAAATCTTACAAAAGCAGACAGACAGCACGTTTCATGTAAAACAGAGTTGAATGAGGTAAAATGACATTAGTGGGCCCTGTGTTTTTTTAAAGCTATACAGTTGTTTCAGTGTCACTTTTATACATACTTCTGTATATGTAAACATGTCTTCGTGGTTTATACTTTCATTTGTATCTGCTGGGCTGGATTAAGCTTTGTTGTGATTGTGACCAATACATATTCAGGCCGTGTTAGCACTGTCTTTATCACATCACCAATTAGTTGTAATAAATGTTCAACATACACCACTGTAGTCTGTTTTTATCTTTCTCTTTGCAAAACTTTGTCAAACTATGGGGAGCTGCTGAAAGAATTTTAAATTTTTCTCAGTAAAATGTCGAAAATTCACCTCCATTTGAAGGTGGATGCTAAAAGCACACACAAGACAAATGATGGAAGATATAAGTTTTCATGTACTTAAATTTAAAGCTCACTAAAAAATAATGTGGCTTCCACGCTGAGAGCTCATCTACACATTTATTTTCAATCAATAAATGCCGCTTTTAAAACCTTGATGCAGTTGACGTTTCTACTTTCTGAATGAGCAACTCTCGTTACTCCAGGTAATCAAAGGTATTCCAAATCAACCAGATCCCCAACCCCCAGCACCCCCCCCACCACCACGACTGGAGGTGCTAGTACGCTCGCCAAAATGAACTGGTATTTACAAACTGCCACCTAATAGAAGCAGCAACTCAAAGCTTTGGTTATGATAGTTAAGGGACCTCCTACTAACTGCAGATGGGAAATATTACATAGTAAAGCAAGGATATTAAAGAACAAGGCATCAACTACCATCAAGTTTCTAGTCTGCTAAAAAGATACTTGCAGACATGGAGCGTCTCCAACACTCATCTGGTTTATTCACTGAAAACAGGCCTGATGGGCTTCTGCTGGCACTGTAGAGCTGGAATGTTTAAATCATAAATAGTAATCAGGTTATAAGTTTAAGAAACAGTAATACATTTAAGTTCAAGATGGACATTTATCAGGATAATGGACCAGTCCACTGGCTGAAAACTGCTCTCTCCCTCCCTCCACACTGCAGTGCCCATGAACACTGGAGAGAAAGACCCCATCATCTCATAATTACCTTGAGCACAAGCTGGTGTTTATCCTATTTTGTCCTCCATGATCTATGAAGGCTATTCAGCTCGGGATACCACCTTTAATTATGCATATCTTGGCCGTATTTAGGGAAGTACTGAAAAATACTGGATTTAGTGATCGTTACTCAGCATTAGTGAATCCAGTAGGTAATTACAGAAAATTTTCAATCATTTTTAGGGTAAAGCAGGCATTTAAAATTGAACAAATCAATTTTTAAAGTAAAATGATTTCTGGACCATACTAATAGTACTTTTATAGGCTACATATTAAGAACTCTCACTTTCAACACATAACCTTACTCAGAAATCCCAATCTTGAAATTTCTTTCCCTTTCTGTTAGCTTCAATACTTTGTGCATCCTTAAGCCCTTATTTCCAAATCCCAAGTTGCCAAAAGCCACATACTCTGAAATTCAAGATGTCCAGTATGGCAATGGAAAGTTTACGAAGAAAATTAAAAACGTGTAAGTAAGTATAAGAGCATCTTTTCTTTTTTATGATCTGAAATCGAAGAATGGTATTTTTTGCCTTAAGCTTTTTTTTTAAACAGAAGGTTCTCTGACCACTTTTTAAATGAGAATTGCTTTAACACCAGGCAGATTCAGTAGCAATGACCCTCATTTTCCTAAAGATGACAGAAATAAGACTTACCTCTATCTCAACAGCTCCCCAACACACTATAAAAAAGATGCAGCCCCTCATGGAGAACTTCCAGCTGAGAAGGGGCTGTGAATACGGGACAGGAGGGAGAGGAAATAAACGGACTTTACCCTTTAAGTACTTTAAAACAAAAGGAATTTTAAAGTCAAAAAGCTGCTCAGCTATTGCATGTAGAAAAACCCAAGAGATAATTAATAAAGGGCAAACAACCAAATTTAACAGTTATTAAATACAGAAAAAGTAGCTGAGCCAATACATAGAGAAACAAAACAGTTAAACATAAAATTTACCAAATCGGCAAAGATGAACTTGGTGGTGTGAGAACAGCAAAACTTATTGTTGTAGCCTTTCTGGAGGGCAATTTGGAAACGCTTCAGGAGTCCTAGCTCTTGATGTAACATAATTTATCGTAAGGAAACGGTCAAAAATATGTGAAAGTATTTAAGGAAATCCACAACAGGACTGTTTATAGCACTAGATTCTTTAATAGTGCAAAATTAAAGGTAATTTAAAATCCAACAATAGGGGTATGGTTGAATAAAGGGATAGGTCCACGCTGGGCAGTGAGAAAAAGAAGAAGCTTGATGAAATAGGAGGTTTGGTGGAGAAAAAAACATTTTCAACTGCAGCCATATATGATCTTACTGTGAAAAAAAAAAAAAAAACCATGTGTGCAGACGCAGAAGAGGAAAAGAAGGCGTAAGCACTGCTCCCATGTTAACGTTCTCACTAAGGGTTAGGATTACAGGTGATTTCCAGGCTATCTGTACACTGTAGGTTCTTCTAGGTTTTCTATACTAAACACACTGCTTATCAGAGCATAAAGGCCTTTTTAAATAGGGTTCTGCCAGCCTTGCTCAGCCATCGAGCTCAGAGCCCCCTAGGCCCCAGTATGAAGCAGCCCTCATAAAGAAGATCTACAATCATGTAAGAACAAAGTACGTTTATTTGCATTTGGGACTCTGAAGAATTCTGTCTCTGCTGCCTGACCTCCTCCTGCCACGGCTCCTGGACCTAGAGGAGCTCTGGCTCCCGCTGCCCCGGCCCCGGCTGCGGGCCCTTTTCCTTGCTCTACTCCGTGAAACGTGCCTCTCGCGACTCCTTGCCATGTGTTTGTGAGACTTCTGGCCCCGGCGCCTGCTTCTCCTTTTCCTCTCTGCTTCCCCGTTCCTCTTGTAGGAGTGCGATGGGCTAGGGCTCCGTCTCCTCCTGGGCCTCCCATAGTACTCCTCGTGGTGGCCCGTCCTGTCTCTCCTCTCCGAGCCCTTACCGAAGGAGGGGCCGGTCCGATCGGGAGACAGGTAGATGTCTCTGTTAGCCTCCCAAAACTCATTGTTGGGATTTCGGAACACATGCAGGAAGTTGCAGTGTTTTCCTCGTGGGCACTGCTGTATTTCAAACAAACCTGCAAGGGCACAGTGAGGAAACAGCATTTACTGCTAGCGCTTTACCCTTTTCAGAAGGCACACCGCTGATGTTCAGACGTGACAGGCCTATCTCCTCCTGCGCATTATCTCAAAGCGGCCTATGTAAAGTGATCTCATAGCTCTGGTTCCCAGAATTTCAAAACAATCGCAAACACTCTAACAAACGGCACTGTGAGCGGTAACGAAACCAGAAGTTTTCATTACGCCGATACCCTGGTCTCCGACGGGATGAGGGTGCGGGGTGCAACTGAACAAACGGTGACCACACCGGGGTTTTGTGTTTTGTTTTGTTTTTTAGGGTTTCACCGTCCCACCGATGGACGGTGTCGATCCCTAATTAACACTGAACACCCAGCCCTTGGGAGGCCCTGTGACAGGGCGCTCTGACAGCATGCTGGTGGCAGGACAGGGCTACTGGCCCAAAGAGAGCCTCTGAGAAGTGGACGGCTTAGTATTTTCTTTATACTTTAAGAAGAAGAGGGGAGCCTGGGTGGCTCAGTCGTTAAGCGTCTGCCTTCGGCTCAGGTCACGATCCCAGGGTCCTGGGATCGAGCCCCGCACCAGGCTCCCTGCTCGGCGGGAAGCCTGCTTCTCCCTCTCCCACTCCCCCTGCTTGTGTTCCCTCTCTCGCTGTGTCTCTCTCTGTCAAATAAATAAAATCTTTAAAAAAAAAAAAAAAAAGAAGAGGGGAAACATTGGCCTAACGCTTTTAAATTTACCAAATGCTTTTAATATGGAAGATTCTTGTCACAGGTGAAATCTATCTGAACAACTTAAGAGATCCTTTTGAGGTTTTCAAACTTTTTTAAGTCCGTAAATTCCCCAGATATGTAAAACAGTTAAAAGTGAAATCCCTCCCTACCACATATTATATACGAAAAGCCAAAATCGATCAGAGTCCTAAATGTAAGACATGAAACCATACAACTGTCTGAGGAAGACATACAAGTAAAATCTTTGTGACACTGGGCTGAGCAATGGATTCTTAGGTATGACACCAAAAGTACAAACAAAAAAATATAGATAGACATAGATAGATAAAATGGATTTCATCAAAATTATAAACTTTTGTACTTCACAGGACATCATCAAAGTGAACAGACAACCCACAGAATGGGAGAAAATATTAGCCAATCACGTCTGCAATAAGAGGCTTGTCTGTAGAACGGATCAAGCACTCTTACAACCCAATAATAAAAAGACAACCTAATTAACAATGGGCAAAGTATCTAGACATCTCTCCAAGGAAGATTTACAAATGGCCAATAATGAGGACACACAAAAAATGCTCAACATCATTAGTTACTTCGGAAAATAACAAAGCTGTTATTTAAAAAAAAAAAAAAAAAGCACTGGGGTGCCTGGGTGGCTCAGTTGTTAAGTGTCTGCCTTCAGCTCAGGTCATGATCCCAGGGTCCTGGGATCGAGCCCCACATCGGGCTCCCTGCTCCGCGGGAAGCCTGCTTCTCCCTCTCCCACTCCCCTTGCTTGTGTTCCTGCTCTCGCTATCTCTGTCTCTGTCAAATAAATAAGCAAGCAAGCAGGTAAAATAGTCTCCTGTTTTGGGGGAGGCCAATGTCACACTCAGAAGTACCTCACTGAAAACACACTGGATTCCCAGGAACTGACAAAAATAACTGCCTTCAGGGAAAAAAACAGTTCCATCTCTTTCAGCCCACAAGCTTTCAAATTTCAGGCATAATGGTTCTTCTGCTTTCCAAAGCAAGGAATTCTAAATTCTTCCCCCCCCCCCACCCCGCCTTGAATCAATGGTTTTTTAACTGCCAGCATCCATTAAGACCAGGCTGCCAAAGATAAAGACTTTGTAAATTATATATTTTTTTAATAAGAGGTGTTAAGCAGGCAAGTGTAAAGTCAAGAAAAGTAAAGGGTAAGCAAAGTGCTCCCCTAAGGCATTGACAGTTCCAGCTCTTTGCTTCCAGAGTCGTTCAACAATAAATAGTTTGGCTAAGCCCATCCAACAAAAATGAAAAAGTAATGAGGCCTCCAAAACTACTGGCTACTCAAAGGACTGACTCATTCCTTGACTTGGCGGCCACAGTCTGATGAGTCAGTCTGACTGAATGCGCCCTGACCGGATCCTACAGCTATAATCAGTCTCCACTGCACGAAAGCATGTCTTTCAAGCAAGGCAGGCAATGTTATAACGTTTTAGGTGGCAAGGATGACAGAAAATTTATTAGGGATAAAGATGGGGGGGGAACCCAGCTTGAGTGAGGGGAGCCAATGAGGAGAGATCACTTCCGCCCATGCAACAAGGAAAAGGTGGCTTCCCACAAACACGACTCCTCAGGCTTCCTCAAGTTTTAAAGCCCAGTAATGAGAGTGAGAAGATGGGAACTCTAGCCCCAACTCTGTCACTGATACACTGTCACTTCAGTCACCTCGTCCATAAAGTGACCCGTAAGGTCTAGCACTGATCTAACACGCGAGCTTCTTGATATAACGATCTCTGCTCGTCTAGTTCAGGAGGCAAAAGCTATGTTTTACTCCTTTAAAAGACTGTGTTTTGGGGGCGCCTGGGTGGCTCAGCCGGTTGAGCATCTGACTCTTGATCTCAGCTCAGGTCTCGATCTCGGAGTCGTGAGTTCAAGCCCCGCACTGAACTTAAAAAAAAAAAAAAGTGTTTTTTCCCTTAAGAATGTCCCTTTACACAACAGTGGAACCACTAGGGTCAAATCATTATGTTGTATTTTACCACAAATTGCCATTTTCCATCGGGTCACTGGGCAGAATTCGCACTGGAGCTGCCGTCCTGCGTACCATCGTCCATTAAACAGGGAAAGGGCTGCTTGACATTCTTCTTCCCTTTAAAAAAAGCCACAAATTAAAGGATGCCTTTTACAGTAACTTTCTATTATGCAGATGACCCCTACTGTTAATGAACCTTTTTACTAGTTTACCGTAGGACCACCAAGTTCACTGCTTTTGTACTAGGGAGTCCTCATGAGGGCATTCAAGCTCCTGAAAGCTCACAATATATTCAGGAACGCTTTTTACTAACCCTCCCAGAGGTTCTGATGCATGGAAATCAGCTTGAGTCAAAGCAGCTTAAACTGAAAGACTGGACCATTAAAAATGCACAGGTGTTTCCCATTGTCAGAGCCTCTCCTTTCTTAGCAAGGATTGCTATTTTTCTTACTACAATAATTTAACCCATTAGCCACAGCATGTCCCAGACAAACAGGAGGACAAGCAGAAAGGCTATACCAACTGCTCTCTTAGGGGGCGGAAAGCACACCGAGATTACACGGGGCTTCCATTTCTTCTCTATGCTAGTTACCCCTTTTCAGTTTGTATTTTAATTATTAAAACTATGTAAGTAAAAAGAATAACCATTGTAAAAGATTCAAAACTACGTTAAGTATCCAGCGAATGAAATACAAATGCGTTTTCAAGTCCCCTCTCTATATATTTCTGTATCAGCTCTTAATATTTACATTTTTAAAAATACCATGCATATGAAAGCTGTCTATTTAGTGGGAAAAACCCAGACAGCAACATAATTACAACACTATACCAAGACAAAATGTGAAGATGTTTATGTTCAGAATACTTACGATTGATACTGAACATACACATTGCCCCTCAGATGAGGTTCCAAGTTGCAGCTGACCTAAAGAGCAATGAAGAATTTGATCATAAAAAAAAAAAAAAAAGGACAAGAAACCCTCCAGTCATCCTAATGCACTTTGTCCAGGGGAACACTACCAAAAGTAGTTCTCATTGGAAGATTGCAAAACCCAGCTACTGTACCACTCCCAGGCCTGTTTAAGGCTTCCAGAAACGGCAGTGATACAGGCCCCAACTATGTGATCCCTGCTGATCCAGAATTGTTTTTCACAGACATGAAATGCTTCACACATACATAAAAATACAGAGAACAAAAATCAACCCATATATCTGGCACCCAGGTTCAACACCAACGCTTTCCATTTTTGATGAATGGTTAAATATGCAAAACATTAAAGACCCAGTTGAAAGCCTTCTGCCTATTCTCCCTTCCTCATCACAGGGATGAGCACACACTACTCTGAGGCTGGAGTATCCTTCACGTTCCAAATGCAAACATACATACACAAATACATGTGCACCCATCTACACAGACACCAACACTCAGATCCATATGTACACAGACAGGCATATACACATACATCAAATGCGTGCCATCAGATCCTACACATATTATGCATAGACGTGTCTATTATGAATACATGGGTATATTTATGTATACATATGCAAAGAAACTTGTATATATGTATTGATAAACAATGTACAGTATTGCTTTATACATTTTAAATTTTTACACAAATAAGGTATATTTTACATTCTTTTTTCACAGTATCATCACATAAACATAAGGACTCATTTTAACTGTACATTGGATATACCAAATCATCAAATTTATCTACTCCTCTAATGATGACTATCCAAGGTGCTTCCAACTTTTCATCAACAAACAGTGCTGCACTCAGCATTCCTGAACATGTCTCTGTGAGTAGAAGCATTTCTCTAGTATGCATAACCAGAAGCAGTGTGCCAACTTATAGGTTATATGTACTTCAAACTTCACTAGGTATTGATAAACTGCTCTCTGAAGTGGTTTTACTAATTGACACTTCCTCGCCCACTCCTGGTATTAACAGAATTTATACTTTTTTACTTGATAGGTGTGAATAATCTCACTTAATATGCACTGTTCTTATTACTAGTTAAGATTGAACATTTGATCATTTGCCTTCAAAAATGACAAATCTGGACACATAGATCAATGGAACAGAACAGAAAGCTTAGAAATAAGCCCACGATCATATGGTCAATTAATCTATGACAAAGGAGGCAAGAATATGCAATGGGAAAAAGACAGTCTCTTTTATAAATGGTGCTGGGGAAAACTGGTCAGCTACATGCAGAAGAATGAAACTGGACCACTTTCCTACACCATACATAAAAATAAACCCAAAATGGATTAAGGACCTAAATGTGAGACCTGAAACCATAAAGATCCTAGAAGAGAGCACAGGCAGTAACTTCTCGGATGTTGGCCCTAGCAACATTTTTCTAGATAGGTCTCCTGAAAGCTCACAATATATTCAGGAAAAGGACAGCAAAAGAAACAGTCATCAAAACCAAAAGACAACCCACAGAATGGGAGAAGATATTTGCAAATGACATATTTGATAAAGAGTTAATATCCAAAACATATAAAGAACTTCTACAACTCAACACCCAAAAAACAAATAATCCAATTAAAAATGGGCAGAAGACATGAACATTTTTCCAAAGAAGACATCAAGATGGCCAAAAGACACATGAAAAGAAGCTCAACATCACTCATCATCAGGGAAATGCAAATCAAAGCCACAATGAGATATCACCTCACACCGGTCTGAATGGCTAAAATCGAGAAGATAAGAAACAAATGTTGGCAAGGATGTAGAGAAAGGATGTAGAGAAAAAGGAACCCTCATGCACTGTTGGTGGGAATGCAAACTGGTGCAGTCACTGTGGAAAACACTATGGAGGTTCCTCAAAAAGTTAAAAATAGAATTACCATATGATCCAGTAATCGCACTACTGGGTATTCACCCGAAGAATAAGAAAACACTAATTCAAAAAGATACATGCACCCCTACGTGTATAGCAGCATCATTTACAATAGCCCAATTATGGAAACAGCCCCAGTGCCCATTGATAGATGAATGGGTAAAAAAGATGTGGTGTATATACAATGGAATATTACTAAAAGAATGAAATCCTGTCATTTGCAACAACATGGATGGAGCTAGAGAGTATAATGCTAAGTGCAATTAAGTCAGAGAAAGACAGAGTGATTTCATTCATCTGTGGAATTTAAGAAAACAAGGGGGGGAAAAAAGAGACAAACTGAAAAACAGACTCTTAACTAGAGAACAAATGGATGGTTGCCAGAGGGGAGGTAGGTGGGGGATGGGTGAAAGAGGTGAAGGGGATTAATAGTACACTTATCTTGATGAGCACTGAGTAATGTAGAGAATTCTGAAATCACTATATTGTACACCTGAAACTAACACTGTATGTTAACCATACTGGAATTAAAATTTAAAAAAAGACAAATCTGATTTTTTTTTATTTAATGGTGTAAGAAGGTCTTCAAATATGGATACAATTGTTTAGCTTTTATTTCCAAAATGAATGTCTACAATGTTACAAATTTGTTCTACAGTATTTTTGTTAGAGTATCCAAAAAGAGGCACAATCCATAATGATAGTTTATAACACTGTCCTTAGAAGAAAGACTAATGATAGTTTATAACACCATCCTTGAAGTCTAAAAGGCCTCAGGAGGCCACATCAGTTGCACCAGCGACCTTAGAGATCATTTAACCCAGTGGTTCCCAAGGACCCATTAATTTTCCATGATGAATTCAATGTTTTGGAACTTTTCCTACTAAAAGTTTACCAAACAGCTTTCCATTTATAACTGCTAATGTGATTAGCATGAGCTTTGATGATAAAACTAAACCGAAGGGGGTAAAAAAACCAAAAACCAAAACCAAAGCACACTGTGGCTAGCAGGTGCAGCCTGTTCTAAGTAATGATTTCCACTAACCAGGTGGGAGTTCTGAAAGCAGCTCCATCACGGACTTCATAGAACCAGTATCATGTAGGGACCCCACAAGGGAAACCACTGATGGGGCGCAATTCCCTCCCTTTCAGGATGAGGCAAAAGCAAGAAGAGGTAAAGTGACACATTCAAAAGCACAGAGCTAGTCAAACCATGCAGACCTCCCAGCTGGCCCTGCCACGCTAGAATCCGCTGCTTACGCTGGGAAGCAGTGTGAAGACCGGAAGGTGCATGCAACAGAAACAAAAGGTAAAAGGGAAAGAGAAATTTTAAAAGATTTTTTTTTTTTTAGATTTTGAACTCAGGGGCGCCTGGGTGGCTGAGTCGGTTAAGCGTCTGCCTTCGGCTCAGGTCCTGATCCCGGGGTCCTGGGGTGGAGCCCCGCATCGGGCTCCCTGCTCGGCTAGGAGTCTACACCATCTCCCTCTGCCCCTCCCCCCTGCTCCTGTTCTTTCTCTCTCTCTCCAATAACTAAAATCTTTAAAAAAAATAAAAATTGTGAACCCAGTGGACAGAAGTATAGCTTCACATTTCACGACTGCCGCCGGCTGTGCCAGCTTTCCCGTCATTGCCACCTCGCAGGACAAAAACTCACGATTTTATTTTTTTTTCCTTCCCCTACCCTAACAAAGCAAACTCATCCGGGTTTGGGTCTGCTCGAGTCACAAAGTGGGAGGCCCCAGTACGCTAGGATTCAAGCCCGGGGTCCCGTGAGCAGCCGCTAGCACCTCTGCCTTCACTCTTGCCTTGAGGGATGTTTTCCAGTAGCTGTGTACTCTGAATGGCTCTTTTTCACCCGGATGCTGCATCACAAGCCACGATTTGGGGAACACTATGTTCAGTACCGAGAGTACTGAATGAACACACTGTCAAAAAAAAAGGAATCAAGGTTTCTGTTCTTGGGTAGCTCCAGAAGAGTAAGTATCTCGGCCGGAAGGTGCAAGCAGGCGCCATCAACATCATGCAGCCAACTGAGTAAGCGGAGAGGTGTTATGCCGCGCGCACCGTGCACCGTGGCTCGGGGTGAGACCCACTACAAGGGAGGGAGGGGCTGCCTTCGCCGTCATATGCAGCCTCTAACTGAACGCTGGGACGGCTACCTGCAGGACCTTATGCAGCTCGGATTTCAGGTAGTCCCTCTGCCGTACAGGCAACGAGGACTGGTGGCAAGGGAGTCACATTTACCGAGCGCCTGGGGGCCCAACTTTGGACCAGGCCCTGTGCCATCGCACACGGCCCGCCCAGGCAAACAGCCTGTGCCCTAGCGCTTGCGTCCTCTAGGGCACTTTGGTGGGAAGTGAAGCAGTCCCCTTCTTCATGTGCATCGTGCACACCCACCTTGAACTGGATCACTTTCCCCACGTTCTTGAACTCAGGAAGCACGTCATCATAGAAGTCCAGGAACTGCTGGTAGGTTTCCTCTTCACTGTACTCTAGGCTGGCATCCGGGTCATAGTCATCCCTTCTGCACTGCTCCATTCCAAACGTTGTGAACATGCTTTTAATAAGGAGTGTGGGGCTCGAGGATGGGAAATTGTGTTTACGTGAACACCTGCATGTGAAAGGAGAACTTAAATGCAGCACTCCAAGAGTTAGCAATCACACATCAGAAGCTCCCTTTAAGCTTGGAGATAGACTCAAAGAACTTGCTTAATTGCAAGATAATAAACGCCATCCAGGTGTCAAATTGCAACACTTAAACTGCTCTAAGACTGACCGATATATATATTTGCTCTCATTAAGATGTAAAGGTGGGAATTATTTCCACATTCATATGCCATTCAGCAGCCTTTTGATGAACTTCACAAAGCCTTGTATGTGTAAAAGCATAGGAAAAAAGAAGGTCCGCTGACATGGCAGATTGCGGTGACAGGCATGAGGATACCGTATGTGGGACTCAGGAGGAAGGTGAGAACAATACAATCCTGGGTCTATACGATCTTCAACTACCTCAGGGCTTAGAGAATAGGGTAATGTAAGAGTTCCGAGCCAACAGAATAGTTCAATTTCACATATGTATATATAGCATTTCGTATTTTTCATGGCATTTTTATATTTCTTCCTCTGATCTTCGCAACCCGTGAGGACAGTTGGGGCTAGTATTGTCCCCACTTTGCAAAGCGGGAAGCTGAGGCCTAGAGAAGCACACTTACCCAAGGCGCATGGCTGCTCAGAGAGGGCCAAGAGATGGGAGTTAACCTCCAGTCTAGTACCTGTTCACTATATATGATATGATACGGAGAATTCTTGCGTCATGAGGTGGCTAACCATTACGAAAAACAACTTTCTTTTCATAGTTTAAGCTGAACCAGGTTGTACCTGAGTCATTTAAGTCTTTTACATGAGTTTATTTACTTCCCTCTCCGAAAATGAGGGGAAAAAAAAAATGCAGTTCAAGGTTCCAAACAGTCAGATTTTCCTGATTAGGTTTCCAGTTAAAAAACTGGTTAAGACAAAATTTTTAGGAAAAAATCCCCAGAACTAAGGAAGAAAAAAAGCTGAAGAAAAAGGCAAGTGCTAGAAAAATCAATCGCCTCAAAATGACTAAATGTTTTCCTCCTCCTCACTTCCCATGTCTAGCATATACATCTGTGCCCCACGTGAGACACCTCAGGGTGCCCCCCGCACAGCGCACCCGGCTCAGAGATGTGCAGTGTCCAGTCATGGGACCCTCCGAGATGATTCAGTAGAGACCTCGTGATGAGATCCGTCTTCCCAAGGATAGCTACCAACAGCACAAAGAGTGAAAGTTCAAGCTGACTGCAAGTGTCAGCGGTGAATCGGAATTTTACACGGAGGAAGCACATACAGATTTTAAACAAGGAACCAATTTAACAGGGTTAAAATTCTGCTCATGGGATTATTACATCTCAATGAACCTGGCTCTAGTTCCTAGGGTGTCAAGCGAGCATCTGAGTTTTGGAACAGAGCCCAAGTCCCTGTTGAGGGAAAATCCCCACTTGGCCTGGAGACAGTCCATACAATCTGTGTATATTCAGGGCTAGCCCTACCGCTCCTACTGAGAAGGCAGCTAAGACAAGAGATATTTGGGAAGGCAATCTATAGGTGTGATACCAAACCTGTGTGATTCCCAGAATCACTTGGAAAGAACTGAGATTTCTCAGGTTCTGTTCCAGACCATCTGTTAAGACCTGAGGGTGGGGAACCATATTTTCAGAGTAACTCCCCACTTGATCCCGAAGGTCAGCCATGTTTGGGAACCCCTGGTTTAGGCCATGCTATTTACTTATGATGCAGATATTTGAATCAAGTAAGACTGCCCTGAAATCACATAGTAAGACGTTACCCTAGCCCAAGGTCAGCCAATGAACCATGGGATCTCCAGATGCCCCCTCAGGTAGAGCTAACGGACACCTCTTTTTCTCTTCTTGAGGGAGCACTCGAGGTACCCACTACCCTCGTCCTTCACAGATTTCAAGTTACATGCTGAAATTGGGCTGCAATAATTTATTGAAGGTCTCTATAAGAAACATTTTCGGGAAAATTACGTAAGCAGCTGTTCATAAGACATCTATCGAAGTTATCGTCCACCTCCTTCCTCAGTGTCTTTATGCAGTATTCCATGGGAGAAACAGTTAGGATCTGATGCCTGGAAAATCTCAGTCTTTCCAGAGATACCACGCATTCTTCCTTTTTGGTAAGAACTAAATCTCTGCCTGGGCTGCGTTAAAATCCAGAGCCAAGTGTACTGCACACTCACAGTAACGCCCTCTCTCCTCCTTCCCTGGCTTTCCATTTATTTCATGACACTTGGGGCAGTACAGTATGAGCCCTCTTTCCATCACTTCTGGAAACCAGGGAGTTACGAATAACTACTCTAATAAGGTTTACCTTTCATCAGTGATAATGTTTTCAGGAGGGGAAAAAAAACGAACAACAACACAGAACTCCCTTCAAAGCTGTGACTCCAAGCAGTATCAACTCCAGAAAGGTCCTAGAATTGAACTGTGGACTAAGTACAAAACCAGAACCACTAAAGAAATACTGGGGTGATGGAAGTGTCTGTCTGAAGTGACAAGCCTTAACAGGAAAGAACAGCTGTGTGATTCTGGAGCAAGTCACTGCGGCTCTCTGGAAAAGGGGAACGCTTCATTGTCTCAAGGGGTGGTACTTGGATTTTGTAACTGCTCATTTCATAGAATTTTATTTCACAATTCATCACTTGAATGATGAAAATACCCAAATTGCTCTTGTATTTTGATTGCTGGGATGGTGAAATTTCATATGCCTATAAAAATACGAAGAAATGTTTACAAACTAATCTGCTCACTGTCACTATTTCCTTGGAATGACTCTCAGGGGTGGGTGGGAGAGCCTGGCGGCCCACTCTCCTTTCCACACACAAGCACTGTCCATTTAGGACTTTTCCCCTTCTCTCACCTGTGCCCATCAAAAGGAGAATTTAGAATCAGATGACCACAATCTCAGAATTCAAGGAAATGTTAGAGATACATCATAAACGAGGAATTCTGCAGCCCGAAAACCTTAAATGCCATTTGGTTCGGCTACCCACACAAATGTGAATTTACATTGAGTCTCAATTGTCTTTCAAAGGTACCTCCCATGTTTTCTTTGGTGGGGGGTGTTTAACATCAATCATTACTATTTCTTGATGAAACTAAGCATACGTTCAGGAGATTTTTCTAAAGGTAAAAGGGAATAAAGTCTCTTCTCCTTTCCTTAGTTGCTAGTTCCTCAAGAGGAGGCGTTTGCTACTGACCACATCCTACGAATCCTTTCACAGGCTTCATACAACCCCAGCTATAAACTATAAAAGGAGCTACACATCCTACATGAGTGGCTCTCAGTCCTAGGGCTCATGAGAAACACCTGAGGACATTTCAAAAGTAAGGCCGCCCAAGTCTCAGAGATTTACTCAACCGGAGGTAGGACATAAATTTTTCAAAGCTTTCTAGAGGATTCTAACGTGTACCTGGGTTGAGAGCCACTGCTCTTAAAAAACATAAAAAAGCATGAGGGCTTGACTTAAAAAAGAAAAATAAGAGGAAGAGAGAGAAAGTTTGTATTTTTAAAGAAGGACATGAAACTCATGGCTTGGATAATTTTATGAATAACATGACTGACAACATACAGTTTTCTCATTAAATACATATGAATTTGCCTACTCATAGCCCTTTTGGGATTAATAGGACCCTAAGAAATGATTAGATCTCTTCTGCAGGATGCTTAGTAATCATTAGATTTCGTCTTGGATAGATTCATTCACCATTATAAATTATTTTTCTCCTTTGAGTTGTTCATTCATAAATAAGCCAAATGATAAACATCACCAATGCCTGGCATATTATCAAGTATTTAAATATTTGCTAAATGAATGAAGACATCGACACTTAGTTCTCTACATGAATGCCTTGTTTCAAAAACACTGAGCCATGGGACGCCTGGGTAGCTCAGTCGGTTAAGCGTCTGCCTTCAGCTCAGGTCATGATCCCAGGGTCCTGGGATCGAGTCCCGCATCGGGCTCCCTGTTCAGTGGGGAGTCTGCTTCTCCCTCTGCCTGCTTCTCCCCCTGCTTGTGTGTGCTCTCTCTCTCTCTCTCTCTGGCAAATAAATAAAATCTTAAAAAAAAAAAAGAAGAGAAAAAAACAACACTGAGCCAAAAAAGGCAGGCAACGGAGTGTCTCAGAGAATAAAGGCAACCATAACAAAATGAAAATACCAGCGACCACTCAGGACAGTGTCTGCCGTATGCCCACCACGGTGTCCGGGCTTGCCCTTCATCCACTCCTTGCAGCCTCACCACCTCCTTCGAAGGCACAGAAGGCTTAAGTAACTTGCCCAAAGGGACAGCTGCTCAAGTCCGCTTCTGCACCCCGGCTCTGTTCCTGAGTCAGAGCCGACAGACTGAGAATGGGGCATTAGAATACTTTTCCTCACTCACTCGGGTCCTGTCTTTCACAGATATCCCTTTGGGCATGCCAATTTTTCAAAGCCTCTTTTGTGCACAGTGTTGGCCACTCAGAAGTAAGTAAGTAAGTAAGTAAATAAATAAAGCCAAGCTGTTCCTCCGGTCTCTTGAAATATGTTCTTTCCCCATCCAAGCTGTCCCACGTGGACTCACGCAAGCACAGGAAGACAAAAAGCACAAGGTCTCTGGGAAGCTGTGGAAGGAATGCAAAGGAAGCCCCAGGAGAGAAGTCAGCTGAGCCCGCCGGGGG
The DNA here is from genome assembly GCF_011800145.1 of Mirounga leonina. Classification (NCBI taxonomy): domain Eukaryota; kingdom Metazoa; phylum Chordata; class Mammalia; order Carnivora; family Phocidae; genus Mirounga; species Mirounga leonina. The sequence continues at coordinate 1,896,377 of NW_023270158.1, read as the reverse complement.
AACAGAGGAGTAATGCAACCGGAGAAGCAGCAAGGATGCAGCCAACGCCTGACCGGGGACCTTTCAAACTCAAGCCCGTGGTGCTCCCAAAGAGAGAACTGAACAACCTCCACATTCTGATGCACTGAATTCTGACATGATAAAGCAAAATTAGTTACCTATCTCCAAATCTGCACGCTCCTGTTTTACTGTAGAATGGACAATTAGCTCGATCTTTCTCCATTATCCTTAAGTCCATGGGTGGCTCTGGGTTTTGCCATGTGGCACCATTTTCCAACTGTTGAAAATAACCACGACTTTATTGGTGGTGTAAAAATCCATGTATTCAAATTATTTTGGTCAAAAAAAACAAAAATAGATTTAAGAATATACACATTTAGGTCATAACAGGCAATCGAGACTTCACAATCATCCAGAGACATGCACTGTGTCTTTCTTGGCTCCCAGTCATTGCCCAGGACTGGGCACCGCTGTGGCTACGGGAAGCAGTCACTGAGGTCTCCCTGCTGCCCATCCATTCTGAATGGGGTCAAAGAACTTGTCAGGGAACCAGCCCTGAGAGAGACCCAAGTTGCTCTGTAGCAAGTTCAACCGTTTATTTTGGGACAACAGCGCGTGGTGTTGCTCACACACACTTTAAGGACTATAAGTACAGTCCATGGGGCGGGGGGTGGGGGGAGGCCACAGGGGACACAACTTGATACCATTTGCTTTTGTTCATCAAAAACCTCTTGCTGCTGTTGCTGCTGTAAAAATCACAGAGCTGCAGAAGTGATTCTGATATTCAGACGTGACCTACATAGCTTACCACAAAATTAACATTCTACTAGAGGGACGGTTTTTAAAGAAATGTTCACTGGTCTCAAATTCTGAATGAAAGGTTTGAAAATACCTCATTTTCAGCCTGCTCCAGCATCTTCTGCACAGCTTCCTACAAATGGTGCAAACATAGGACTAATGAAAACCTGCAAGTCAGGAAAGTCACGTCTGGTTTCTCTGGTTAAGAAGCTCATGTGTATTAAAAAAAAAAAAAAAACAAACACACGCCAAAGGCTTCAGGTTCTAATTTGCTTTCTACAGCACAGATCTTCTGAAAAGCTTTCAAAGGACATATAGCTGAGAATGTTTATTCAAATAGGACATTTATTAGCTCCCATTGCAAAACACAGTCTTATAATAGTTTCAGTAACAGTAATATTTAGCATATTTGATCATATATACCACATTCTAGCTTTCAAGATGAGTGATATAGTATCAGTGAATTATTATATAATGCAATGCTTAGATCAAACATCAACACTTAACAGATGTTAAATTATGACATGAACAGTAGTAATTCGGGTTGATGAAAAAATCTCAAACTTTTCGGTAAGGCAAAGGAGTCTTGCAATATACTAGTAAATTCTGAGCTCACTGTCATTTAAAAGTTTTAAATTATTCTTCACAGACTTCTCTTCCCTAGCCCCTTAAAGCATTACATAAAAGACTCCTCTGTCTAGCTGCTTGAGAATGCGACCCGGTCACGTGGGGGTCCTGGCTAACTTCACGTGCTCACAATGCAGCTCTGGGTCTTCTTCACCCCCATCCACCTGAACGCCCCGCATCTCAGTAACTGATGTTGCCATTCATTTGCCCACTTGTTCGGACTAACAACCTAAGAAGCAGAACTGGAATTCCTCTCCTTTTCCTTGCCCTCCCTGCCCATTCAGTCTCCAAGCCAGGGCCCCACCACCTCTCCCGCCACACACCCCAGCTCTGAGTACTTATCCTTACTAAGCACTCCCCTCATCCAAACCGCCGTCATGTCCTACCCGGAACAGTGGCCTTCTAACTGCTCATTCTATTTTCATTCCTGTCTCCTGGGTGACCACTCCCTGCTCTCCCCCCCTTCTTTATATACAAAAGTTAGAATGATCTGGTAAAGGTATAGATATAAATTAAATGAAGTCAAACCCTGCTTAAAAACCCCGCAATGGCTTCCCATGACACTTAACATAAAACCCAAACTCCTCCTTCCAGTCCACGAGGGCTTACATGAGCTGACCCTGCCTACCTTCCTGAGCCCCTCCCTCACCCCCACCGCTCTCTCCTTTGGTCTCCAAGATTCAGGCACCCTGACATCTTTTCAGCTCCATGCTCAGGCCTCTTCCCTCTGCCTGGACCCCTTCTCCCCAAGATCTTTGCACTCAGATATCAGCTCAAACATCGGCTCCTTGGACAAGTCTTCCTTGACCAGGCAATCTAAAGAAGTACATCCCTATCCCAATCACTATCACATGACTCTATCTATTTCTTTATAGCACTTAACATTATCTCATAGCACTTAAAATTATCTTTTTTGCTTACTTATCATCTGGCTCCCCCATCTAAAAAACTCAAGGAGAGCAGGTACTGTGTTTTTCACTGCTCTTATCCCTCTACTAGAAAAGTATCTAGCACACAGCAGAAACATGGATTGCATATCCCTTTATACATGCTTACAACCTATCTCATTTTACCTGCCTCTCCATAATGTCTCACCTGACTTCCTTTGAAACAAAAGCCTTAGCTTTTTTAAAAGAAGCCTTTGCTTTTATCTGATGCCAGAAAGACTTCAATTGAGAACATTCTACTGTTAAAATGAGAATCGATTACTCTATAAAAACAATGACAAGCTCCCAACAACTTCCCTGCCCCCTAAAAAGCTAGCATGGTCTCGCCTCATCTGTAACACAGTGCTCAAATGAAGGTGTTAAAAATCTGCACTGGAGGGGCGCCTGGGTGGCTCAGTCAGTTGAGCGTCCAGCTCTCGGTTTCGGCTCAGGTCATGATCTCATGGGTCATGGGATCGAGCCCTGCGTCAGGCTCCACGCTCAGCAGGCAGTCTGCTTGAGGATTCTCTCCCTCTACCCCTTCCTCTGCTCGCGTACTCTCTCTCACATGTGCTCTTTGTCTCTCTAAAATGAATAAATAAATCTTGGGCGCCTGGGTGGCTCAGTTGGTTAAGCGACTGCCTTCGGCTCAGGTCATGATCCTGGAGTCCTGGGATCGAGTCCCGCATCGGGCTCGGCGGGGAGTCTGCTTCTCCCTCTGACCCTCCTCCCTCTCATGCTCTCTGTCTCCCATTCTCTCTCTCTCAAATAAATAAATAAAATCTTTAAAAATAAATAAATAAATAAATAAATAATAAAATGAATAAATAAATCTTAAAAAAAATTTGCACTAGAATAAACTGATGACCTGACACACAAAAAACAAAGTTTGTGGAGGCTGCTTCTACCCTATCATGACTAGGATATAAATAAATGAATTTTTCTCCATGAAAACTACCTACTTTTATGCTATTCAAACTTGGGAATATGATAGAAAAGATACATCCTGAGGAAATCAGTCAAGGAATGATGAGCTGTGGGATCTTGGAAATAAATACACTGTATTAAGGAATAGCAGCAAAATATACCAAAGCAATCTTTAAAAGATCCTGAAAGATACATACATACACTTATAGATTCTTTTTTCTAATGAGTAACTATGTGTTAGCTACAATGGCCTTTAGAGCCAGGTTGGAAAGGAAGTCAAGATTTAGCAACAAAAAATATTTCCTAATTCCTCAATATTGGAGTTCCTGATTTTTTTTCAGTCAATTCATTCTTGCTGACATGTTATAAGCAGTTAAATGTCTTATTAACTCAGTAAATGTGAACACAACACAAAATATTCTCTAAATGGGTCAACCCATATACAACAATCTCAGAAAAACACTTTGGTGTGAATGTAAAGAGCTAGAGCAAAAATACATTCGCTCTGGGGTGGGACAAAGTGGCAAGCAGGGGCCAGCTGCCTGTTTTTCAAAATAAAACAACAGAGTTTTATTGGAACACAGCCACAACCATTTATTTACATATTATCTATGGCTATTTTCATGCCGCACCAACAGAGTTGGATGCTTGCAACAGAGACCATACACACCATAAAGCCCCAAATTTTTACTCTCTGGCCTTTACAGGGAAAGTTTGCCAATGTCTGGTATAAACAGGCAGATGGGTAGTTGAAGGAAAAACTTCACTGCACAGACCCAAAGAAGAGATAAGGGAACTCTAACGTGTATCTGTACTAAAAACAGGACTCTTCCTAGACAGGAAAACAAAGCCCAAACCCTGATATGCCTACAGCTCATTCTTCAGCCCCAGCCCACACCGTATCTGTGCACCAAGAGGATACGCAGTGCGTTTATCCTCCTGTGACAGGAATCACCTCTCTTTCTCTCTTCTCCTGTAGCTTCTGTTCCTCCTCTTCTCTCTCCTTTCTCTGCTGCTCTTCCCATTCTTCCTTTAATTTTCTCTTTACCGGAAAAAAGAAAGAGAAGGAACGGTAATTCTTGTCACTCACTTTTTGAAAACATTTAACATATGGGGCAGATAAATGAAAAACTTTACCACTGGTAAAAGGGGTACTACCCATTTTTTTAAGTTCAAGATCCGTAACTCTTACTGAGAGTTATTTTGGTTAACTAATTAGTTAGTTGGCCATCTGATTAATATCGTACCTCTTGTTCTTCCTGCCGTTTTCTAGCTGCCTCTTCCTTTTCCCTCTTTCTTCTGAATTCTTCTTGTGCCTTCTGCTCCCGAAGTAACCACGCCTCATGTAATTTTTGCCTACAATGTAATGATGTAATCAAATAAAAGAAATGAGCACTAGTTTACAATTACATACACACAATGATAGCAAAATGACATATTTGGGAATGATTAAGCTATCACGAAAGGTATTTTCTAGAAAGCAGTTAAGTGGAGGGTGAGAGGAACAGAAGATATGAGTAGTGATCTTGGAAAAGCACTCTGTCTCAGTAGCTCTCTTCCTAGAGGGTAACAGCTGAAAATCCCTACTTCTACATTTCCTATCGGTGACATCTTTTACATAGAACGAGGACACTACAACTTTCCCTTTAGGTTGACCATCAGGATGTTTAGGCGTCAATAAAGATGACAGCAAGTCTCAAGGCACCATCTAGCTTTTCACGTTCAGAAGGTCCTACCCTTCCTCTTCTATGCATTTTACAAGCGGTACCCGCGAGACCGCAGCACTATGGAAACCTGGCATCTGCCACCCTCTATCTTTGCCCTGCTCCTCTAGACAGTTAAGAGTCCGCCGTGGCTTGCCCCTAGCATGTAAACTGCTCAAAAAAAGGAAATAAAACTCTATTTGAGCATGTTTTAAAATAAAGGAAGCTACGGGTTTTAAGATGACAAGGAGTTATACAAATACATTAGCAGGTGTCTAGTTTATTTTTAAAAATGACCAATTACAAAAAGTGATGTTACCTTAAAATGGCAAGCATCTCAGACATTAATACCACAAGTTTCTAACTGAAAGATGGGTTACATTTCTTTTCCTTTTCTTTTTTTAAGATTTTATTTATTTATTTGAGAGAGAGCACACAAGGAGGGGGAGCAGCATGCAGAGGGAGAGGGAGAAGCAGGCTCCCTGCCAGGCTCGATCCCAGGACCCTGAGATCTGAGTTGAAGGCAGCTGCTTAACCGACTAAGCCACCCAGGCGCCCCGTGATGGGTTACATTTCAAAAGTTCAAAAGCCAATCAGGTGTTTAGAACTTAGATTGCATTTTCCCACTGAATTTGTAAAAGGGAAGTGAAATACGAGAAACAGTTCTGTATTACTTCAGCAACATTAGGCATTACATAAGGTTTTAGGTATAGCCTGGGGAACCTATTCACAATTCCAAATACCCTATGGGAAAAGAGATTTCATTTCCAACTCCAGATTTCCGGAGTGTATCTTTTCGCCATGGTGGAGGCAGGCACATCACATAGGTCAATGGTCCTGTGCATGTTGTGGGTTATGTATAGATGTTTCAGTGTGTAGAATTCTGACTTAGAAGTCTTTGGAGGAACATATTAATTGTATATAAACCGAACCAAAGCGCATATAAATCTAAGACCTTAAAAGAGTCAAGGTTAGAGAGTTGAAATGTTGGTAACTTGCATATACCGCTGAGAAGCAGAAATGAAGAACTCCCCCGCAATGGGAGGACTTGAGGAGCATCTAGCCTGGCTTCCAGCAGTGTCAGGCTGTGCCCTGGGGTTGACTCCAGTCCTCCATCCGCCCCCTGCCCCGTTAAAATGCCTGCCTGACAAAGCTCAAAGCTGCTGGGAAAACGGACTCTCCGCTCTAGCCAAAACAGGACCATTGGCCCCTGCCCTCGCTCTCTTAGAGCATTTACTAAAAACGGCTTATAACTGTGACTCGGTCTCTCTCAAGGACCTGAGAGCCTTTTCTTGGAAATGTAATCTTTAAGAAGGAGAAGGCCCCTGTGTCCCAGCCTCTGTGAAAGACTAGAATCCTAACTTCCCTAACTGCCTGCTAACAAGTGCAGCTGGCCCAGTCCCATTTACCCTGCCCAACCCTCTGTCCTTCCTCCCCTCTCTAGTTCCCCTGCACCCCTGCACTCCTCCCACACTCTCCCTTGTAAAGGCGCTGATCGCCCCTACACAAATCCAAATGGAGCTCTTGCCCCTACAGTCCGGAGTAACGCAATCCAAGCTGACCTCGCCACTTTATCATCTGCCTGCATTATTCTCGGAGGCTATACATCTGCTTTAAGGCAGTACATAAAGCCGTACGGTATTTCCACAGAATTCATTCTCTTGCTTTTCAACAACAAACTATCATGCGACTGGTACAGGAACAAAGATCAAAGGAACACAAAGATCTGGTTACCTGATTTAAAAGAAGCACCTCAAATTAAATGGGAAAACAACAAAAATGACCCCTATTTCAACCATATACATCATCTTCATCATAACAGAAATCTCTAACAACCAGAGTTATTACAGCATCTCCTATCTACTAACACTAGGTTAAGTGCATATACTTGCCACCTCATTTCATCTCCCCAATTCCATGAGGTAGGTACTAGGATTGATTTTTTTTCCATTTTTATCTCTATATTTAAGACAAGGAAATTGAAGCTTAGAGAGATAAGCAACTTGAACACAGCTAGTTAAGTGGCAGGGCCAGGACTAGAAGGCAGTTCTGGCTCAATCGACTCCATGTTCTCAATCACTACTACATTTTCTTTTGGCATTTTGCTGATTGCACCTATTTATGTGCTTAGGTGGAGAACAGGAGTGAATTACATGCAAAGCAGCAACATTCCCTACTAAACATGCCACTAAATAGCTAGAGAGTGTCTATAAAGTTTTCTTACTCTTTTTAAAAATATTTTTTTATTGTGGCAAAATATACATACCATAAAATTTAGGATTTTAACCATTTTTAAGTGTACGGTTGAGTAGCATTAAGCACATTAACATTATTGTGCACGGTTTGGGAAAAAAACTACCCCCTGAAAAATACTGAGAGAAACAGAAGATTTTCATCATCTTGGGATGGAGGAGGCCTTTTACAGTCCAGACACCACAGGCAGATATCATGATGAAAGTTGATGACGTGAAAATCAAATTATGATAGGTAATGCCATAAGCCAAGTTAGGACTGATGACAAATGAGAAAAACATACATCACACACATGACAGATAAAGGATGAATATCCTTAATCAGTAATAACCTTGCTTACAAAATGTAAAAAAAATGTATCCCAAAAGAGAAAGGTGCAATACTTAAGCAATCTAAAATAGGTAATAAAATATATTAAAAAAATACACAAACTTACTAATTAAGAAATGTACATTTGAAACAATGAAATGCAACTTTTCACTACAGGGGTTTTAAAACTTGATGCCTGGTGTGAGTGAAGAAGGTATGGGGATACGGGAACCTTGCTTCACTTCTGGAAGGGCTGCAAACTGGGGTGCCCTTTCCACCCAACCATCGACATTTTACATGTACTTATCCTTTGATCCCAACAATTTCATTTCTAGGCATCTTCCTGAGGAAATAATAGGACAATTACCAAGGATATATAAGCATGGATACTCATGGCAACTTTTCATAGAATTGTAAAAATATGTGAGTATAAATTAATAGTAAATAATAGGAAATAGGAAATTCATGGTAAATACTAAGTGAATGTTATTTAATAGTAAATAACCCAAATCTCCATCAGTAGAGAACTACAGATTATGAATCAAGAATAAATTATGCTACATCCATACAATGGACACTATGTTGCTACTGTAATGGTTGAATCGGGTACCTGAATCAACACTGAAATACAGGTCCTACATATTAAGCAAAAAAAGCAATTAAAATGCATAAATAACCTCCCATTATAGACATAAACACATACAGTACATCTACACTCTTATATTTTTAACAGCGGCTATCTTTGGGTATGCTGAATTCATTGAAGCCCTTTCACTCTTTATACTTACTTCAATTTCTTTTTCAAAAACATTTTCGAATTAGCAAAAATAGTGAAAAATACTCCCATTTAGAAAAATGAGAACATCTCATTTTAGTCTGTCAGGTGGAGATTTAAATATTTTATCCAGGGTTATTTTATAAGACCTGTTTTGTACAAGGTGTTATAAAGAAGACCTGTACTAGTTCATAAAGACTTACATTATTTTTCTTTTTATTATTTTTTTTTTCTTAAGTGGCATGGAGCCCAACACGAGGCTTGAACTCACGACCCTGAGATCAACACCTGAGCTGAGATCAAGAGTCAGATGCCCAATGAACTGAACCACCCAGGTGCCCCAAGACTTATAATATTCAAATAAAACAACTGGATTCATGAGGAAGTTCTCCGATCACTGCTGACCTCTCTATCTCCAGCAGTTTCTCTTCTTCTAGGTGTTGTTCTTCAATAAAAGCATCCTCCTCCTCCTTCTGTGAGAGTCCTAAGGAAATTTAAAATGTTTTATTAAATGATCCATATATTGTAAAACCTTGGTCAATGATTCAGGGGGAAAAAAGATAAAATCTAATCTTTACAGATATGGTATGAATCTGTTTTTAAAGCCTTCTAATAAGGGTTCCAACTAACCAAATTTGAAACAATTTGAAACCCAAAAAGAACAATAATGGTAGATAACACATTCAATTTAAAAAACTAATTGATGGGGGCGTCTGCCTTCGGCTCAGGTCATGATCCCAGGGTCCTGGGATCGAGCCCCACATCAGGCTCCCTGCTCAGCGGGAAGTCCGCTTCTCCCTCTCCCACTCCCCCTGCTTGTGTTCCCTCTCTCGCTGTGTCTCTCTCTGTCAAATAAATAAAATCTTTAAAAAAAAATAAATAAATAAAAAATAAAAAATTGATGGTTCCACAGTGATACTCAAAAAAGTGGTCGAGGAAAAGGAACATTCATCTTTACAGAAGAATGGCAACTAAAAAATGCAGAAAGACTTAAGTGGAAAGGTCATTTTTGCAACCCCAACTAAAGAACTGATTTTTTAAAATATGCTAAAAACATCGGATGAAAGCTTGTTGGGAAGAAAATACTTACACCATCTCAGAACATCAGCTCACAGAGGAGTACTAATTACAAAGGGGAGACATCCTTTACAATGGAGCCATCTGATTGACAACACTCTGACCACTTGTAGCAATACTAGGAGTGGAACGACTTGACATTACAGGCCTCCTGATGTGTGCAATGAGAAGTACACAGCACCGGCTTTGTAGTATTTGCCATAAGGAGTGTAACCTGAAGCTAATCAGGAGAAGACAGGCTAATCCAGAATGTAGGGCATTCTACCAGACAACTGGCTTGAACTGTTCACAATCATCAATCTTGGATTGGGAAAGTTCAAGTATGGCCTGCATATCACACCACTGAATTACTGTTCCTTACTTGGCTGCAAGTCTGATATTATGCTCCTTATTCTAAGGAGACACAGGCTGAAGTATTTAGGGGTGAGAGATCATGATATCTGCAACTGACATGCAATGAATTCAGAAAAAAATATGTACATATGTATCCATCTATATAGGGAGTAAGGCAAAATGTTAACACTGGCAAATCTGGATGATGTGTTCATGGATATTTATTGTACCATTTTTTCAACTTTCTGTACACTGGAACATTTTCACAATAAGAACATGGGAAAATATCTTTAATATAATAACTTATTATATAATAATAATACATATATATATATAACTTCCCATTCAGAATTTAAATTTGGGGGAAAAAAGGAGGAAAACTGAAGTGATCCTAAGGAAATATAACAGAAGATCTCAGGCTTAAAGGAAAAAGATTTTCTATCTGTCACATATGTTGAGTATAGGTCTAATCAAAGGCACACCCAGTCCTAGATAATTACAATTTACTTAAGTAAATTTCATTATTTCAGCACCTGAAATTAAAATAGGTAAAAAAAAAAAAAAAATTAGGATAAGTTCTAACTCACAGAGAATAAAATCTAATTATTCAGATTATTAAATGAGTTAATGTACATAAAGGGCCTTCCAGAGAACCTGGCACAGGAGTTATGACTGACTGACCCATAGACTAGACATTGCCTGGCACAGCTGATATTCAAAACTATCTGTTGCCTGGAGCGCCTGGGTGGCTCAGTCGTTAAGTATCTGCCTTTGGCTCAGGTCATGATCCCAGGGTCCTGGGAGAGCCCCACATTGGGCTCCCTGCTCAGCGGAAAGCCTGCGTCTCCCTCCCCCACACCCCCTGCTTGTGTTCCTGCTCTCGCTATCTCTGTCAAATAAATAAATATTTTAAAATATATATATATGTATATACATACATATATGTATCTGTTGCCTGACTCACTCACCCCTTCATCCTCCTAAAAACAAGCTCACATTCCTCAGAAGTGATCATTAACAGTACTGGGTGTAGCATTTGCTCAATACGTACAATCAAACATATGCAAGGATACATATTAAGTATAGTATATCTAATTGTATCATACATATAACTATAAATTGGAATCACGCAACTTGCTTTTTATTCTTAAGGTCACTTTAATTTCTGACAAGGCAGCTCATTTCAGGCTATTTCGGGTAGAACTGCTAAAGAGGCTACCTGTAAAGGAGAGGTCAATATTCCAGAAATTTCTACCACTCATTTTCCAATTCACTTTTTTTTTTTTAAAGATTTTATTTATTTATTTGAGAGAGAGAGAATGAGAGACAGAGAGCACGAGAGGGAAGAGGGCAGAGGGAGAAGCAGACCCCCTGCTCAGCAGGGAGCCCGATGCGGGACTTGATCCCGGGACTCCAGGATCATGACCTGAGCCGAAGGCAGTCGCTTAAACAACTGAGTCACCCAGGCGCCCTCCAATTCACTCTTAACAGCAGTTCTTATAGACCATCTCCCTATTCTAGCCTTCTGGGTATTGTTTGCCCATCCAATGTGTGCTACAATGAACAGCAGTGTTTGGTAGGCCACACTATTCATGAGGCACCACTAAGAATTAGGAGTTGGAATGGGCCAAAGTAGGAGCAGTAGTCCAGAGACAAATGCTTAGACTTGGATCTGCCATTAGCTATATAATCCTGACCAAACCTGTGACTGTATCCTTCAACTGACTAAACTGCTGAAGAACATGATCCACCCGGCTCTCCACAAAGGCTCACTCTGAAAGCGCTTCGCGAAGTCAAAGGTGGGGGGGGGGGGGGGATCCAATGCAATAAAAACAACAGCTCTAGGATTTAAAAGAGGGGAAAAAAAGATTAAGAAGTTAAAAAGTTATATTGGAAGAAAACAGGTTAAGTAAACAAAGATCGCTAAGGGGGCGGGGGGGAGACAGACACCAAGGGCATCAATAACTCCAACCTACCCTGTTTTTTCCTTTTATCCCTGATGCTTTGTCCTGCCTTTAGTGGTCCAGTTTTAAATAAAAGAGAGATGCTAACACAGGCCACAGGTAAACATCCTGCTCCTCCCATTCTAAATATTCCAAGTATTGGTACTAAAAATAATTACTAGGCAACTCCAAGGGTAAATAAAATGTCTATAGTTATGTTTTACAAGGCTAAAGAATACTGGTTACTAGAGGCCCTTGCCTGTGGACTGCAAGAATCGTCTAGATACATTTTTGCGATGTATACAAATATCATTACAATGTATACCTAAAACTAATGTGTCAGGTATACGTCAAAGAAAAAAAAAAAAAAGAAATGTCTGAAGTTTTGCCTGCATAATCTGGATGGCAAACATTATAATGCAGTACTACTGTGTGATTTCAGTGCTTCCATCTGCATTTATAACTAATATATAATTTTATAAGTTAGTACTAATTTCACTGTATTAAACAGGCGGGTTTAATATATATTTGTTAGATTCTGCCATGTGAAGGACAAATGACACCATCGCCAGTACAGATGAAGGTGCCACAGTATTTTAACAGGAAAAAACAACAACTGGTAAATAACTACAGTGCAACAGGAGTGGCACTCCCAACTCCAATCAGTACCATGTTCATGCTGAAAGCTTGTTTCACATCATCCCTAACATTACATTAACGCAGATTTGAATTTTACTGGATGTGTAATTTCACCTGGTTTTATAATCTTGTACATATATTGTTTTATAGTCAAATAAGAGTTTCATATCTGGCTTTATGCTTATATATATACTTCAGTGGCATTAATAATAATCTGAGTCAACAATGGGTCTTTTGTGTTACTCAAGTTTCAGAAAAATTTGCAAAATGTCTAAACCGCTCAAGTCCTGATGGTTTTTCAAAGGAAAAGACTCGCTGAATACTTACTATGTGCAAGGGCTGTGCTAGCTGCTGTAATTCATGATGCCTGCACCTGTAATATCAGATACTTCATAAATACTTACACATAATCAGTGGTTGATTTCACCAAGACCTTTTCCTTTTCCCCCCTCTTTAGTACGTTAATATCGTTTCTGAAATGGGTCTAACATAACTTTACTTGGGAGGCAGTAGCCGCTGTAATTTTTCAGCAGATAAGTACGTGGCTTCCTTCTGGCACTGCGGCTTCAAGTTAGGACGCGAGCGGAGAGAGTAATTTCATACACAGAAAACAGGCCGAGGAGTCGGTTACCTGAGTCCCTCAATCGAGCCAGTTCCTGCCGACGTTTCTTTCGTTTCGCCTTCTTCAGGGCGGCCCTGTACTTTTTGTGGCTGGAAGATTGAAACAGGCACACACCAGCGTCAATTGACCGCACCTGTGGCGCTGCCTGAATGCCACCCCCCGCCCCGCACCCCGCCGCGCCCAGTGACAGGAAATCGCTCGGGTGCCCGGCAGTGAAACCTTGCTTCCCAGGTTTTAATTACGGAACACGCATTTACTATCGCCTCGTCATTCCACGACTAGATGGCAGGTCTTTTCCATCCCGCCACCTGTTCCCCTCCTCGCCTCCCTGAACCACAGACGCCCGTGACAGTCCGGGGCGCACCCCCGGGAAGGACTCCAGTGGCCGCAGTGGCTCGCCTGCTTGGCCCAACTCCCCTTTCCTTCCTGCTTACACATCCTCCATGTCCAGCCTCGGGAAGCTCCGTCCCCTCTTCTCGTCGGCTCATCTCCCCCAACCCAGCTTACCTTGGTTTCTCCGGAAACATCATCTTCTCGGACGCCGCCATCTTACCAGGGCGCCACACAGGACCCCCCCGCGACCAGAGGTGGCCGGAAGAGGCGGGTTTAAGAGAAAGGGCGCGGCCACGCGCAGGCGCAGGTACCGCGGGGAATCGGACGGAGGGGAGGGTGCCTCCGCCTGGAAGGAACAAAGACCGAAGACGGGAGGTTTTGATAGGCGGCTAGTCTTCCAAAACTCTGCATAAACGTCTCCTTCCCGAAAATTCCTACCCCTCCCTGAAAGTAATTTTTCCCTCCTAGCGCTCCCCCATTGCCTTATCACTACCTGCCCCCACACCAGAGTGGTCTGTCCTGTGTCAGGAAGTTAAAGTCACACGTCTCTGTCTCTCTCTCTTGTCCTCATCCACTCACGAGACCTCGTCCCACGCACAGTCACTCGCCTAGCTTCCCAGCCCTACTTGTCCAGGCTCCTCCTTCTGCGGTTCCACTTATCAGCCCCTCAGACAAACTCCAGAGTCCGCCCCCTTCCATTCACACCTGCCACCTCTATAGGGAAATCAACACTTGGGGCTGCGAACGTGTAACCTCTGCTCGCAAGGAATATGCAATCTAGAGGCAGAAAAGGACCAATGCATAGATAAAATAAGATAGTACAGGCAACGTAGTTTACTTAACAGTCCACCGGGGATTCAGGGAGAACTTTCTGATGCCTGAGTTTTGCAGGAAGGTAGCCTTTACCCAGGTGGAGAAGGGTGAGATTCCCAGGTGGGAATGGTAAATCGGCATAAGCAAAGGCACTGAGAAGTGAAACAATGTGGAATCGGCCAGACCGCCAAGAATTTTGGCAATCGAATTTAAAAGGAAGTGCCAGAGTATCAAGGAACACAGTGTAGAGATGGGCTGGGCCTGGGTTATGTAGACGGGCCTAGTAAGCCATGCTCAGAGGCTCTAATTATGTTCTGTAGCCAACAGGGAACCATCGAAAAGCTTTTAAGTTGAGGTTTGTTGTCATATTTGTGTTTTAGGTAAATTACTCTGGTTTGCAATATAAAGGACGAAGCTGGACTATCACAGTCTAGATGAGCAATTAAACTGAGGCAGTGAGAGTAGCATTGAGAAAGTAAAATCAGCCCTGCTAATAATCAGACTGTGATGTACATATACAACGGCAGAGACAAGACCAAGAACAAAAAATGCTTCTCTTGAGGACATGCTGCGGCTGCAAAATGATTAACAATCCCCATCTTTCGAGGAAGATTGGATAACTTCTCTGGCCTAACTTTGTTCCTCTCTCCTCCAAATCAAAATCACTGAGGTACCCAATTACTAAACTGCCCCTGCTTCTAGTCCATCCTTGGAATCATTCAGCAGACGCCCAAAGTGCATAAAGCCTTGCCCTATTCCCTCTTGCAGAGACACTTGGAATAATACACCTCCAAGTTGACCTTGTCCAGCTCAGTGCATCAGTAATTAGTGTCATAAACTTTGAAGTTGGACAGATGGGGAAAGCCAAGCCTTGGCTCTCTGATCTTGAGTAAACTCCTTAATGTCTAGTCCTCAGTTTTCTCATCTGTATAAATCAAGGTAGTGATAATAGTTTCCAAGTGCGTACTGTATGTTGGCATAGTGCCTGACAACAGTGTTTCTGACATGTTAGCTGTTGTATCATCATCACTGATGTGAAAACTCCCTTACCTCCTCAAGAGTGGGTTGGTACTTGTCCTGCATATGCTCCTAGCACAAGTATTTCACCTTTGTAACACCTATCACACTATATTATACTTTGTTGCCTTCACAAAGCTGCTTCTTGCAATAAATTTTAAATTCCTTGAAGGTGGAGACTTAGTTACAGCCCCTGACTAGAGAATGCCCTGAGTGGCAAAAACTGTAGCTGTGCAAATCACCAATTTTGCTGGTTCCTGTGACCAGGAAAATCGTAGAGAATCATTGAGAATTGCTACCATTCTGAAAGTGTGACTGGGTTGCTGTAACATTTCTTATGAGTTAGACCAGACTTTTCTGTCAGAACACTAAGTAAGAATGTCTTCTAGGAAGGGCGCCTGGGTCACTTGGTTGAGTGTCCAACTCTTGATTTCGGCTCAGGTCATGGTCTCAGGGTTATGAGATTGAGCCCCACGTTGGGGGCTCCACACTCAGCGGGGAGCCTGCTTGGGATTTTCTCCCTCTGGCCCTCCCCCTGCTGCACACACGCTCTCTCTTTCTCTCTCTAAAATAAATAAATAAATCTAAAAAAAAAAAAGAATGCCTTCTAGGAAGATGCTCCCAATTAAAAAAGGATACAGACTTAGATTTTATTTTATTATGATTTACAAATGAATGTAAATCTCCTTTTATAGGCATTAGACATTTATCCTCAACAATTAACCACTGAATTCATTTTCATGAACAAGCTTGAACTGCTCAAATTAACTTCATTACATAAGTTATTCTAAAAGCCAATTTCACCTCAAATTATACCTACCCACATTTGAATTCAATAAATCATTAGATAAAAATAAAGTATGTAGGGGCGCCTGGGTGGCTCAGTTGGTTAAGCGACTGCCTTCGGCTCAGGTCATGATCCTGGAGTCCCGGGATCGAGTCCCGCATCGGGCTCCCTGCTCAGCAGGGAGTCTGCTTCTCCCTCTCCCACTCCCCCTGCTTGTGTTCCCTCTCTCACGGTGTCTTTCTCGGTCAAATAAATAAATAAAATCTTAAAAAAAAAAAAATAAAGTATGTAAAAATTTTAATGCAAAGATACATTGTACTATGATATCCTAATAAATAGAACAATGTAATCTTTACTCTGCAACATAACATTTTTCTTGGTTCCTGACATACACCATCTACTTATTCTCAGGTATGTACATTTTAGTTTATCCCCCCTCTATGGGAAAATGTCTAAACTTTAATTTTACATCATCAGTAGAAAATAGAAAATAAAATGACCAAAGAATGACCCATAAATGTATCCCACATTTATTGCAAGCATAAAGGGAGAGCAAGAAAAAAAATGTCTACTCTCTGAAAGCCAGACTGGGACTCTTTGAACTAATTTGGTTTTTTTCTTGCTCTAGTAGGACTATGGTACTAGGATTCATTGAATGGTCAGTGCAGAAATTCTCAGGAAAGGATATTTCATTTCTCACCTACCATTAATTTCAGGATTAGTCACCAGATTTATTCAGGGACATACTGTGGGGTCTCAAGTCCTCTCCAACTGTCATTGCTATACCAAGGGCTTTATATATTTTCCAGATTACAGTTATTACCTAAGATAGTGAAATAAAATACTTAATGTATATTAATATGAAAAGTACATGCAAATCTATATTTATATAACTGATTAAAAGAGGAAAGAACTGGGGTGCCTGGGTGGCTCAGTCGGTTAAGTGTCTGCCTTCAGCTCAGGTCATGATCCTGGGGTCCTGGGATCGAGCCCCACATCGGGCTCCCTGCTCAGCGGGGAGTCTGCTTCCCGCTCTCCTTCTGCCCCCCACCCCCAGCTCATGCTCTCTCTTGCTCTCTCTCTCAAATAAATAAAATCTTAAAAAAAAAAAAAAAAGAGGAAAGAACTATGCATCAATAATGTTTATTACTTGATTCTTTTGTTTGGTGATAAGCGCTAAGCAACACAACTACTGGTGGTTTGAGAAGGAATGCTGGCAGAGTCGATATCCCCACCTAGAACCCAAACCAAAGTACCATTTCTGAAGAGTGGTTGAACTCAAAAAGTGGGAATCAGAATGTACACAGGGATGACAAGTGTCTTAGTCTGTTTGGGCTGCCATAACAATGTACCATAGACTGGGGAGCTTACAAACAACAGTAATTTATTTCTCACAGTTCTGGAGCCTGGAAGTCCAAGATCAAGGTGCCAGCAGATTCGGTATCTGGTGAGAACTTCCTCACTGGCTCTTTGATGGCCATCTTCTTGCTGTATCCTCACATGGCTGAAGAAGTGAGAGAACTCTCTGGGGTCTCTTTTATAAGGGCACTAACCCCATCATGAGGCACCACCCTTATGACCTAATCACCTCCCAAAGGCCCCACCTCCTAATACCATCACATTGGGGGTTAGGTTTCAACATATGAATGGGGGGGCCATAAACATTCAGTTCCTAATAAGAATGCATTACTATTTACATGTAAAGTAGCCAGTATTGTTTAGATGTACTCATTATATGATTAAAATTAGAGCCTATTCGCTTAAATAAACTATATCCATTTTTGCTCAATAACATTTTATAGGAAAGAATTTAACCAATAAAGTTGAATTAAAAGGACAATAAAACATTAAGTAGAATAGGTATCAAGTAAATAATGTTGGTTTTTCTAGTGACACAGAAAAATACCTGAAGTGATTACAGTACTGTAATTTTGCTAATACTGCACCAAAAGAAATGTGTCCCTCGGTGAGCAAGGGAAAGACATCTTCCCCAGTTTTTTTGAGGGGGATGCCTGCTTTTAGAATAGCCAACTTTACCCTAGCCCACGTAGCTCTGGAAAGGAGAAAAGGACTAGCAGCTTGCCCTATTGGAATGTCAGCAGATTGTGCACTGATCTGACAGAGGTGAGCTGAGGAGTGGGTGGTTTTTGTTTTCCTGCTTTTCTAATAAATCTGTTAGAGGAGTTTTCCAGTCACTTTCCGATCTACATGGTAAAGGATGTCCCACTAATTGTAGAGATATTGTACATATTAAAAAAAAAAAAACTAATAGGAAGAAAAAGCCATTCAACAAATATTAATATTGTAAAGGAAGTGTTTTATTATAATATTTAATGAAGATGAGCAGCAATGTTAATACAAAATTCTTTCTCAAGCCCTCTGACAGACGTCAAGCCCATTTTCCCCCTTCAAGTTTAGGAAGGTACAAGTAAAACACTTTTGGAGGCACAAAAGACAAAAAGTTTCTTGTTAGGGTGTATAGTAGCCCCGGAATCTGCAGCACCCCTTTGGAGATCATATGGTTAAGGTGGAACCACACCTCCCCAAGGCAGTTTCCATAACCGCTACGGAGAAGGTGACCAAGAATTTATCATGCAAACCAGGACATGGTTGAGAGTGAGAGGATGCTGTTAATAATCACACCAGAACACCAGGTGCAAGTGAATCATGAGTGGCAAACCGGGACACACCCAATAAATACATCTTTGTAGCTCTAAGATTTAAGGGCAAATCAGGCATTGGTACATTGGTTCTCACTCCAATTTGGAAGACTCATTGCAAGAGAATTTTGCATGAGGAGTTTGCAAGAGGCCTGGGAGGGAAGCCCATGTGCTCTGGAAAATGTGTGTCTTGTGTGTTTACCCTTTTAAATAAAGGTAACTATGGTTTGAAGATCTCAATTATATACAGTTAACATAAACTCCCCCCCCATTTACCTTTTTAAGAATTTTATTCATTTTCTTCCCAGAGAAGGCATGCATTTTAGAAGCAAATGCTTTCGCCCCCTCCCTTTTTTAAGAGCAGATATCCCCCCAAACTTACACAGACAACTCCAACCTTATTTGTTTCCTAGTGAATGTATTATTTATTTATTTATTTATTTTTTTTTTTTTTAAAGATTTTATTTATTTATTCATGAGAGACAGAGAGAGAGAGAGGCAGAGGGAGAAGCTGGCTCCCAAGGAGCAGGGAGCCCAATGCGGGACTCGATCCCAGGACCCCGGGACCGTGACCTGAGCCGAAGGCAGACGCTTAACCATCCGAGCCACCCAGGCGCCCGTATTACTTATTTTTAATTGTGGTAAAAGACACATAAAATTTACCATCTTAACCTTTTCCAGTGTACAGTTCAGTAGTGTTAAGTCTACTCATCCAACCTTACCTTGCAGATCAGATGATTAGCATACTAATGAAAGAAATACTACTAGTAAATGCAATATGAGTTTGAACACAGGCTTATAGGCAACTAGAAACATTCCAAGATATTTACAAGCAAAGGCAACAATGGCATGGATTCCTCAGAATATGTAGAATTCTCTAGATTTTTAGCCTGTTAAGTTTCTCTCCTTATTACTGTAGCAAAAGTCTTCTAAACCACTGTTTAAATTGGGAAGTTTATGTTGAGCACCTGCCTTGCAAAGAACCTCAACTAATGAAATAAAGTTCAGACAGTTTTCAAGGGAAGTCAAGATAGTTCTGTCATTGTGGAAAACATTATATTTTATGAAACAGCATACAAACAATGCAAAATAACACTATAAACTATAGACTGTTATATTACTAGTCTTTCAAAAAAGATTTCTGTAAATATGTCATGAAAGAATTTTAAATTCTAGGCACTTCAGGCATTTTCTTTAAAATGTTCTGCATATGCTTTCTATATGATCAAGTCCTGAAGTAATATATCTAATCTTCAGAAGTGCAAAAGGATTCCCAGTTATAAGTAAAATCTTGTTTTCTTTGAACTACAAAATATTTTTTCTATACCATAAATTGATAGTAAGCATATCATGTACTAGGAATGACAACTGAAGATCAGGGCAAATACTGAGAAGGCCTCATAAAAGAATATACATTCATGTTTTAAAATAAAATATACCTAAAACCATGGCCAATGTTCAGTGAGCCAGGAAGTACCAGTTTGGGCCCTAGGGTTGTTTCTGAAAGGCCTGCCTTCTGGATGGTGTCTGTGCCTTTCTAGTTGTTAAATATTTTGATTACCATCCCTACTTATAACTCTACAGAGCTACTAATAAACATAAAAGGGCAGCGCAGAAATATCAGACATAAAAAGACATTACAATTACCAACAGGTTGCTGTAAGGAGAAACTCCCGTCTTGTGCTGCTACTTCAGCCTTAGATGTCATTATCAATAAAATTAAGAACTCGTTTACCAAAGAGCTTTCCTCAAAGACTGACAAAGCACTGCCACACCAAGAAATGCATATCTATAATTATTATTAAATGCAGGTGTTTAGAATAGTCCAGTTAGCAATTTTTAAAAAGCTAGTATTTATTAAAGCAAAGTACTGCTTAGAGATGAGCACCTTAGGGGGTCACTTGGCTAGTTGAAGGCTGGGGTTTCGCTTGTATATTCAGTACATAATCATGACGGAAGGAAGAGCGGACAGTGCGATTCATTAGGGGCTGAAGGGGGCGGAAATTGTCCACCATTCTTTTCTCTTTCTCCCCTTCTGAAGTGAAAAGCAGGGTCCGAAACTGTTCAAGCTAGAAATAGAAGTAGGAAGCATAAATAATTTCAACAGAGTAACAGCTTAACTTTCATTTTTACAATTCTGAAACATTCTTCCACAACTAGATACAGTACAACTTCTTTCTGGGTAGGAATGCCTTTCACTACTAGATAGGGATTAAAATGTGTAGGGAGGAGAGTGAGAGGAGGTGGTAAAGCCAATGTGGTACTTGGAATCTGAAGACTGGGGGTCAAAGGCCCTGTCCCCCACATATTGGCCACTTGCCAAGGACAAGTTACTTCATCTTTGATTCTAGGAACCTCATCTTCATTTTTTTAAAGATTTTATTTATTTATTTGAGAGAGAGAAAGAGAGAGCAAGCACAAGTAAGGGGGAGCAGCAGTGGGAGAGGGAGAAGCAGGCTCCCCGCAGAGCAGGGAGCCCAACACCGGACTTGATCCCAGGACCCCGGGATCATGACCTGAGCCAAAGGCAGACGCTTAATCGACTGAGCCACCCAGGCGCCCCTAGGAACCTCATCTTTTTTTTTTTTTTTTTTTTAAAGATTTTATTTATTTATTTGAGAGAGAGAGAATGAGAGACAGAGAGCATGAGAGGGAGGAGGGTCAGAGGGAGAAGCAGACTCCCTGCCGAGCAGGGAGCCCAATGCAGGACTCGATCCTGGGACTCCAGGATCATGACCTGAGCCGAAGGCAGTCGCTTAACCAACTGAGCCACCCAGGCGCCCGGAACCTCATCTTGAAATGGGCAAAATAACTAGCCTACAGGATAATACAGGGAAGACCTGATGCATATAGTAATACTGCTGAAAATGTTTTATTTTTTCAAAATGTAACTAAATCATTAACATAAACAATGTATTCTTCATTGCTCACTGTACCTGGGCATTGTGGGGAAGGCAGTGTATGTGGATATCTTTTTGACAGTGGGATACCCCCTGCCATCACTGTCCAAAAGAATTTGCTGTGATGATAGAAATGTCCTCTTCATGATTCATTATGGTAGCCACAAACCACATATGGCTACTGAGTGCTTGAAATGTGGCCAGTGCAACTAAGGAACTGAATTTTTCTGTATTTATTTATTTTTAATTTTTTAAGTTTATTTATTTATTTTTTAGTAATTGCTACACCCATCATGGGGCTCAAGCTCACAACCCCGAGATCAAGACATGCATGCTCTATTGACTGAGCCAGCAAGGCGCCCTGTAACTGAATTTTTAAATTGATTTTTATTTTAATGTATATGTATATATATTTTTTAAGATTTTATTTATTTATTTATTTATTTATTTGACAGAGAGAGACACAGCGAGAGAGGGAACACAAGCAGGGGGGGTGGGAGAGGGAGAAGCAGGCTTCCTGCGGAGCAGGGAGCCCGATGTGGGGCTCAATTCCAGGACCCTGGGATCATGACCTGAGCCAAAGGCAGATGCCTAACGACTGAGCCACCCAGGCATCCCTGTATTTATATTTTAATTTAAACGGCCACATGTGGCTAGTGGCTAATGGATTGGACAAAAGGTACAGTACAAAAGGAGCAGCCCCAGATCAAGGGCTTGTTCTCTAACATGGCAATAGCATCACTCACCCCCTGGCTTTCTGAGCAACCGTATTTTGGAACACTTGACTTCAAGCCAGCCATAAGATCTTTTCACAACATTTCTCCTTACTCAATCAGGCACACTGCAACTATGGAGAGGACAGCCTGGGGCACAGTAGGCAAGCATGTTTGGATCAAAGACTTCAGGTCAAGTAGAGCTGCAGAGGCAGGACTGTGACCAGGGGCAAGTGCCAAACATAGTGACCATACTTGCAAATTATACATATACCCTCATAAATTAAGAACATGTCCAAGTAGTTAAGATTTATTTTTATTCAGCTAATTGTAAACGATTAGAAATAACTCAAGTATCATTAATAAGTTACATTAGGGGTGCCTGGGTGGCTCAGTCGGTTAAGCGTCTGCTTCAGCTCAGCTCATGATCCAAGGGTCCTGGGGTCGAGCTCTACGTCGGGCTCCCTGTTCAGCGGGAAGTCTGCCTCTCCCTCTTGATCTGCCTCTCCCCCTGCTCATGCTCTCTCTCCCCCCCCTCTCTATCTCAAATAAATAAATAAAATCTTTAAAAATAATAACAAGTTACATTAGATCTATAAAATGGACTAGTACATTGCCATAAAAAATATTGAAGATAATGCTTATTATCTATAAAATGTTCTACATATCACTGAAAAGAGGAACAAAATGGTAGGTACAGAATGATTGCATTTGGTTAAGAAACTTATGTATATTTATGCAGATAAAAGACCAAAAGGATTTATGTGTATCTGTATAGATAAAAAACCAGAAGGATTTACCCAGTGACTGACACTGATTATAGGTGACTGGGATTATAGA
Source organism: Mirounga leonina (assembly GCF_011800145.1). Taxonomy (NCBI): domain Eukaryota; kingdom Metazoa; phylum Chordata; class Mammalia; order Carnivora; family Phocidae; genus Mirounga; species Mirounga leonina. The sequence continues at coordinate 1,873,382 of NW_023270158.1, read as the reverse complement.
TGACAGCTAACATTTTTTTTCTCAATGAATTTTCTGTGTTGAGATTTCATTTGAAAACTCCTCACATGGGCCACTGACCCTCTGATTTACTGATTTTACTGATTTATTTTTCAGTGTTATATCAGTTTTTAAATATGAAGGATAGATGCAGACTAAATGTATAGGCCACCAAGCCCAGGCTTATGGACAGTTAAGCTCTCTATTTTTTGTAATTTGTTTTTGGTGGTTTTTATCACACAGATTAAAAAAAAAAAATTTGTGGTCTAACTTACTAGTTACTTTCTTTAGGACTTCTGGGTTCGATAAAATGTTAGAAAAGTTTCCTCCATTTGGAGGTATAAAAGATTTCTCTATGCTTGTCCTAGCACTTTTATGGTGGTGTTTTTAACATTTAATATATCTGGAATATATTCTTGTGTGAGGTCTGAATGGTGGATCTAAGTTTTCTCCCCCCAGTGTCTGCCCAGTTGTCCCCCAACAGCATTTACTGAGGAATCTCATCCCCACCGCCCCCAACTGAGATGAGATGCTACCTTTATCACAAACTAAATTCTCATATGTACTTGGCCATATTCCTGAACTTACCACTTTCTCCCCTCCAGTGATCTCTTCACTTGTGTGCCAGTACCACACTATTTCATTATTGAGGCTTTATAACTTTGTGGATCTAATCATCTCTCATTTTTTCTTTCAGAATTTTCCCAATTTTGCTTGTTTGTTTTTCTGTGTGATTTTAGAAGCAGTACATCTATCTAAAAATCCTATTGGCACAGTAAATGGACCACATCAAATTTAGGGAGAATAAACAATTAATGGAGAATAAAAACTGAAAGAGAGTGGACATCAAAGGTGTTTTTATGCTGTCTTCTGATTAATAGCGTGGTATGAATTTTATGAATTCTTTTATGTCCTTCAGGGATGTTTTAAGTTTACATGTTAAATTTTCTTGATAGGCTTACTCTAAGGTATTTTATATTTTTGTTTCCATTATAAACAGTGTTCATTCTTCTATTATAACTTTGTATCATTATATCCTTTAACTGATTATGATTTATATATGTTAAGTATATTGATTTTTATAAATTAATATTATTCTCCACTAAGTACTGAATTACCTTATTTTTGAAGTAGTTTTTTATTGTTTCTCTAATTTGTTTTTTCTTTTTTGGTCTAATCATATTAGATACTTCAGGAACATAATACAAAATTGTATATGGTAATAACCTTTCTCTATTAGGCATACTATTTATTTTTGAACTGAGAGCAATCCCTTTTATCAAGTTAGGGAACTCTCCATTCATTTCTATTTTATTTAAAAATTTATGAAACTGAGGGGTCCCTGGGTGGCACAGTGGGTTGAGCATCCAACTCTTGGTTTTGGCTCAGGTCATGATCTTAGGGTCATGGGGTCAAGCCCTGCTTCAGGCTCCAAGTGCCGAGCTCAGTGAGGAGTTTGCTGAAGTTTTTCTCTCCCTCTCCCTCTGCCCCTCCCTGTGTGCTTGCTCTCTCTCTAAAATAAAAAAACCTGGGGGGCCTGGGTGGCTCATCGGTTAAGTGCCTGCCTCTGGCCCAGGTCATGATCTCGGGGTCCTGGGATCAAGCCCCCATCGGGCTCTCTGCTCAGCAGGGAACCTGCTTCTCCCTCCTCCCTCTACCTGTGGCTCTGCCTACTTGTGCTCTCTCTCTCTGTGTCAAATAAATAAATAAAATCTTTAAAAAATAAAATAAACCTTAAAAAATTTTTATTTTTATTTTATTATTATTATTTTTAAGATTTTATTTATTTATTTACAGAGAGAGACAGCTAGAGAGGGAACACAAGCAGGCGGAGTGGGAGAGGGAGAAGCAGGCTACCCGCCGAGCAGGGAGCCCGATGTGGGGCTCGATCCCAGGACCCTGGGATCATGACCTGAGCCGAAGGCAGACGCTCAATGACTGAGCCACCCATGCGCCCCACAAACCTTAAAAAATTTTTAAAACTGAATAGTGAATTTTGCTAATGCCTTTTAACAATATATGGAAATGGTTATATGATTTTTTTTTTTTAAGATTTTATTTATTTTTTAACAGAGAGAGAGACAGCGAGAGAGGGAACACAAGCAGGGAGAGCGGGAGAGGGAGAAGCAGGCCTCCCGCCGAGCAGGGAGCCCGATGTAGGACTCGATCCCAGGACCCTGGGATCATGACCGGAGCCGAAGGCAGACGCCCAATGACTGAGCCACCCAGGCACCCTGGTTATAGGATTTTTCTATGTAGATTCACTGATATGATGAATTATATTAATATCATTCCTAATAATGAACCATCCTTACTTTGCTGGAATATACACTATTTGGTTGAAGTGTATTATTTCTTCTAATGTACTGCTAGCTTCTATTTCTCATATATTATTTTTGCTTTCTTTAAAATATATTCTTCAGGGACGCCTGGGTGGCTCAGTCGGTTAAGCCTCTGCCTTCGGCTCAGGTCATGATTCCAGGGTCCTGGGATCGAGTTCCACATCGGGCTCCTTGCTCAGCAAGGAGCCTGCTTCTCCCTCTGCCTGCCTCTGTCTGTCTCTCTCTCTGATAAATAAATAAAATCTTTAAAAAAAAAAAAAATATATATATATATATATTCTTCAGAGGGGTGCCTGGATGGCACAGTTGGTTAAGCATCGGACTCTTGGTATCGGCTCAGGTCACGATCTCAGGGTCATGGGATTGAGCCCCATATGAGGCTCTGTGCTAAGCATGGAGCTTACTTAAGACTCTCTATCTCCCTCTCCCTCTGCTCCTACCACTCATGCTCTTTCTCTCTCTCTCTCTCCCTCTCTAAAATAAATAAATAAATCTTTAAAAAAATTAAATATATTTTTCAATCTTTAGTTTATCTTTATTTTTTGGTCCAATATTTGATGGATGTTGGTATCTGTTATCCTGACTTCATAAAAAAGATTTTGGAAGCTTTTGCTCTTGTAAAAATACTTTGTAATTAATAAAAAGCCCATAAAGCAAGCATATACAAATATTACTGTAGTTTAGTTAAATTATGAATTAAACAGGATTTTGTTCGTTGACATAGTAATCACCACTTAAACTTATTTTTTTTTTTTAAGATTTATTTATTTATTTGAGAGAGCGAGAATGAGAGAGAGTACATGAGAGGGGGGAGGGTCAGAGGGAGAAGCAGGTGCCTCGCTGAGCAGGGAGCCCGATGCGGGACTCGATCCCGGGACTCCAGGATCATGACCTGAGCCGAAGGCAGTTGCCTAACCAACTGAGCCACCCAGGCGCCCCCACTTAAACTTACTTTTAAAGAGAAAATAAACTCCAAGTTCAAAACATCTGACTTAGAATTTCTGGACAGACATTGTTGGATTCTGTCTTTATCCTGAGGTTCCAGAGCAAAATTTCCTTATGGATTTTAAAGGGTTTTGAGCACATCCATTTCCAGCCTTCATTCTTCCCTTTAAAAGGGTCTTGTTTATATAGAGATTCATATTTATATATAAAATACACAATGCATAAGACATATGTCATTGCCAAATATGAAAGTAAAAAGCTTGTTTCCTAAATTTTAACTCTTCTCTCTAGTTGACTTGAAGCATTCCCTAATTTATATCCAAATTTTAAGACAAGATATTAGCACATTTTAATAAAAATGTATAAGCATTACAAGATGTTAACAACTAATGCCAAAGTCAGAGGCCAGCCTTGTTTTAAAGGGGCAGGCTAGCATTTCCTCAGACAGAAATGTGGAAAGAATATACCTGATCATGATCAACCTCTACAGGCTGCTTCTTAATGATCCAGGTGACGGACTCGGAGAGTGGCGGGGTAGTCAGGGACCCTGAGTAGGTCCAGTAATCTGGGCAGGCAGGCATTAGGCAGGAAGGATCAAATGACCCAAATTCCACAAGGGTGTCCTGGCCAAGAGAAGAGGTCACCAAGTTATCATTTCGTGGTGAAAATCACTCAGGAATCAGATGATGAAGTGATGAATCTAGGGGTGTCTGGGGACCAGCAATGGTCTAGAGGATCTCTGGGTACCTTAGGACAGAATCATGCCCATGCCTTGTTCCTGTAATTAACTATGTAGTTCTGATACTCCTCCATGGGAACACAGCACAAACCACTTCCTCCCTCCATTCTAGTGAGTTTACTGCAGGTGGTCTCCTCTGAACTCTATGGGAGGCATCAGGCAGTAGCTGGTGCATGAACAAGGAGACTTCTCTCTTTCAAGAGAAACCAACAGAATCCTCCTTTCTAAAACACAATGCAAATTTGGGGGAGCCAGGCTCCTGGACTAAAAAGGGAGACAGAAGAGAAGGAAGGGAAAAGAGGGAGATAGACAGGGAGAGAGAGGGAAAGAGGCGGTGGGGAGAGAGACCGAGGTGGGGAGGAGAGGGAGAGAGGGAGGGAGGGAGAGAGAGAGAGAAAGAGAGAGAGAGAGAAGATGCAGACCTCCAGGGAACAGCCCCTTCGGGATTCCGAATCATGAACAGTTAGTCCTGGGGCCTGGACAAAGGTATCCATTCTGAAGGATACAGGTCATTATTCTTTACAGGCCAAGCCACGTTTCTGTCAAATGCTTCTTTGCTCCCTGCCCATGGGATGGGAGGTCGAGTCAACAGGGCTGCTCTGAGTGTTTCCACAGGGACTCAGAAGGAGCAGAGGAGGGGACAGCACTGGGTTCCCGAGTCCCCGAGTGCTAGGGCAGGGCAGCAAAACCAAAGTGGTCAGCGCGCACCCACAGAACCACTTCTGTCCCCTGCAAGGTGTCCCAGGGCCGGGAGCTCTCAACACACACATATGAAGTGGCAAGTGCTCTTCCACGACAACTCGCAACATGCCTTGTGAGTGTCTCCACTCTGAGATTAAACATAACATGTATTTCAAGTGACTTAGGGAAAAATAGTACTACCTTATGCTTGATCGATGGCAAAGTATCCACCAATTTCTGTAGCTCTTTGTGATTTTTGCCTAGCTAAAGGAGCAGCAATGAGAAAATATTAAAAACAACTGACATCTCACTTTTGAAACATGACAGAATGTGAATTAAAATTAGTCACCTGGTGATTACATAAAAACAAACCAATCACACGACTTATACTACACTTAAACTGGTAATTTAGATCACTAAAAACATCACTGAATTCAATTAGATACAGAACAAATGAGCAGGCTGTTTGCTGACGGGGTCTGCGTGCCTGCAGGAAACGTGCCCCTGCTCCACTTAAATAGCAGTCCTTATGCTGAAATTTTAATTAATTAAAATTAAAAATTTTTCGAGAGCTCATTTGCCACATGTGGCTTGTGACTACTGGACTGTGCATTTTTATACCATTTGAAATATATTCATAGCAATCTTGTACTTTAACCACTATTTTTTTTCTTTCCTGTTTTCTTAAGTTGAAGTGTAGTTGACACCCAGTATTACTTTAGTTTCAGGTGTACAACATTCCACAAGCCAGTCATTGTTTCTTTTTAATCCCAATACACTTAGATCTTAATATTACAATGTTGTATCTTTTCATCCTAGGATACAATACATCATTTAAAGTCGGTCAGACTTTCTTACCTTTAAAAATACTCCGATCACAGCCAAACCATGTTCTTCCAATGCTGCATCCTCAAAGTTTTCAAATTTGACTGCATTCCAATGCACCAAATGCAGCTGAAACACCATTAAAAGCTGGTTTGACACATGACCACATAGGATCGCTCCACAACAAACAGCTTTATTCAACACGGTATTTTAACATGGTTCCTCACCCAAAATAAAGCCGCTGAGAAAAGCATATACCAATCTGGTGCAAAATGAGATAGAAATAAATAGGAAGAATTGCATGCAGGAGCAGCAATTGGTATTACTTCTTTTTTTTAAAAAAATATTTATTTATCTTGGGGGGGAGGGGCCGAGAGAGAGAGAGACTCTCAAGCAGACTCCACATGGAGGGTAGAGCCCGATGCGGGACTCGATCCCAGGACTCTGAGATCATGACCTGAGCCGAAATCAAGAGTCAGCCACTCAACTGACTGAGCCACCCAGGCACTCCTAATATTACTTCTGAATAGAGGGATTTGTTTAGAGAAAAATAAAAAAAAAATACAACAAAGTAATATTTCAGTAAGGGAGCAACATCTGTCCTTTCCCATACTGATCTGCATGAATCCATCATATCCAAAATCTATTTGCATCCTAAGGAGAGAGATTTATATTGAGAGAAATAGATTCTCTCCACGGGAATTAGACAAGAGTTGAAGACAAATTTCTTTGAGGGATAACCACTTAAAATGTGCTTCTTTTTAAGGTGACATCTAAAACTAAATTAGGGGAAAAATTGTAAGAAGAAATTCTACTTCCTTATGCCTTCCCTATACCTCCCTACAAATTATTTCTTGTCCATCATTCACGAATGCATCATCACCCAGCCTCCCAAGTAGACCCTCAAGGTCACGGTTCACTTGTTCTTCTCCTCTCCTGAAGTGGACCCTGCCTCCAAGTCCTGTTCCTTTTTATTTCAGAAGTGCCTGTTAAATCTTGCTCTTTTCCTCTATTTCTATCGCCACAGCCTTCCTTGAGGCTCCTACCAATTCTCACTTGGATTAATTCAACCTGGTGGCCCTGCATGGTGGCCTAGGTTATAACTTCAGGCTATAATTTGAGCCTAGCTTAAAATTCTGGAAGGATTCTGTTTTAGGATCTTAAGGGTCATTTCTGCTCTATTATTTGAGATGAGGGCAGATCATCATGTTTACATGTATAAACTGGGAGTAATCACATATGCCTGAGAGAGCGCTTTAGCATTTATAGGACCCGCCCCCCTGATTTTTCCTGAGGCTGTCTTAGAAACGCAGCACTGTCCCCGCCTCACAGTTGTCACTGCTCCCAAGCTGCTCAACATACCTCTGCCGGGTAACATTTGCTGTCCACGGTGTGCTCGGAGCCCCAGGCATCGATGGCCCCCCAGTGAAAATGGAATTGCTTCAATCGGTAGTTGTGCTCCAGGGGTCCTCCCTCGATCACTGAAATGGCACGCCCAACAATTCAGGGGACAGTTTTTCACACCATGGAGGAATGTGGGGGGAAAGGCCAGAGCTTTGGGTGGACCTTCTACATAAACTGTCTTAAGCGGAGCCCACTTAGATATTAGATACAAGTGTATAGAAACTTGATTTCCATGCAGTCAATACAGGTATAAGGGCACGACCTGCACTCTCGAAGACACTGAGATTTAATGGCACTCCAAGCTACCTACAACTGTTAAAGGCCAATTCTTGGCTTATTTTTATATTCTGTATTTACTGTGCCCACTTTTTTTTTTTTTTACAGGAACATAAAATAAGTTTAAGGGTTTTATTATCAAAGTCTTGTAAAACAATTTTAGAAACTGTATATCAACATGGCACAGACTGTAGCCTACTTTAGTTTTTACTGCACAAAAGTGAAGCTTGAAACTCCTGTAACTAAGAACCCAGCTGCCTAACTATGTTGCATTTCACATGGGATCAATGTGTGCATTAGACTACTATTGCAGTAACAGTAACAAAAGGTATTGGTTTTATACTTAAAGTCAAATAAAAAGTACATTATAAAGTAGATCTGTCTTATATGAAGGTCCATTTAAAATGCACTACCCCCCTTTTCCAACACTGAGATGAAAACAAATTAATGAAAGAGTGGGAAATTGAAAATCAGGACAAGAGACAACTTTCTTTTACAGATGCACTCAGGCAGATAGCTTTCACTGCCGTAGAGGTGGGATAAATGATTTCAGGGAAAAAAAATTTCTAAACACCTTAATAAAAAAGTATATGACTCTACTTCAAAATATGCTACTTATTCACCGCCAAAGACAGTTTCATTTGAAATCTTGTTTCTGTAATTAAAGCCGTTAAAAAAAATGAGTGCATACATAACCTTTCAAAGTTAAACAAAAGCCACAAAAATTTAGCTATGAGGCTTAAAGGATTATCTATTTCAAATGTTCACTTTCAGATGTAACTATAAGAACGCTAATTTGTCATGTCAGCAAACAAGACCATAAGCAGATCCATTACGTTGGGGATTTTAATGACATTTAGGATATTCCTGCCACAATTAACACTCATTTCCTATATGGCTGTATTACAGCAATGAATCAAATTCTAGAAATACTGTAAGTGAACTTACTTAATAAAGGAGACCACACAACATAAACAGTCCATGCCTGCTGTGGATGCACGCTGCTTTTCAGGTTTGTTATGAAGCAGCACCAGAAGACTCAAATTGCTTGGTTACCCAATCAGATTTCATCACGTCATGAACTGGTTACTCCTGTATCACTTTGCACAAGCTTTGGGGATGTAAGTAACTAGTATCAATATCAGGAGCTATGTAACCATTTATAACAGAGCTGTATCCATGTGGGTTTGAGAACAAATACAGCATTAAGAAGTCAGACAAAGGAACGGCCGCTGGTGCGAGTATGCAGCTGGCTCCCCATGGAGGCAACACGCAGCCACTCACATCTCTATCTTCGTCACGATGATCATCTCCATTCACTTTGATTCTCTCAGTGAATCACCAATTCCTTTTTCCACAGAACAGTTTTTTGTTTTAGGGGAACTTGATTCTGTTGGCTTCTTCTCTTTTTTCTCTTTGTCGCTATCATTCCCTTGTTCCTCTCCATCATAGTCCTGTGTAACTTTTACATCTTTTTCACTCTGATTTTCTTTCCTGATGATCCTTTTCCCGATCTTTCCTTTTCTTCTTCTTGCTTGTTGATTATTCTCTTTTATCTCTCCTTCTTTGTCTTTATCTTTCTTCTTTTTCTTTTTATGTCTTCTAGGGGATGGTGAGTGAGATGATTTTCTCTTAGGTGACCTAGGCTTTTTAGGAGATCTTGTGCCACTCCTATTTCGTCCTTGTCTTTCTCTGCTTGCGCTTCTGGAACGTCTGGCTGTGCTATAACTTTTTGGTGGTATTTTGGAACATTCCTTTTATCTTCTTTCTTTTTGGCCCTGGTTTTTGATGTACTCCTTTACCTTCTACCTCTCTCTCTGGAATGAAATCTTCTCTGTCTTGGACTTTTGGATCACCGCCTACTCCTTGACTTAGAATGTGATCTCCTTTCCAGTCTGCTTCTTGATTGCCTATGCCTAGAAGATGAGGGAGTCCTCCTCTTCCTAGAACATGATCTTGACCTTGAGTTACTGTGCCTGCTTTCTAATTGTGCAATAAAATGCAAATTTCTCTTAACATATTTATCCAAACCAATCTCATAAAACTGAAATGTGGAGACAAAAGATGCTCTTTCTTTATGCACGGATACGTTTTTTTTCTTAAGTAAACTCTATACCCAACGCAGGGCTCGAACTCACAACCCTGAGATCAAGAGTCACATGCTCTATCAACTGAGCCAGCCGGGTGCCCCTTGTTTTTCAATTTTGGAAGATACTAGCATTTCTTTCCCTTTCATTGAAATGGAATAGGAAATTTGCAAGTGAAAAATTATCACCCATCTCTCTTTGAACACAGTGAACAATGTGAGTCATCCACTCTACCACTGGCCTCACCATGTTGGATAATAAATACCTTCTGTTTAGAGTTTTCTGAACTAGGGAAATCAATACATTAAACGCAAAATATTCAGATAAAACGAGATTTTAAAATCACCCTTCCTCAGACTTTGGGTTGTGCTGGTATTTTTTCCCTTGAATTTGCTAACACCTATTAATTAGTTCCTCTTTTCTTCCATCTAATCCAACCCTGGTGATGTCTGTCCATGGTTAAACCAATACAACAGCACAAAACCTACCCATCTCATCTATCTTAGTGATCTTTAGTGCTTCTTGCATCACTAGTTGAATTTTATGTACGACCCCAAGGACCAAATACACTGGCTATGTCATGCAGTGGTCTGCTATGTATCTTACTGCCTTTTGAAAATATTTTACATAATTTCTTCTTAAAAGTTTTTGAAAGGGGCGCCTGGGTGGCTCAGTTGTTAAAGCGTCTGCCTTCGGCTCAGGTCATGATCCCAGGGTCCTGGGATCGAGCCCCGCATCGGGCTCCCTGCTCCGCGGGAAGCCTGCTTCTCCCTCTCCCATTCCCCCTGCTTGTGTTCCCTCTCTCGCCGTGTCTCTCTCTGTCAGATAAATAAATAAAATCTTTAAAAAAAAAAGTTTTTTAAAGAGGCGAGCAAAGATACCAATGAGAACTTTTCTTTGAGGGGCAGGGGAGGTGCAGAGAATAATACCACCTGATTCACTAAGTTACTAGGAGGATGGTACTAGAGCATACTGAAATAAAAATAAAATTATCTTCCCAAAACGTGTTTTTCTATGCCAGCTCCATACTGTGAGCTTGATTTTGGCAGATATTCAATCTAATGTGTTTAATGAAATTGAAGGTCTCATCCCGTTAAGTGAGCAAGGTGAGAGAGGAAGGCCTTCTCTCCTATCCCCAGAAAAACTGGCAACATACCCTGGACACTCACTGTGTGTCTCCTCCCAAGATAATGAGCAAGGCAGAAAGATGTTTGCAATAGATAGCTGCAGGAGGAAGGGGGCAGAACTGGTCTTCAGGTGTGTTTTGATTCACCCACACAATACTAAATACGTTTTAAAGTTCATTACCAACATTTAAAGCTAGACAATTTTACATAAAAATCCACATTTGCCACTTGAGAAAGAGATGTCCTGCCCACGTTGGGCACATGCTCGCCAGGCAACAGGCTGGGCGGGAGAAATGGCCACTGCCTTTAGATGGTCCTGCCAGTTCTTCACAGTCACCATCACTGCCTTTTCTTCCAGACTCTCCCTGCCTGGCTCAGGCTCATTATCTCTACAGCACTGTACCTCTACCTTTGTGATCTCTGGGAGGGAAGTTAGAAACCCAGGCATCTGGGGGCGCCTGGGTGGCTCAGTCGGCTAAGCGGCTGCCTTCGGCTCAGGTCATGATCCCAGAGTCCTGGGATCGAGCCCCACATCGGGCTCCCTGCTCAGCGGGAAGCCTGCTTCTCCCTCTCCCTCTGCCTGCCACTCTGCCTACTTGTGCTGTCTATCTCTCTGTCAAATAAATAAATAAAATCTTTAAAAAAAAAAAAAAAGAGAGAGAAACCCAGGCATCTGACTTGGGCATTTCTAGCTAGAAAAATCATTAAGTCACTACATGTAGGGGTGCCTGGGTGGCTCAGTCGGTTAAGCATCTGCCTTCAGCTCAGGTCATGATCCCAGGGGTCCTGGGATCGAGCCCGGTGTCGGGCTCCCTGCTCAGCAGGGAGTCTGCTTCTCCCTCTCCCACTGCCCCTTACCCCCACTCATGCTCTCGCTCTCTCTCAAATAAAATCTTTTTAAAAAAAGTCTCTACATGTGCTGGGTACTATACCTATATAAATTGTACATAGGGAAGACGTGAGATAGGGAGGTATTCTCCTGTATGATGTGGTTAAGAGCATTCACTTTACAGGAAAAGGACCTCAGTTTGCATTAATGGGCTTTGTGCCATTAGCCATGTGTCCTGGCAATTTCTAAGATGACTCTCAGTGATCCCTATCTCCTGGTCTTCACACCCTTATGTAATTTCCCCTGAGTATGAGCTGGACCTTGTGACTTGCTTCTAAGGGCAAAATTGATGGGATGTCACCTTTGAGATTAGGTTACAAAAAGATGCTGGTTGCCATCTCGCTTGCCCTCTCAGACTCTTCTTACTTGCTCGCACTGACGAAGCCAGCTGCCATGTTGTGAGCTGCCCTACGGAGAGGCCCACTTGGCAAGGAAAAGGGAGCAACCTCTGGCCAACAGCCAGCAAAGAACTGAGGCCCTGAGAGAAACGGATTCCTGCCAACGGCCACTTGAGTGAATTTGGAAGAGGATCCTTGCCAGAGGAGCCTGGAGATGAAACGCCAACAACAGCTGACACCTCAATCACAGCCGAGTATGAGACCTAGAGCAAGAGTTCCCAGGTAAGGTGCACCCAGATTCCCCATCTCTGGGCACAGTCTGCAGAACTCTCCGAGTATCGGCTCCTGCCTACCTCAGGATGTGCTTGTCTTCTTCCTTCTTGCACTCTACACACAGTAATACCTAATACAAGCATTGCACTTCCTTGAACCTCCACCTCCTTGTGGACTACCCAGAGGTCACCTCTGCCAGGAAACCTTCTCCCACTGGAGCCCACGTGAACACTTCCCTCACAGCACTTAGCACTCTGCATTAGCATTAGCGTTGTCTCTTCAAGGGTCTGTCTGCCCCCCCCCCCCCATTGTAAGCTCCTTAAAGGCAGCGACCGACCGTCTCTTCTTCCTCTTTCTATTCTGGGTACCTGGCACAGTGCCTGGCACTTAGATCCTGGATGAAACCAGGGACTAAAGAAATAGACTACAAAGTGTCTGTTGGGTTTGTTAATTGAAACATCACTCGTATCCTCAGCAAGAGCGAGGAAAAGGGTGGGGTAAGGGGGAGCAGAAGTGTAGATGAGAGAGGCAAGTATAGTCAGCAAGAAACAAGCAGAGAAGGGAGACGGAAGATAGGAAATTAGAAAGCAGAGTAGTCATAAGATATTTCAAACAAATATGTATTTATTTATTTGAGCTTGTTGACATTTTGTTCTTTTGGTTTTCTAAGGTGAGAAAGGATTAAACTTGTAAAAAATAACGTGAAGGTGAAGGAGCTAGCAGAGAAAGGGATGATGAAGGGAAAGGCGATACACAGGACCCAAACAAAGGAAACTAAATGCAAGGAAATGGGCACGAAACTGTCTGGGGGTGATGGAAATGTTCTAAAATTGGACTGTTCTAATGGTTCCACCACCTTCTAAAACTGCTAAAAATCATCACATTGTTTTCTCTGAAAAAGTAAATGTGGGACCAAAATTCGGAAGAACTTCAAATGTCTGTGGAAGCATTCTTCCTGGGTTTACCAGTGATGCCCCATAAAAGTGTAAAGTGATGCAAGATGGGGCAGGAAGCACCCTTAGGAGAACAATAGGACTCACCTCTTCCTCCCTTTGAGGCCTGGTAACATAGGCGATGAGGGTACTTACGGAGGAGGTGAAATTATTAGAGATCATTCAAGGGCATAATTTAGTGCCCCTCCCCAGAATATTTTGTATCCCTCACATGCACTCATTCAAATCACTATCTGTGTCCTATTCAGAGAAGACAAATAAGAAAACAGCACCCAGCAAAGGGCGGCGGTACGAGATGCTCACATACCTTCTCTTATTATCCTTTTAATTTCGATAAGGTTGGTGGTGATGTCTCTCTTTCATTCCTGATTTTAGTAATCTGAATCTTCTCTTATTTGTGTTCTTGGTCCACCTGTCTAAGAGTTTATCAGTTTGGTTGATCTTTCTGGAGAATCAACTTTTGACTTCATTGATTTCTGCTCTGTCCTTTATTATGCCCTTCTTTGTGTCTGCTTTGGGTTTAGTTTGCTCTTCTTCTAGCTCCTTAAGGTGGAAAGCTAGGTTATTGATTTGAGAAATTTCTTCTTCTCCAATATAGGCATTTTCATGTCTAATTTCCCTCTAAGCACTGCTTTTGCTGCATCCCATAAGGTTTGGTATGTTTTCTTTTTATCACATACCTTCCCCAAACCCTTTCCTTGCATACGTTATCCCGAGTTCTTTGTAAAGCACACTGCAGAAGCATTGCCTAGTTTTTTAAAATTTATAGACGTTGATATTTATTAGCTCCTTTCTAGAATTAGAACCAATGTTCTCGCCTTTCTTCATTTCTAGGTAGTCTTTGCTCTCTTTTACTTTTTCTTTAGGTTTTATGTTCATTCACTCTTTCTTCCTCTTTGAATGCTATGAATTATTTTGCAACAGCATGGAGAAATAGCAATGAAGAATAAGGAGGAAATAGGAGGCAATCACTGAAATGTGGAAAAAGAAAGAGATAGCGAAAGTTAGGTACTTATCATAGATTAGTGGTATCTTAAAGAAAATGATTATTAACGCTTAATAAAAAGAGGTTACCTATTTTGGTCCTTCCTAACAAAACAAGCAGAAAATTAGCAACCTCTCCACAATTTTTCTTGTATGTTTTGTAAAAACAGTGTGACACTCTGACACACCTAAAGAAAGTGACGTCAAGGAATGATTTAGTTAGTTGTCTTGGGAGGTACCTCATGAGCTACTATGAGGAAAATGCAAGGCATTTGTTTTCCATCTGAGACTGCCCAAGCAAACTGGTGGAAAAGCATTCTTGAATCTATTGTTCAAAAGAAAAAAAAATGACTAGAAAATAAAACAGAAAGCTATTTGCCTGGAATGATCTGGAGATTAACTCACTTGGTTAAGAAACCAACTGAACAACTTCCCACAATTTCCAATTCAGTGAAGCAATCATAGATTGGAAACACAGTCTCTAGATCAGCAAGGTCATTAGAAGGCTAACCAACATTTAGGATCCTCAGAAGAAAAGAAAGAAGGTTGCCAGGGCCCTACATAGGACTGAGATTTGAGAGGATCACCACGCATCCCGAGTGCATGCAAGAGAGTTGGGTGTTTACAGACTGGGTCTGCCCACTAGTCTAGTTGGCAGGAGTAACGGTAGAATTCGACAGAGACAAAGTAAAGCTCATCATCATGTAAGGTGGTCATCTAGGACATAGGAATGCAGGTTGCTATTTTGAAGATTTCTGGAATCGTTATATACAATGTAATATTATAGGCTTCCAGTTGAGATGGGGGCACACTACGGGGTTTTGGAAAAAACTAGGAAGGATACTAATGAATTTGGGAGGAAAAGGAGTAATTACTTTCTTCTTAGTTTGAGAAATATATGTAAGATGGTCAAGGTTAGGGGGCCAGGTCATACCCTGGGGGAGAAAGAAGAAAATGGGGAACACAGGGACACCTAAACTCTTAAGGAGAGACTTGAGCACTTCCTGGATCACAGCAGAGAAGCAGGTCAAAGGGAAGAGAGCCGGAGATAATTCCCAATGGAGAAGCAGTCAGTTTGTGGCTGGGGCCAGAGGGCTGGGTCTAAGTTTCAGAGCATCACTAGGAAAATGCAGAGAGAACCAAGATACAGGTGAGAATCCTAGAGCCAGAACCAGGATAGATACAGGAGGGAACACTTCTGTTTATGCTTTAGGTTACATTTTTTACTTCATTCATTCACACTTTCATGGGCTCATCTCCTCATATTCATGAGAGAAAACTAATTTCCGAAAGGATTTCTCAATCTTGGAGGCTCTATTGATTTTTGAGGCTGGGTAAGTCTTTGTGAGTGCTGCCCCGTGTACTGTAGTTTTTCTTCAGCAGTTTTTCTGGCCTCGACCCACAAGATGTCAGTTGCACTCCCCTCCCCCTGACTCCGCAAGGGTGACAACTGAAAATGCCTACACATGTTGCCAAGTCCCCTAGCCCCTGGGGAGGGAGATAGGGCAAAACTGCCACTGGTTAAGAGCCACTCTTTAAAGATACACTATTTCAACTAAAAATGATTTCAGACTAAGATTACTTGATACCATCAAATTTGGTTGGAAAAAGAAAAGGAGAAAAAGAGAAAAGAAATCTACATAGAATTAATCACATTCTGTGTTCAACAGACACTAAAAGTTTCAGGTAAACTTTGAAATCATTCAGATTAGTCTATATCGGGTAGGTTGAAATCAGAAGATTCAAAAGCAATACAACATTTGGATTTGAAAATTTCTTTTAAGTTGTGTTTCTATTAAACCAGGTAATATTGTTTAATCAATAAAATTAACAGAATGTGAGTTTTCATTTTTCTATGTAGAACTGGTTGTTAAGACAATAACGTCATGTACACATGAATATTCTTTTTGCCCCATTTCAAAGGTATTGCAATCTGCTCAGTTAAATCTAAATAGTAATACTATTTAAATGTAAAAGTGTCTTGTAAAGTCAGCAGAGAAAATGAATACATATTTAATACACACAAAATAAACTTCAGGCAAAGCTTTAATTTCAAATCCTATCTCTTATCTATATATAGAGATATACATACTTATTAATAAATACTACCTATACTAGTAGAAGAAAATGTTCATAAAAACTAGACGGGATTTTTTTCATATGTTGAAAAAGTTCAGTGCAGTGAGTCCCATGCCAGTGGCCAAGGCGGTCTGCGTGCCCATGGATGCGGTGTGGTGTGGCCTGGGCTGACACGAGGCTGTCCCTCAACTCCAGACAAGACCACCAGTCGGGCTCTCACCTGATTTATCTGTAGAATCTTCAAACTCCACGAGGAAAGAGTACCCGTTATTCCAGACATGGAGGCAGGTGGTGGGGTCGTAAGAGATGGTGAGCGGTTTTAAGCCAGGATCATAGACGCTGTCCCTCCACCGGATGTTGATGGGCGACTGGCGCTCGCCCCCCGGGACCAGGTCCACGGTCTCCCAGAGCGGGTGCGCTAGGAGAAAGCACAGCGGGGCCATCGTCAAGACGCCGCTATCCGGGATCACACAGCAGGCAACGCCGGTGCTGGGGTGTGTCGAGGTGACGGAAGTAGCCGCCCGGAGGCTACGACGGAAGCAGGGGGCAGAGGCGGCTCAGAGAGCAGCCTGCTGCTCTGTCGGCCACGAGCCGCTCGGTCTACCCTCTCCTCTCACCTAAACCAGGTGCCGCCCGGTCTCCGCAGGACAGGAAGACGCGGGCAGACTAGCGCCACGTGGAAGGAGGGTATTCTCAAATGGGTTTCCTTTCTTTACTGATCATCTTCTGAGCCCCACCCACCAGCCAGGTTCACATACAAGTACAAAGTAATGAAACTTTCCATCGTGGATTTCTCTTCAACAAAGGCCACGGGGGAAGAGGAGGGACAATTTTTGGAACGCAAATGTTCACGAAAGCACTGTAAATTTTTTACATTGCCGGGCTAGTAGAAATAAAGGCTTGCGTGGCATGCGTCTGTAATTTAGCTTGCAATGTGGAAGATTTCTGGATTATTTATACAATGCGATATTACAGTCTTCCAACGGAGATGAGGGCAACACTCCAGGGTTTTGGAAAAAACGAAGGAAGGTACCGATGAATCTGGCGAGGAAAAGGAGTCATTTCTTTCTTTTTTTTAAATTTATTTGACAGAGAGAGAGAGAGAGCGAGAGCAGGAACACAAGCAGGGGGAGTGGGAGAGGGAGAAGCAGGCGTCCCACGAAGCAGGGAGCCGATGCGGGGCTCGATCCCAGGACCCTGGGATCATGACCTGAGCCGAAGGCAGACGCTTAACGACTGAGCCACCCAGGCGCCCCCAAAGGAGTTATTTCTTCCTACTTTGAGCTATGCTAACCTTAAGAATAACACTGCCAGTCATTTCACCAGCAAAAAAACACGGGGTTTTGGTGGGGAGGGGAATAGCAGAGAATTACAATCTGGGACAAGCAAGCTATAGCAAAACCATACACAAGTCTAGAGAACAAAGAGGAATGCTCTTTTACAGAGGAAAGGAGGAAGCTGGGAAGGCTTTTAGAAACAAAAAGTCCACTGGAGCAACCTGGGAGCTGGAACTGCAGTGGCTTCTCATTGCCTGAGCTGTAACTGTTTCACTGGCTGGGCTCTTGCTGGGGGAGAAGGGAAATCTTCCTTCCTCCTGCTGCCACAGTAAAGGAGTAGCTAAAAGTATCCACAGGCAAAGTTTATTTCTTCCTGTTGGGTCTGCAACGGACAAGGAGCACTCCGACTCCACTATAGATTCAAGCGTTCAGGTGTATTGCACCAATCGTCCCACACAGACGCCACACATCACTGATCATGATTTTTCTACAAAGAATCAAGCACCAGGTGTTGTTCGTGGGAAGTCTCTGATAAATCACAGTGGACTTCCTGTAACACAGAGAGCTGCTGAGACATCCGTGCATGATGGATAGGACGTCATGCATAATCGGGGGTGCTCCAGTTCTCTGCCCCTTAGAAGCGCCCCAGATGGGTAGAACCAAGAGCAATAGGGAAAGTAGAAGAAACATGAATTGAGATAAATCATTACCAATGACCCTCTGAGCCTCACCCCACTACGAAGAATGAGAGTAAGGATCTGAGAAAGTGATAAGGCAGCTGCTATTCAGTCAACCCACTCTGTATGGCAGGTTCACAGAGACACCTTTTTTCATTTAAAAAAAGGCCCAGAAACTTGCCTCCGGTTGACCTTTACAAAGGAGACATTTGTTTTGCTTGGGTAGCTGGTAAAATCTATAAAATCGAAATCCTAGCCGTATGGGTTTTTTTCTTGGGGGGGGGGTAAAAATGAGACAGAGGGCTCTCCTGAGAGTAGACCAGTTGTTCTCAACAGAAGGAGGGATGCTGCCCCTAGAAGACACTTGGCAATGTCTAGAGACATTTTTGGTTGTCACAACTGGAAGAGAGTGCTATTGACATCTAGTGGATAGAGGCCAAACATGCAGCTAAATATGCACAGAATTGTATGACCCCAAATGTCAATAAGTTGAGAAACCATGGTCTCTGCAAACTCAGGTATTTTCTTTTTTTAACTATTTCTTTCTATAAAACAGTACCATCTTATCTCTGGAGAGATCCAAACCCAATGTTTTTATTGATTTTCGTACTATAAAAGAACTTGCTCGTTTGAGAACAAGAATTTTGTTTCAGAAACCTAAAACAGAAAATGCATTTGCCTGGTACAATATTTTAATATAATAATCTAATTAGAATGCAAATTAGAAAGCAACTTGTAGGAGTGCTGACAATACTGACTCCATCTTTGCCTCTCCATCTTGTTCGCTGACCTGTCTTAGGTCTATGTGTTATGGGCCCCTTAGAGATTAATATTCGTATCTTAGAAATGCCAGCCAAGGCCAGAATGTGGAGAGGTTTGCTTTGGCCTCCCACGAATCTATTAGAGATAACCCAGTCTCTCTCCCCTTCCTGACGCACATATGGTGCCACAAGGTCTGTTAAATGTTGGCTGTCAATTAGGTGCATGCAAACCCTGTGAAATGCATGTGAACCCTCTGACCTCACTACAGTGCCCCCTGGAGTCCCCTCACTCTATAAAATCTGTGGACCAAGGTCCAGACTTTGCAAAGAATAGCTGTGTCTCGTCTGGATCGTCCGTCACCTGCCTGATACCCCGCAGTAAGTTACCCTGAATACAATTTGGTGTAAACTGTACGGAGTGGCCTGCTCTGTTTTCCAGTCTCAAAGTGCCTTCTCAGTTTGGGGGAAACTTTACTATCCTTCTCCCACCTTCTAACACAGGCAAACAGCCCTGATTCGGTTGTAAGGATGCCTGGCACAGAGAGACCTTGCAACTCCTTCCCCTCTAAGATACTCAGACTATGGCTGAAGGTTTGAGAATTCACACGCTTCAAAACCAATTCATGAGGGTCTCCTGTAAGGACTAGGCAAGAAGGAAACTAACAAGCAGATCCCCAAGACGATCCCTCCTTTCACCTTGACTCGTCCCCCACACTCCATTCAGGAAATGCCCAGAATCTACTCACCCATGCAAACACTAGCCCAAGAAAAGCAGGCCTATTCCTTCATTGCTCTTTTATGACCTTAACGCTCCTATCAATTTATGCCTTTTGATTCACAAGTTCAGCTTCTAGAAGGTTTCCTTTCCCCCAGCACTTCCTCCTTTAGCCCAAACCATCCCCCCAACCAGGGGCCCGTGGTGACTGTTGCCTTAGTGAAGACAACTTTTGCCAAGGGTTTGTTCTGATAAGGATAATTCACATTTTTGTTCTGTCCTCCCATCCTCTTCCTCCATGTTAACAAAATACAGATTGAAATGATATCTTGGTAGTTGCTCATACTTTCCCTCAAAATAGGAAGAGGATTAAGTGTTCTAACAGTGCTTTCATTTTCAGGGGAAAATGAAATAAACAGAAACTGATTTTATCAACCATGGTTTCAGTGAGCAGAGGTACACTGTCATTATGAAGGAGTCACTACTACATTGCTGACGAGCACCAAAATCTCTTTAGATACCATAATGATAAGGTGCTTGGTTTTAGTTCTTATTTATATGACTAGTCCTGGCTTTGATTTATTTTGTGTTTGTACCACCCTATGTCTCCAGCCTCAGGGGTGTCCCTCTTTCAACTCCTGAAACACAGAAAGCACGTTCCTGTCTTAGCCCCTCACGTTCCTGCTCCTCCTCGTCAGAAATCAATTTCCCCTCATTCAACTTCCCCCTTACTATAAGTCTTGGGCTTAATTGCCACCTTCTCAGTAAAATGTTCTCTGGCTACTCTCTTATAATATGATCCCCTCTTCTTATTATTTTTTAATCATAACACTCTGATCTTTTTCTTTTGAAAGATTTATTACACTGGTATGGTTATTATTATATTCATATGAAGGGTAGCAGAATATGCCACTGTAGGAAAGGACAAATAATTTTTCCCTCTACACTTCTAGGTCCTTAGGTGAGACCCCCCCTGCCACTGTAATAAAAAGACAGATTAATAGAAGAAAAAAAAATTTTTAATTACCTACTTCCTGACCAGAGACCCACAAAGATATGAGACTCAAAAGGCAGCCAGGTGATTGAGGCTTAAATACAACTGGAGCTAAGGAATGGGACAGGGCTCTGAGGCTTCAAAGTGGAGGAAGGCAATTCACGGGAAGGTGAGAAGAGGAAATGTATGGAGAGCCAAGTTTGCCTTCCCAAGCAGGTAAGTCTAATGAAAAATCTGTCTGTGGTAATAGCTCTCTTCCTGGTACAGCCCCCCTTCTTAATGTAAATTTCCCTGACAAAAGGATAACATCTACTCTGCTTTCAGAGCTTCTCCTGTGTCTGCAGTTTCTCAAAATAATCGGCTCGAAATAATCCTTATGCCAAAGAGGCATATTTTGGGGTGGTGAAGGGTAAGCATAATATACCATCCCATATGTCTCTTTGGCATAAGGATTATTTTGAGCCAATTATTTTGGAAACAGCAGACATGGGAGAAGCTCTGAAAACTGAGTAGAAGTTACCCTTTTTGTCAGGGAAATTTACATTTACAAGGGAAATCTCCATGTGTACGGGTGTCTCCCTCTCTGTACTAGGAAGAGGATGACTCTAAGTCACCAGAAGCTCTCATAGGAGGAGGCTGGACTTAAATCTACATTACAACCATGCCCTTGTTTACTGTGCTTTGCTTGGTAACCTCCCATAACTGCCCCCCCCCAACATCTCTTGTCTTTAGCTGAAGATGGTATTTAAGGTGATGGCTTGGGCCATCATGGGGAGTTTCTCAGCTTTCTTTTTTTTTTTTTAATGTTTTATTTATTTATTCATGAGAGCCAGAGAGAGAGAGAGAGAGAGAGAGAGAGAGAGGCAAAGGCAGAGGGAGAAGCAGGCTCCCCGCCCAGCAGGGAACCTGATGCGGGACTCGATCCCAGGACCCTGGGATCATGACCTGAGCCGAAGGCAGACGCTCAACTATCTGAGCCACCCAGGTGCCCCTCTCAGCTTTCTTAGGTCTCTCCCATGTATACAGGAGGTGTACATGTTACTAAACTTGTATTTGTTTTTCTCTTGTTAATCTGTCCTTTATTATGGGTGGTCTCAGCCAAGAACTCAGAAGGGTAGAGGGAAAATTATGTGTTCTCCCCTATACATATACACATAATTATCTGCCTCCCCCACTGCTCTGCAATCTACAAGTGAGCTGGCTTTCAATCACTGCTTGTGCACTGAATGTATAAGATAAAGAGCATCCCTGGGAAGGTTCCTGTCCCGTTTTATCTTTATTCCTCTTATCCTACTGACCACCGCATTACTTTTTCTTTAAGGATCTTTCAGGTTTATCTCTTCCTTGCCTTGCCCATGACCAGCAGCCCAGTTCAGGCCCCTACACCCTGGACTTCCTACCATACTCCTTGGTTTCTTTTCCTGTTCTCTCATTCCCCTCTACTCCATCTTCCCAAACTTTGGTTTTGACATTTTCTCCCACTGCTCTGACCTTTCTTTTGAACTCACATCATGTTCACTCTTGCCCTTTTCACACCCAACCATTGCTCCTTCAGTGTGCATTTGCTTTATCTGCTCACGGGGCCTGTGTCAAGGCCTCAGTCTTAGGGCCGGTGTCCTAAACTTCTTCTACAACCTCTAGGCTGAACCTGGTGCCAGGCAAAAAGAAGGCACTCAATGCTTATTTTACTGACAGAGAAAACCAAACAAGTTGATACCAAGGCTCTCTACCCTTACCTCACACCCACAGTCTCTTCAACCAGGCAAGCAGGTTTAGGTCAGAAAACTTCCTTTGTTCCGTAGGAGCCAAGGGCAGGCCACCCCAAGATGGCCTACTTTGGCATGAACATTATTTTGAGTTAAAAGCAATCCAAACCCAGGAGATTCAGGAAAAGTTCTTTACCTCCCCTTCAACAGCCTGCTTTACCAGGAAGGGAGCTATTAACAGAGATTCCTCTTTACCTAGGGAACTCATCTGCATAAAAAGACAACCTCTGTTTTCCAAACACTTCCTTTCACCTTTTTGCTAATGGTCTTTCTCCCCTTTGTGTCCTCAGGCCTCTACCCCTCTCTTTAGTTCAAATAAGCCTCAGGTTGCCTCCTTGTCTTTGGAATTTCCATGTCTGTGTGGATTCCCCTTACATATGCTATTAAATTTGATGTTCTCTTGTTAATCTGTCTCATGTCAATTTGATTCTTAGTCTGGCTAGGCCCTTGAAGGGTAGAAGAACTTCCTCCTCCCCAACAGTTGGCGTAGTCTGCAGGATACTTTAACTCACTGGACATCACGTGCCCCAACGCTGCCACAGCTGAGAGCTTGGGACATCTGACGTTCAGCTGGCAGAAGGTGAGATTTCTTACCATGTCAGCCTCCCAGAATCTCTATTTGCAGAGTCCGATGGAGTGAGAACGGTGACAGTCCTTTTTCTCTCTAAATTTAGATTAGCAGGAGAAAATATTTGTGGAAAATATTTGTCTTTCGGCCTAGTGACTCTGGTTAAATTTGATAGAATACTCTGGTTACCGATCCATTTCCTCCCAGAGATGGTCTTTGTTTTCTTGAGGTAAAGGCTGTTGCTAAGGGACATTTTGGAAGCCAAAGCCACAAAACTGGTGGGCACAGGCTGAGCACTTAAAAGCTATTAAAGCACTTACCACCTCAAGAAGACTCCCATGACAGGATAAGTTGGTCACAGAATGGGTTAGATTGACACTAGGTCACCTGCCAACCTCAAGAAAACCGTGTAACAAAGTATACTGTAAAACAACCCAGTCCCCAACCCTGTGGCACATCCTTCTTAGGTATTAGTGTGTCTCTTAAGAGACCCAAGGCTTAGCCAAGACTGTTAGCATGAGAATATTTTTCCTTTCTTTTGTTCTATGTCCTAAGAGCTTGGCTTTGTGACCAATGAGAACATTCTCTTTGGTCTCCACCATCCAGAGGGTGCACTTGCCAGTGTGCACCTTGGCGGCCAGTTAAACAGACTGGGGATCGAACTCAGACACTCTCTCTCTCTGTCCAGCTCTATCAGCTCTCCAGGGTGTTGGACATGAGAGGTTCCAGCCCATAGGAACCTCTGTCATCCCAATCCTTGTTGCCTGTTAGTGCTGGAAAGTCCCATTCCAGTACCATCTATCCAGTGTCATAGATTAGTGGGTATGTGACTGAAGACATCTTACAATTTTGTGGGAGACTGGAGACCCTGTTCTCACCACACCATATTTTCTGCCTGTGCAACAAAGGTCTTTGCTTTCCTTCTTTTTTTAAGACTTTATTTATTTTAGAGAGAGAGTGAGGGAAGGAGCAGAGGGAGAGGGACAAGCAGATTCTATACTGAGTGCAGAGCCCCACGCGGGGCTCAATCCCATGACCCTGAGATCATGACCTGAGCCAAAATCAGGAGTCAGACACCTAACCAACTGAGCCACTCAGGCGCCCCAGGTCTTTGCTTTCTTAGACTAATTTTGGGAGTAAACTTCTGGATCACAGGGACAGGTCACCTATGCCCTCCTTGGATGCATCTTGCATACATCTTCGGTTACGCCATTAAGGCTTATTGGTTTGAGTTGCTATTAATAGATCCTACTCATCAATGGCCAGACAATGGAACCTCTAAATTGGCTATATTTAAAAGAAAAATTTTCTTTATACAGAGCTCTCACTTGTCTTATTAGTATAACAGCTAGTCTTAGGGACTCCCTTGACAAGATAAAATCACAGAAATTAGATTTAAGAATTTCCTTTCCATGTTAAGATTTATAGGTAGCACTCGGGCCTAATCTCTAGGTTCAAAGTATACAGGTCTTTGGGTAAATGCTGAAAGCCAGGAAATGAATTTAACAAAAGCACTTGAGACTGGCAATAAGGCTTGCAGTGCTCCTACCTTCCAAGGATTGATAACCAGGCCTGCCAGCTTCAGGCATTCCAATGCAACCTCCTTTGCAGGTGTATCCTAGACCCCCTACTATAAAAGAATTCATGTCTCCTAGATGGCAGCAAGATATTTTAAATTATAAAGCCCTTTTACCTCCACTTTGAAAAGGTCCTACTAAATTTAGAGATTAAAAAAAATGACTATTCACAAACCCTCTTCAGGGGAAACAGGACTAAAAATTTCTCTTAGGCCCTCTTACAAATGATCTGCAAAAGGCCATTATTCAGGGATTAATAGAAGCCCACGCTGAATTATGAACCCAGAAAGAAGGGTTAAAATGCTTTGTTAAAGGTTATAATGTTAAAATGTTTTATACAGACTTTACAAAGATAAAAATCTTTTGATTCCCATTTTAGTTAAAAACCTCCCTAATATAAAGAAGCAAATTTAGTTAAAAAGACAGGTCAGTCCTTAGATATTCAGACTATAATCTAGTTCTTTGAGGAATTAAAAACAATTCTTTGTCTTACAAATCTCTACAAACCCAGAAATGCAACTCCAGAAACCAGTCAAAGCCCACCCATCTTTACCAATTCTCAAACCTCACTTATTCCTCTCAAAATGTTTGTGGATATTATGAAAGATCACGATATTAAAACAACTGTCCTGTACTTTAAAAGAAAAGTAAATTCTTTTTTAAAGATTTTATTTATTTGTTTAACAGAGATAGAGAGAGAGCACAAGCAGGGGGAGCAGCAGTCAGAGGGAGAGGGAGAAGCAGACTCCCCACTGAGCAGGGAGCCTGACACAGGGTTTGATCCCAGGACCCTGGGATCATGACCTGAGCCGAACGCAGATGCTTAACTGACTGAGCCACCCAGGTGCCCCAAAAGGGTAAATTTTAAATCACAATTGCCCTGAAACTCTGGGAAAAAAATAAATTTTTTTTTGCATTCCTTCTGTCCCCTGAAATTATAAATCTTATGTCTTTAAAATGTAAATACAGCCCATAATTGCCTTAGACTGAAGAAACAAAAGGGAAAAAGGTTTTTAAAAATACAAATTTCTAGAATGGCTTTTGTGCCCCAACTCCAACACCTCTCATAATAGACAGATATGCACCAAATCTCCATTTTGAAGAAAATGTGGATACTTTCTCTTCCTTTGTGATGTAAATTTCCTACTACCATCTTCTTTAGGACCTAAAAGCCATTCTTTGAAATAAAAACAATTAGGGGGAACGTTAGAGAAAGTTTTTCCCCAAAACAAAAAAGGTGGGGAAAGGTATTTGGAAATTGGGCCTTTAATGTCCTTTCCACAGATCTTAGTAAGACAAAAGCTAGAAGACTGTTTGCATCTTTTTTTATTTTTATTTTTATTTTTTAAGATTTTATTTATTTTCTTGACAGAGAGAGACACAGCGAGAGAGGGAAAACAAGCAGGGGGAGTGGGAGAGGGAGAAGCAGGCCTCCCACTGAGCAGGGAGCCCGATGCGGGGCTTGATCCCAGGACCCTGGGATCAGACCTGAGCCGAAGGCAGACGCTTAACAACTGAGCCACCCAGGCACCCCGACTGTTTGCATCTTGTCTGTGTATGAGTGTCTATATATGTTATAAATTTTGGATATTTTCTCTATCTCTGGATGGTATTGCTAAAATTCACTTGTAGGGGTGCCTGGGTGGCTCAGTTGGTTAAGCGACTGCCTAGAAATTATGGAATGTATTCATAAATTTACTAAAGAATACTGTATAACAAAAATTTATAGTTGCTTAGTACTTAGTTTTCACCAAAAGCTAAGGCTCCTAAGAGTTAAGAATTCTAATAAATGCAGTTAAGGCTACTAGAAATAATAAGAAAAACAACTCTGTATGCAAGAAAAGTAAGATCTGTGTTTTGGGGAAAAAATACGAGGAATCAGAATACATTTCTGTTGAGGGAAAAGAAAGTAATTTTTTCCTAAAGTGAGACTGATTATTTAAAGAAGGAAAACTTAGGGCAAACTCTGAATGTAAACAAGAAAGTTGCAGGTTTATGAAAAGGGAATCTTCAGAAGGGAATTTTGTGTGTGGTCAGTACTAGCTAAGATTAGAATAAATTTAAGTAAGTAAATGGGTTTTAATGTCAAAAATACACTAATGCCAAGTTAAAATTGTTTTCCCTTTGTTAAAAAACCCAAAGTTTCCTTAAACTATTGATCTGCTCTTAATAAGACATTGTAAATGTTTTTATCTTTAAAGTTAACTGCCTAGGGACACCTGGGTGGCTCAATCGTTAAGCGTCTGCCTTCGCCTCAGGTCATGATCCCAGGGTCCTGGGATCCAGCCCCACAACGGGCTCCCTGCTCCGCGGGAAGCCTGCTTCTCCCTCTCCCACTCCCCCTGCTTGTGTTCCCTCTCTCGCTGTGTCTCTCTCTGTCAAATAAATAAATAAAATCTTTAAAAAAAAAGTTAGTGCCTAGAAAAGAAGGATTCTGTGGTTTGCCAAAATAATTTCCTATGTTTATCAGGTCTTTGATTTACTTTTAAAAAAAAACCTCTGAATCTTAATATTTTTAAAAAGCTAGGGCGCCTGGGTGGCTCAGTTGGTTGGGCGACTGCCTTCGGCTCAGGTCATGATCCTGGAGTCCCTGGATCGAGTCCCGCATCGGGCTCCCTGCTCGGCAGGGAGTCTGCTTCTCCCTCTGACCCTCCCCCCTCTCATGTGCTCTCTCTCAAATAAATAAATTAAAAAAAAAAAAAGCTAAATTTGATTACAGCTATGGAACCTTCTGTATTTGCCTTTGATATCTTATTGCTGAGTTGATTACATGGATAATTAAATACTATTTCTTAATGATCAGAAGATCCTATTTAATAAAATGTTCAAACCTTTTGGTAGTTTTTGACATACTTCCCAAAATCAAATTCTAAAATGAAATCTTTTGACTACAATCTAACTGAGATGTTCCAGAGAGCTCCTGGAACATTTCAAAGATTTTGTGAGAAATTAAACCTATTAGACTTATTTGGTATATTAAATTAAATGAGAAGCCTTGTCAAATAAGTGATATTAAACCCTATTAGATTATATTTGTGTAGATGTGTAATTAAAATAAGTGTTCTAAAAACTGCATATAACCCCTAGAAATCTGATGTTCTGGTATGTTATTATCTTGAAGTGTTGTGTGTCAAAGAAATAATCACATTTCCTTGCCACCTGCATCATAATGAACTCTAATCAAATCTTTAACCATGGCCTTTTTTTTTTTTTTTAAGATTTTATTTATTTATTTGACAGAAAGAGCACAAGTAGGCAGAGCGGCAGGCAGAGGGAAAGGGAGAAGCAGGCTCCCCACTGAGCAGAGAGCCCGATGCAGGATTCAATCCCAGGACCCTGGGGATCACGACCTGAGCCGAAGGCAGACGCTTAACTGACTGAGCCACCCAGGCGCCCCATAACCATGGCCATTTTTAACTATTGTCATTTACAGTCACTGTCTTACACTGATGCCATTGCAGTGTATTTCATTTTCAGTGAAACTCACAGAAAAAAACTCTTGAGGACAAGTTTCCGATAACCTTAAGATCGTAAAACTGAACTAGGTAAGATTTGCTACAACTAGTGGAAATACTAGATTCAAGGAAAACAAAAACATGGGACTAAATAAACTGAGGATGAGGATTATAATTTTTGTGACTTTTAAAACATTTCCAACTTTTTAAAATGGTTTGTTTTTCAAGATTAAGGAAATCTTTTCTCTTAAGCTAACTGACCTATAATAATTTGATAAATTATACCATTATAAGCAGTATTGAAACATTTATCTTGTCTCCCTCTCTGAACCCTCCAGAATTCAGAAACTCAGTGAGAATTCTCATATTTTTAATGGCAGTATATTTATTCTCATAAGTTCAATAAGAATCTGTTCTCCTTGTAATAGGACACAGTTGGAGGCATTGGCTATATTACCAAGGCTTTGACTAGAATGTCATATTTGAGACCTGGATAGATTCAGATATGACCAGACAGCTTTAAGAAACTAAGAATGACTTTATGGAACCAATAAAACCCTCTGGAAATATCAGCCTATTACCTTGCTTACAGAATTCCCAGTAGCCATACCAGGTGATAAATTAGGTTACTTCCTAGCAGGTATGGGAACTTCAGGATATATGGAGAAGCTCAAGAAGAGGAGAACTGACCCAAATCTATAGGTATTGCAGACAAAGTCTGGCAGGTGTCTGGTGCAAGTTTTGGCTTGGTTCCTGGCCTTGAGGCTGTTAAAAGTTCAATCTAGAAATTCCTTATGAAAAGTTCTAGCAGGAAGAACAAATATTCTTAAAATGTCTATACTACCCAAAGCAATTTTCACATTTAATGTAATCCCTATCAAAATACCAATATTTTTCACAGAACTAAAACAAATAATCCTAAAATTAGCATGGAACCCCAAAAGACCCGAAATAGCCAAAGTAATCTCAAAAAAGAAGAACGAAGCTGGAGGCATCACAATCCCAGATTTCAAGATATAATACAAAGCTGTAATAATCAAAACAGTATGGTACTGGCACAAAAATAGAC
This sequence comes from Mirounga leonina, assembly GCF_011800145.1. Classification (NCBI taxonomy): domain Eukaryota; kingdom Metazoa; phylum Chordata; class Mammalia; order Carnivora; family Phocidae; genus Mirounga; species Mirounga leonina. The sequence continues at coordinate 1,844,584 of NW_023270158.1, read as the reverse complement.
ACATAGGTCAATGGAACAGAATAGAAAACCCAGAAATAAACCCACGATTATATGGTCAATTAATCTTCGACAAAGCTAGAAAGAATATGCAATGGAGAAAAGAGTCTCTTCAACAAATGGTGTTGGGAAAACTGGACAGCTACATGCAAAAGAATGAAACTGGACCATTTTCTTACACCATACACAAAAATCAACTCAAAATGGATTAAGGATCTAAATGGAGACCTGAAATCATAAAAATCCTATTAGAGAGCACAGACTAATTTCTCTGACATCCCAGCTGAAGCACTATTTTTCTAGATGTGTCTCCTGAGGCAAGGGAAATAAAAGCAAAAATAAACTATTGGGACTACATCAAAATAAAAAGCTTCTGAGGGGCGCCTGGGTGGCTGAGTCGTTAAGCATCTGCCTTCTGCTCAGGTCATGATCCCAGAGTCCTGGGATCAAGCCCCGCATTGGGCTCCCTGCTCAGCGGGAAGCCTGCTTCTCCCTCTCCCACTCCCCCTGCTTGTGTTCCCTCTCTTGCTATCTCTCTCTGTGTCAAATAAATTAAAAAATTAAAATCTTTAAAAAAAAGTAAAAAATAAAAGCTTCCGAACGGCAAAGGAAATGATCACAAAACTAAAAGGCAACCTACCTACGGAATGGGAGAAGATATTTGCAAATGACATATATGATAAAGGGTTAGTACCCAAAATATATAAAGAACTTGTGCAACTGAACACCTAAACCCCCAAAAATCCAATTAAAAAATAGGCAGAAGATATGAACAGACATTTCTCCAAAGAAGACATCCAGATGGTCAACAGACACATGAAAAGATGCTCAACATCACTCATCATCAGGGAAATGCACATCAACACCACAGTGATATATCACCTCACACCTGTCAGAATGGCTAAAATCAACAACACAAGAAACAACAGGTGTTGGCGAGGATGTGGAGAAAGGGGAACCCTGTGCAGTGCTGGTGCGAGTGCAGACTGGTGCAGCCACTGTGGACGAGAGTATGCAGGTTCCTCAAAAAATTAAAAATAGAGGGGCGCCTGGGTGGCTCAATAAGGTAACCTCTGTTTTCCAAACATCTCCTCTCACCTTCCTGATTTTGGTCTTCCTTCCCTTTGTATCAGTGGACCCCCACCCTTCTCTATAGCTCATATAAGCCTCATGTTGCCTCACTATCCTTGGAATTTCCATTTCCATATGGATTCCCCTTACATACACTATTAAATTTGATTTTCTCCTATTAATCTGTCTCATGTCAATTTGATTCTTAGTCCGGCCAGAAGGACCTGGAAGGGTAGAGGAAATGCTTCCTCCCCAATAGTTCCCATGATCACATCTACCCATTTCTCTCATTTCTTAAAATCCTACAGGCTCTCAAGATCACTTCCAGCCCCTTCCCTGACAGCCCCACACTACATTAAGCATCCCTTCATCTGCTGTTACTCCTTGGCATCTATTCTCTGTACCTGCACTGCCTAAAAAGGTAACCACTCACCCTGTGTGACTATTTAAATTGAGATCTGCTATAAATGTAAAACACCTAGGGGCCTAAAGACTTAGTACAAAACCAAGAATGTAAAATATTTTATTTATAATTCTTATATTCATCTCATGTTTCAGTGAGAATATTTTGGATATGCTAGGTTAAATATTCTTCCTTCCCAACAAATATATTGGTAAAAATAATTTTACCTATTTACTGTATTTTACCTACGTATTTGCTATATTAGAATGAATTTCCCCCAGTTTTGAGATGTAATTGACATGCTATTTGTTCTTTTTTAAATGCAGTTGTTGGAAAACACAGAATTGCCCAAGTGGCTCATATTGGTGGCTCACGTTATTTATCCACTGGACACTGTTGTTCTACACCCTCGTTGGCTTTTTCTCCCGCGCCTTGCCCCGTTACCGTCCTCTTTCTCGAGATGTGCAGATTTCCTCATGGAACTGAAGACCACCCTAGCAGGCCCGGGGCTCAGCACGGGGACATGATACATAGGGACAGCCCCCTCCCAGATGACATTGTTACGGATGATCTCAGAATCACAAATTGTCTTCTCGGAGCTTGAGGGCTGTTCGATGCACTTTGATGCTGAGCCCAGGTAGCTGCAGCAGACACATGCGGCTATCAGCACAGGGCACTAAAGCCCACAGTTCCTGGGCTTATTGTTAGCTCCCTGTTGCTGCCGACACCCCTGAAGCTATTAGTACAATTCTAGGGGGCTCTTAAGCAGCCTATTGTTTCTGAGGGTTATTTGAATGTTAATGAGAGACTCTGTCTGGCACTGCACAGCAAACTTTTTAATACTAACGTTCTCGAGGATTTTTGTCCTTCAAAATTAATTGGAGAAATAATGGAACAACTTTCTAACACAGTTCAGTTATAATACAGACCAGTCCTGTCAAACAGAACTTCTCTGATGACGGAAATTTTCAGTATGGTAAGTGCTAGCAACATGCAGCCATACCATTTTAATAAATTTATATTTACATGAAAATAAACACATGGGACTAGTGGCTAGATTTTATACAGTGCCATTCTATTCCACACTGTCCTAAAAAAATATTTTTCTTCCATCTAAAAGTAGAGATCATGAATAATAAGAATCAATGAAATAATAATAAATAGCAAATATGTACCATATCAATTCTAGATGATATTCTTTAAATTTAATTAAGAATTAACATTATTAAATTTATATTGTTATGCTCTAAGATCTCATGTTTAATTTTTTTAAAAGATTTTATTTATTTATTAGAGAAAGAGAGCATGTGCATGAGCAGAGGAGAGCGGCACAGGGAGAGGAAGAAGAATACTCCCCACTAAGCAGGGACCCCGATGTGGAGCCCAGTCCCAGGACCCTGAGATCGTGACCCGGGATGAAGGTAATGCCTAACCGACTGAGCCACCCAGGCACCCCTCATGTTTAATTTTTTAAGACTTTATTTATCCATTAATTTATTTAAGGTACATTGATTTCCCATTTACCCCTGTCCCCACACATGCAGCATCCCCCATTATCAACATCCCCAACCAGAGTAGGACATTTGTTATAATTCATGAACCTACACTGACACAGGATAACACCCAAAGTCCATAGTTTACATTCTTGGTGTTATATATTCCATAGGTTTGGACAAATGTATACTGACCTGTATCCATCATAATATACAGAGTATTTTTACTACCCTAAAAATCATCTGCTCCACCTATTCATCCCTCCCTATACTCTAACACATGGCAACTATTGATCTTTTTACTGTCTCCATAGTTTTGCTTTTTCCAGAACGTCATATAGTTGGGATCACGGAGTATACAGCCTTTTCAGATTGGCTTCTTTCACTTAGTAATACGCATTTAAGGTTCCTACATTTCTTTTCATGGCTTCATAGCTCATTTCTTTTCTTTCTTTTTTTTTTTTCTAAGATTTATTTATTTGCGAGAGAGAGAATGAGAGACAGAGAGCATGAGAGGGAGGAGGGTCAGAGGGAGAAGCAGACTCCCTGCTGGGCCGGGAGCCCGATGTGGGACTCGATCCCGGGACTCCAGGATCATGACCTGAGCCGAAGGCAGTCGCTTAACCAACTGAGCCACCCAGGCGCCCTCATTTCTTTTCAGTGAGGAAGAAAATTCCATTGTCTGGCTATGCCGTAGTTAAGATATCCATTCATCTACTGAAGGACATCTTGGCTGCTTCCAAGTTTTGGCAATTACGAAGAAAGCTGCTGTAAGTATCCATGTGCAGGTTTTTGTGCAGACATAAGTTTTCAACAGTGCTGGGTAAATACCAAGGAATATGACTGCTGGATTGTATGGCAAGGATATATTTTGTTCTAAAAGAACCTGCCAAGTTATCTTCCAAAGTGGCTGTACCGTTTTGCATTTTCACCAGCAATGAGTAAGAGTTCCTGTTGCTCTACACCCCCATAACCACTTGGTGTGGTCAGTGTTCTGGAATTTGGCCACTGTAATATGTGTGGTAATATCTTGTTGTTTTAATTTGTATTTCCCTGATCACAGAACACATAGTAGGGCACCTTTTTATACCCTTATTTGCCATCTATAGATCTTCTTTGGTGAGGTGCCTGTTAAGTAAGGGCTCTGATCCATTTTTTTATTAGATTTTTAAATCAGATTTTCTTGTTGTTGACTGTTCGGCTTTGTTTCCTGATATGCTCTAACCCTAGATTTTTTATGTGACAAAATAAATTTCAGTAGAAGATATACTAAGTGAATTTGACTTTATTTTCATCTTGGGTAACAGGTGCAGCCTTTTATCTTTATTTTGTCATATTACAAATCAAGTTAGGATTGTCAACACTGTCTGCTCCTTGAGATAAGAGCAAACAGCAATGTGAGTGGACAGCCAATGATTCCCTGGGAAGGGCGGGGAGCGGAGTGAAGGTGAAGCACAAAGCACAGATAGGCTGCTTTCTGAATCTGCCATATCCTCCTACTTCCTTTACTCCTCATTCTGCTTAACCCAATCTTAACAATGTTCAAACATCTGAGGGAGGCACTGAGCCTATAATGATGATGATAAAGATGGTGATGATGATAATCCTAGTACTAGAAGTAACGTGCCAACACAGTCCTCACTGTGTGGCAGGCACCAGCTAAGGACTTTCCATGTTATCTTTTCTAACCCTCAATGATCTTGGGTCACTCTGTCACACAAGTAGACAATGGGCCTTCTGCTGGAGTTTTAAGTTGCCAGATACAATGTGTATTGTTTTTACAACTGCTCAGCGGAGGGTCTGGGATTTAGGAAGACAACATGCTCAGTGGCTCAGGGCAGCAGAGACTATAATATTCTCCCCTGTGAAAAGGGAGGGGTGGTGCAATATGCCAAAAACCAAATCAAATCATGTCTGTTACCTTTTTTTCTTAGTAACTTAAAAACAAGAACATCTGATGTGACAAATTAATCATGGAAAGCCCACATCTCCCCAAGCCACCACTTTTTGTTTTAGTCAGCCCTAGAAGAAGCAAACTATCCTAAAGACATTCGTATGTTGGATTTTAGACCTTTAACTTTCAACTCTCTGTTAAAAAAAGTAAAACTTTAGAAACTACATGAACATGACTAATTTTTTCCATTTTAAGCCTCAGACCACAAAATGCCAGTGCTGAGAATAAGACAGTCCTGGTAGGATGTAGGTCTGTCGTTAGGAAGCCACACCCAGCAACCAGAAATTTGTTATGACTCCAACCAGTTCACTTGAATGAGAACACTGTCATTGTTGGAGGAAACAAAGTAAATATATAATAGAAATGTATTTATGGAGCAGTTCCAAATCCTTGGATTTAGCTAGATTAGTTTTATTAATTTAAAAGCATTCCTTTCTTACCTTCTTTTTTTATTACGTGCATATGAAATCAAAAGAGAGTAAACCCAAAGAGAAAAAGTGGAAAAACTTAGACCCAGAAGGAAGGCAACATGTGAAAACTCTTGTCAATTCCTTTAAAATCACAGAAAATATGAAAAATTCCTCTTTAACAATATACTTAGCCATTTTACCTCTCCACAAATTCAAACTCATCTCTCCACAAATAAATACATTATTCTCTCCTATCATCCCACTGATTCTTTTTTTTTTTTTAAGATATATATTTATTTATTTATTTGTCAGAGAGAGAGAGAGAAGGAGAGAGAGCACAAGCAGGGAGAGTGGCAGGCAGAGGGAGAGGGAGAAGCAGACTCCCCGCTGAGCAGGGAGCCCCATGCGGGACTCAATCCCAGGACTCTGGGATCAAGACCTGAGCCAAAGGCAGACGCTTAACCGACTGAGCCACCCAGGCGTCCCCGTCCTACTGATTCTTAAGCAGGGGCAGTTTTGTGCCCCCAGAGCTCATTTGGTAATGTCTGCTGATATTTTTGTTTGTTACAACTGGGTGGGGATACAACTGTCATCTAATGGGTATTTGGCAGGGATGCTGCTAATCACCCTACAGTGCACACTGCACCCACAACAACACAGAATGACCCATCCCTCGTGTCAATAGTACCTCGGTGCACAATCCCTGCACCATAGGGACGGGGCAGGGAACTGGTATTTCAGGAGGGGAATGAGATACGAGAGCGTTCAGGAAAGGCCATCTGCTGCCTCGCTTGATATGCTGCGTCTACGGCAGAGCACACACTGGTAAGCTGGTCAACTAGAATGAACGCTGCCATTTGTGACTTGAGAAAGAATATTCCAGAGCGTGAAGCTACTGACCTGCTGACAAACATTAACATGCAACTTCCAGAACGTTAAGACTCACAGAAATAATTCGCAGTCTGTGGATCAATGTCAGTAAGAAGACTGTTGCTAACAAGAACGATACAGAACAGGTTCCAGAGTATTTGAAACTGGGACACCTCTCTGATCCTATTTCTGCGTGACATCATTTTATTTATTTATTTATTTATTTATTTATTTATTTATTTATTTATTTATTTATTTATTTATTAAGATTGTGTTTTTATTTATTTGACAGAGAGAGACACAGCGAGAGAGGGAACACAAGCAGGGGGAGCGGGAGAGGGAGAAGCAGGCTTCCCTCTGAGCAGGGAGCCCGATGCGGGGCTCGATCCCAGGACCCTGGGATCATGACCTGAGCCGAAGGCAGACGCTTAACAACTGAGCCACCCAGGCGCCACCGACATGACATCATCTTAACATGTTAAAATTAGTCAAGGAAAGAACTTTCCAAACCTATTATGGAAATCATTTTGCAATATATACGTGTATCAAATCAGCACATGGCACACCTTCGACCTACACAATGTTGGGTGGCAATTCTATGTCAATAAACCTGGGGGGAAAGAATTTTCCACATTTATTTTAGAAGACAAAGAAACAAGCAGTTATTCTCACATTCTCAAGGCACAGAATCCCACTCTGGAATGCCACTGACACCTATGGATAAACACAGGACACACGTCATTGTCATGCAACACCAAGCCTCTCACTCTCTCTTTTTTTCAAAAGTTTCATTTATTTATTTGAGAGAGAGAGCATGGGCCAGCGGGGGAGGTGGCGGGCAGAGGGCAGAGGGAGAGGGAGAGAGAATCTCAAACAGACCTCAAGCTAGTGTGGAGCTCAATGCGGGGCTCGATCTCATGACCCTGAGACCGTAAGCCTGAGACCACAACCTGAGCCGAAACCAAGAGTCGGCCGCTTAAGCGACTGCGCCCCCCAGGCACCCCCACCTCTCGCTCTCTTTAAGGCAGCAGCGTACTCACAGGCTCGGTTCCGGCTTCTGTACGTGCAGGTGTAGAGGCTGCAGGGCCTCGCTGGCACGAACCTGGGGGTCTGCAATCTTCTCCACAGTGACTTGCATGGAGAGGCTTGAAGAATGACCCTCAGGCTACTCGTCGCCACCATGTTTCGCTTGAAATCTTGACCGGGTCCCAAATAGCTTGCAGGAACCTAATAACCCAGAGGCAGGAGGACAGAGGAGGCAAAGCTATAAACAACGGAGACTGACCATCAAGTGGAAACCTCTAAGCAGGACAACACTACTCAGACTATGAGTACACATGGCAGGGGTGGGGGGGGGGGGGGGGGGGGGGGGGGGGGTTGAGTCGGTGGTTAATCCGCTCCTCTTCCGGAAACTCACTGGTTACCCCAGGAGGACAGACTCTTCTGCTGCGCCGTCCACTTCCCACTGCTGCCTGCCACCAGCCCCGTGGACTTGGGTTCTTCCCGCTCCCGAAGCTCCCTCCCGCCTCAGGGCTTGTGCAGATGCTCCTCCTCCACCCGTGCCTGGTGAACTCCTCCCCTCCCCTCAGGCGTTCCTCTCCTGCACCACCTCCTAGAAGCCTCCCCTGACCACACGCTCACCGCTCGCTCACCGGGTGAGCCTGGCGCCCTCTTCGGCTCCCTCACGGTGCTGCCTGCAGTTGCACAGCTCATCGAGAATGGACTTTATGACGCCACCTCCCCAGCCACGAGCCCCGCGGCGGTAAGGACCCTGTCTGTCTCTGGCACAGCTGCATCTCTCAGGGACGCAGTGCCTGGCCCGTGAGGGCAGCTCGGTGACCTGGGCACACTTCCGTGGTGAGGGGGATGTTGATCCCGATTCCAAGAACCGCACACTGTGAAGTGATTGCCAGCAGGTTCTTGCACGGTAGGAAGGGCTTTTCCTAGATGCCGCCATCAGCCCGTTGTGTGGTTATCTATACTTCTGAAACACTTTTAAATGCTTGCCATTTAAGAGGAGGGCCTCGTATCCCTACCGATAAGATCTGAAGGAGGACCGTATCCAGAGACAAATCTTAGCTAGTCTCACAGGGATGGGAATTCTGCCAGTAAACGTTTGCATTTCAACATTTATTGTCATTTCCTTTGTTCCAGGAACCACGTCGGCTGCTGGGATGCAAAGCGGAACAAGGCATGAACTCTACCTTCCAGGTGTGCAATTAATTCCTCCCCCTTGGAGCCTCTGGAAATGCACATCATATGGCAAGGAAAACCATCCACGACTCCTCAGATTCTGCCTTTGGCCTATCAGAGGGCACTCAAAAGTCTGGCAATGGCGGCGCGGAGGAGAGGGGCCCAAAGTCACAAAAAGAAATTATGATCCCTACCAATGCTAAGCAAAGAGGCAAATGTTCTCATTTCACCCTTCCCTCTCTTCATGTACTTTACTGCTTTTAATTGGCTGTGAAAGAGCTCTTCTCCCCTGTACTGCTGCCCTTGACCCCACTAGATCAGAGCTAGAGAGGAGAAGGCTACACCTAAGGGAAAGGAGAGAACAAAAAAAATACACCTGAGCTGTGTCCAGTAAAAGCAGGAAGCAGAGTTACTTCCTATTACTGCCTTGAAAGGAACAAATGAGGGCTCCAGGCAGAACCCTTTATAACCAGCAACAAGCCATGTGTCTGGACAAGTATTGCAAAGTGAACTGTGGCAAACAGCCAGCCTCTCAGCCTGGTGCCATGCACTCTGTTGTATGCATCACTTTGACAGTGAACACACTGAATGCAGGGAGCAAAGATGCACGGTCACCACATTAAAGGGGACTGGTCGAAAGTTCCGAATCCCATCGAGGCTCCTCACCTGCTGGCCTAACTCCTTGCCTGGGGTCTTTAGACCAGTGACACCTAAAGTATGTCTGCATTGCCAAGAGATGTCAGAAATTCTCAAACCAAGTTAAAATCACTTTTGTTTAGTTTTATGTGTGTGCATACACACACACACAAACACACACATTTTGGGGGGTATGTCAATATGTACCTTATTTAAGATATACAAAAGTCTGACTCAGCGGGGCGTCTGGGTTGCTCAGTGGGTTAAGCGTCGGCCTTTGGCTCAGGTCATGATCTCAGAGTCCTGGGATGGAGCCCCGCTTCATACTCCCTGCTCAGTGGGGAGTCTGCTTCTCCCTCTGCCCCTCCCCCTGCTCATGCTCCCTCCCTCGCTGGCTCTCTCTCAAATAAATAAGAAATCTTGAAAAAAAAAGTCTGACTCAGGATTTCAAATACAGATTGGTAATAAACTTTCAAGATATTATCTTGATAGTGCCTTGAGCCAAATCAAAGTCCCTCATTTTCAAATACCTTCATTAACTGAATTAACTGAGCAGGCTTAAGGAATAATAGACCACTGGCTACCTCATTTCAGAATCTATTTCCTTTTTTCCTTTAATTTTTTATTTTGGCAAACTTCAAATTTGAACAAGCAGTGGAAATACTAGAATAAAACCACCTATGTACCCAACACTTTATTTCAATAATTATCTGTTGGTGGCCAAGCATGTTTTATTTATATCCTCCCTCCTACTTCCCCTCTCTGTGAGACTTTGAAGCAAATGACAGACATCTTAGAAACTTGTCCATGATTATTTTCCATAGGAAAATATCTCCAAATTAATTTATAATTTCTTCTCCATAAAAATCATCTGTAGGAAATAGCCTCTGGTGGTAGTTTATGGACAGAATATGAAACCTATCAATTTTCCAAAATTAAAAAATAGCAAAAAGCCCAGTAACCTGATACTTTCTCAGCGCTCACCTATTTCTTCATGTAAACATTTCACTTCTCTCTTGATCTCTCCACCCTAATCTTGGATGAGAGTTCACGTCGAGAACTTTATGCTTCTTTCTAACTTGTAAGACTATGTGCAGCATGAAACTGTACAATTTGTAATTGCAGATCAGCAGAGTAAAAGGATTTTTTGAACTGAAATATTTAAGAGTGAGGCTTAATGTACACCCTTCATCTTTTTTTTTTTTTAAGATTTTATTTATTTATTTGACAGAGAGAGGTAAAGCGAGAGCAGGAACACAAGCAGGGGGAGTGGGAGAGGGAGAAGCAGGCTCCCCGCTGAGCAGGGAGCCCAATGCAGGGCTTGATCCCAGAACCCTGGGATCATGACCTGAGCCGAAGGCAGACGCTTAACCATCTGAGCCACCCAGGCGCCCGGGAAGTTATTATTATTCAAACTGAGCTTGCTAAAATGCTCCCCATGCTATAAATGCAAACACTAAGAAAATAGAAAGCAGTTTGGGATGATTTTTAATTTCATGTTTTTCATTTTCTTTCTGAGATAATACCATCAAACAATTCCAACTACACAGGGTTCTCTCTGATAAAATCAATTTGACAATAAAATGAATTTTTAAAAATTCCTAAGAGGTATGGGGAAACCTTGCCTGAATTTGTGCTTCTTTCCATTGACTTCCATCCCTGAATTGAAGCAATAATGAGTGATTATCCCATGCAAAGCATTGGGCTGCGTGAAGATGAAAAAATCATGTTTTCTCCCCATCCCCACAAGCTTGCAATCTATTAAGAAACTATTAAACAAGTAATCTTTCTGGGTTTTTTAGTTACCTTTTTATAGTATGGTAAAATACGCATATTTATCATTTTAACCTTTTTCAAGCGTACAATTTGGTGGCATGAAATACATTCATGATGCTGTGTAACCATCACCAGTGTCTGTACCCCAAACTTTTTCATCATCCCCAACACAAACTCTATACCTATTCAACAAAAACTCCTCATTCCTCCGCACCCCTGCTGCCCCCAGCAACCTCGGTTCTACTTTCTGTCTCTACGTATTTGCCTATTCTGAATACTTCATGTAAGTGGACTCATACAATATTTTCCCTGAGTCTGGCTTACTGCACTTAGCATAATTAAACAAATACTTCTAATCAAAGCCAGATGTGATGACAGCTCTGACTTAATTCAATGAGAACACAGAGGGCAGAGGCTCTAAGTTTCAGGATGGGGCAGCATCTGAACCATGTGTCATTAGGAGAGAGACAATTTTAACAGGAGGGAGAAAGGTAGAGATGGACAGGCATTAATGTCAGGGATTATGAGGACATTTGGGGAGGCGGGGGTGTTTAGGAGTCAAGGCTGGAGAGGACAATTAGGGTTGAAATGGGCAGAACCTTGGGTTTATTCAATAATCCCAGCGTCAGAGGGAGGTTGGCAAAGATGTGGAAAAGGACTTCTTTCTTGCTTACAATTAGATAGAAAAAGAGACCTAGTAATTCCCAGGAAGACAATGACAAGTACAACATACACTCAAAAGACAGGACATGCTGGTTGGTCCTTCACAGGGAAAGATGTAGTAAGATACAGTCAAGGGCATGCCTAACTGCCAAGGGAGTTATACAGACGAGTCGGCATGCACTTGGTCCCGCATAAGGGGCTCTATGGGGATCTGAGGCATGTTAGCGGGGTGCCAGAGAAGTCTGGGGGACTGATCCTTGGCCTAGCTCCACAGAGAGCCACGGCTGTGGTCATGCCTTGGGCAGCGGCCCTGTACTCCGCAGTTATGCTGCTTCTGCACAGTGCTGAGGCTGGGGCTGATGACACCTGGCCCAGAGGAACTGTCTCCTGCCCACTTCCAGACTGACTCTCTAGGGCTAGGGGTACACCAAAGCTCCAGACGGCCTGACACCACCTCACCCTCTCCTTCCTCCTCCTTCACAAAACTCACCCCATGGTGGGGTTGCATGTCGTGGTGTGGAAATCTGACCCTCTGTCTGGCTCCTAAGAATACTGCTGACCTCACTGCGGTGGACATAGACTCTGAAGATAACTTTTTGTGTGTTTAGACAAAAAAGTCCTGTTTTGTAGCAAAGCTAAATGTATCTGGGCTTCCCATCATCCCAAGTCTGTTATGAATATTTCTTAAGGTGCTGGCCACACAGATGCCCGGGGGATGCAATGGAACCAGATGGGGATTTGAGACTAACTTGAAGAATACCGATTTCCAAGAGACTGGAAGGCCCTCAGGTATTATTCCGTACATAGAGGACGGTTTCCGACGACCCCATGTACATAGCACAGGATGGAATGCAGTGGGCAGAGTGGAGCCGGGAAGGTCAGTGACAAGGAGATTCCTTCAACCATCCTTCATTCAATCCATCACTCTTTTATCCTTTCATTCATCAGGATAGCAACCAAACATCTATTAAATGCCAGACGCTGTTCTAGGATCATTGGGGGGATAAAACAAAGTCCCTACCCTTGTGGAACTTACATTCTAGTAGGGGGGAGACAGACAATAAACAGCAGTGTAATACGTAAGTCAGTTGTACAGACAATTAAATTAAAATATACTCAGTGAAAAGCAGAGCAGGAGAAGTAAATTTGAAGTGCCACTGGGAAAGGAGCGTTGCATTTAAAATAAGTTGCTCAAAGGAGGCCTTACTGAGAAGGTGAGATTTGAACAAAAGATTGAAGGAAATGAAGGAATTAGTAATAGGACTAGCAGGAGGAAGGGTATTGCCCAGGAAGAGGGAATTGCCTGTGCAAAGACCCTGAGGTGGGAGCGTGTCTGGCACATACAAGGGGATAGTAAGGAGGCCAGCATGGCAGGAATAGAGTGTACTAGGAGGAGGGTAGTAAGGGAGAAGGTGGAGAGGTCATGGATGCCAGATCATGTATATTTCTAGGCTACTTTGTAAAGGTTTTTTCTCCAACTCAGGGTTCCTCAACCTTGACATTATTGGCATTTGACCAGATAACTCAGTTTGGGGGCTGTCCTATACGCTGTAGGATGTTTAGCAGCATCCCTGGCCTCTACCCATTAGATGTCCGTGGCACCTCCCTCCAACTGTGACAACCAAAAATGTCTCCAGACACCGCAGATGTGCCTTGGAAAAGGGGAATCACCTCTGATTGGAAACCACTGCTCTAAGTGAAATGGGGGCACAATGGAGTTTTGGCAGCACAGGAGGGACACCATCTGATTTATATTCTTAAAAGATCACTCAGGTTGTCCTACTGGAAATCAACTGGGATGAGAAGCAGGAAAGCAGCAGGGAGATCATTCAGGATAATCCAGGGGCTTGGAACAAAAGATGTCATGGTGGAAGTGGTGAGAAGGGGTTGGGCGTTGGCTATATCTTGGAGAGACTGCCCATAAGATATGAAAGAAAGGTAAGATGTGAAAGGAAGGAGTCAAGGATGGCTAGAAGATTCTTGGCCTAATCAACTGGAAGGATGGGAGTTGCCATGAACTGAGATGAGGACCACAGTGTGCGGAACAGGTTTCGGGTGGGACATCAGTAGCTCAGATTTGGGCACGTGAGTTTGAAATGAAATTCCAGTAATCCAAGTGAGACATATGAAGCACTGAACCAGAGAGTGACAGTAGCGATGGACCGAAGTTCTTTGTATTCAGGAGATTGTCATTTTGGTAAAAAAATGTAGGATTTGGCACTCAACTGGAGGAGAGAGAAGGGAAGCAGTTGTTGAAGAAGGCCCCATGATTTTATGGCTGGATGATGCTGGTGGTAGAATGAGGATGAATGCCTGAAGAGAGAAACAAACTGGCAAAAGGAGCAGGTGGGAAGGGAAAGAGGACAGACAGTCTTCCTGCTAATCCTATGGATTTGAGGTCCAAGGGGACAGCGAGAGGAAAAATCTAGAAAAGAGTTCTGATCTGTGATCAGGAGAGGTCATGTGGCTAGAGATAGAAGGAAAATCCCCACCCTTCCCCCCCGGAGTAACAGGTGTATAGAGGGAGCCTGACAAAATGGAGTAAGGAGGCCAAGAGACAGAAGGAGCAGTCGAAGACAATCAAGGAAGGAACAGAGCATGGAAGGTCAGCAGTGAGGAAGGTTCCAGGAAAATCCAAATAAAAAGAAACTCAATTTAGCTAGTGCTAGGCTATAATACCTGTAGCAATACATGAGGTTATTTATGTTAAAGCCTAAAGCCAATCTACTCTGTGACATTAAAATTATAATTTATTGATAGGTGGTTATTTAAATTTACCTACAGATCTCATAAAATCTAAGCTTGTAAAACCACAAATGTTTATCAAACATTATACATAACAATGAACTAATAGCATACATTACCAGATTTCACAGAAAATCTGTCTTTACTTAAGTTTGTCTTTAAGATGGGACTGTAGCCTGGATGGGCCCCATGAGTGCTAAGTTTTTTGTACCATATGCTTTTCCTATCACTAATGATTTATGTATGTCCCTGGCTTTTACTACCATGTCTTTTATCTGCTGTTTTGCAGACTAAGAAATGTGTGAAAAAAGAAAAAATTCTAAAAGCCTTTAAAGAATCATTCATAAATTATGTATTCATTAAATGACAGGTAGAGCTGACCTTTGAACAACACAGCTCCATATGTATGTGGGTTTTTTCCCCCAATTAATACAGTACAGTATTGTAAATGTACTTTCTCTTCCCTATGATTTTCCTAATCATGTTTTCTTTTCTCTCGCTTAATTTATTGTAAGAATATAGTATATAATACATGTAACATATAAAATAGGTGTTAATTGACTATGTTATTGGTAAGGTTTTTGATCAACAGTGGGCTATTAGAAGTTATGTTTTTGGGGAATCAAGTTATAGGTAGAGTTTCACTTGGGCAGGGGGTCGGTGTCCCTAATCCCTGTGCTGTTCAGGGGTCAACTGTAGTTTGAACTCTGCCTGATTAAGCCGTTTATACATATGCAAAACAGACAGAAAAAAAAAAAAGTACTCTATCTAAAGGTTACAATTACATTGAAAAAAATCCCTTGATTCTCATCAGACTGACCTTTCATTTTCTCACCTCCTGAGTTCAAAGGAAGCCAGTCTCTTGCAAAAGCCCTGAAATGGAAATCAGAGGTTATGCTGTCTTGTCCCGACAGCATAGAAAAAGCTGAGCTTCTTCCTCTCACCTACTTCTTCCCCAAGATCATGATCCCAATCTGGGGTTGCCAGAGGTTTCAAAATACATTTCTGGTAACTGTTTTGTGTGCTGCAACTAAGTGCCCCAGCACTGCCAAAGAGATGCATTGTCCTCCTCCCGTAAGATTTCCCAAAGTTCACGCATTCACTCACAATTCACTCAATCTTTACTGAGTCCCAACTGTGAGTGATCACTACCCTTTGACTGGCTCCAGGGAGAACAGGAAAGGTGTGTACAGGCCCAGAGAATGGTGCCCTTGCTGATCTTGGCCTTTCCGTGAATTTCAGTCCTGGTTCTGACATAAAAATTATCTGAGAAACGCCCCAGGTAGCTGAAAGGTTTTCCATTTCCAACATACCCGTGAACGGTGACCACCCTGAGGGATGTGCAGCGGCAGATAAGAGGTAGGGTCTGGAGCAGCTTCCCTCATGAGAGAAATCTGCCTGCTCCTCTCCTTATTCCAGCAAGGTTTTTTGTTTTGTTTTGTTTTTTAAAGATTTTATTTATTTATTTGACAGAGAGAGACACAGCGCGAGAGGGAACACAAGCAGGGGGGAGTGGGAGAGGGAGAAGCAGGCCTCCCGCCGAGCAGGGAGCCCGATGTGGGGCTCGATCCCAGGACTCCGGGATCATGACCTGAGCCGGTAACGACTGAGCCACCCAGGCGCCCCAACTTCTTGTATTTCTCAAACTTTCCCAGGGAAAATACAGGGGAGAAGACGGCACTTACATTAATATTAAGGAGTTGCCACCAGGCTTAAGGTAGTAGCATTTAACAGTGAATGCCCCAAAGACTCGTAACTATCAAAAATGTTTGTACTTCAGCGGTTCTCTTTCAGTTCTGGGGTGGGGCACAAAACAAAAAGGCCAGAAGTAATTGCGGAAGGAGAAGGCTCAGATTTGTCCACGTGACACAGCTGTGATGCTGATCCCCTGCCTTGGAGGTGGCTGTGACTCCGTCCACAGACCCTGGTAATTTAGGGGGTGGGGGATGGGGGGAATACAATCCAGACCCTAGTTAGTCCCAGCTTGCTGCGCCTCGGTTTCCGGAACTGCTATTTCAGATTTTGTAGCCTTTACCCCTGTCTACAGGTATTTCACAGCAGACTGGACTTTCTTGAGTTAATTCACGTCCAACCACCCCTGGCCACACTCCCTCCTAGGGCCAGACAGCTGTTTCCCGGCAAGTGCAATAACTCTAAAGGAGGTGCTGCCATCTGGTTGGTGACTCCCATTGTAGAAGAGGGCTACAGTGGGGAAAGGGCGATGCCGTGCCGGGACCCCGGCAATACTCGCAGGACTAACAGCTGTCCGGGCTCTGAGATCTGGCGTGGCGGGGTGCGGGTGTGTGAGCACGGTCCCGGCCCTCCCTGAGTCGGCCTGCCCCCGCTGTGGTCCTCACTCCAGTCGGCCACCGGCCCTTACCTTAGCGTTTCTCCACAGCACGAAGTTCGGCGGCTAGCTCTAGCCTGGGGACCCGCGGCAAGTGCGCTGGGACATCATAGCCACGCCCCGTCTTCACGCCCCACAGCCCAGGCCACGCCCCCTCCAAGCCTCTCCCAAAATGGTCGGGACCACGCCCCTTCACGTCCTTACGTGCGGCCCCGGCTACGCCCCTCCAGGCCAAGCCGTCTGTGGCCCGCGGCCTGGCCTCTCCCCTCCCGTCACAGCCACGCCCCCTCACCCGGGCCACGCCCATGAGCTCCGCCTGGGCCCCGCCCTTTACCTTGGTTACGCCCCTGCGCTCCGGGGTGGTCTGGCTCCTCCTGCAGGGCCAAGCCCCTAGCGCTCCCTCCTACCAGGCGGGACTTGGCCTCAGGGATTCGAGGTCGCGTGGGCGGCCCCCCTTGTCTCTAGAGAAACCCTCCCGGGTCTGGGAACTGAGCGCTGGCGACATTTTGTCGGGTGAAATCAGACTGCAGGCTTAAGAGCCTCGTCTAGAGAATGACTTTCCTCAGGTTTCTCCCACTTCCAAACATAAGATTGAATGTACTGAGAGCAGGTCGCTCAGTAGGGAAATGCAAATATTGGACGAGTCACACAACCATGTTCCTTCCTATTATTTTCATGTTCACTTTACCCGAGTTTCTTGGAGTCAGCTTTTACATCTGAACTCGAATTTGTAACTGCTTCTTCCAGCCAGTTTTCACATCCTCTAAACCAGAACTATGGACCAATGTTCCTTCTAGTCCCTTAGCCAACCTTAAGTGCTAGACAGATGAGTGGAGTAAACAGAACTGCTGTATTTCCTGATATCTCCTCCATTGCTTAGGCACCCAGTGAGCTCCCGCTGTCTAGGGCCTGTGGAGACGCGACCACAATGAGACTGCAACTCTGGTTGCAAGCCCTGTGTGTGCCCTGAGATCACTCTGCTAGCCTTCCTCTCTCCACTTACAACTCTGGGTCCACAAAAGAAATGTGAAGGTTATAACCAGCTTTTCTACCCTGTGCAGACATCTCTGATTCATTTATTCAAATCCTATTTTTTGAGTACCTGCTCCCCTAACAAAGAAGATAAGCCCAAAGGAGCTTGTAGTCTGAAGTTGTCCCAACTTGGGTTTGGATGTGACAAGAAATGATGAGAAAGTTAGAGAAGGTGTGGCAAAGGGCTGATAGGTAGAAAAGGATTTGGTAAGCACAGGTCTTCTTGATTTGATTAGTAGGAATATTTTTGGGTAGCAAACATAGGAATTCACTTTTATAGGACTTGGTACACTTCTTTACACTATAAATTCTCAATAAATCTTCATTGAATACTTAGCCTTTTCACATGTGTAGAAAGATAACATTTCTTTGCTCCCAGCAGTCAGATTTGCTACATTTAGGGCGCCTAGGTGGCTCAGTTGGTTAAGCGACTGCCTTCGGCTCGGGTCATGATCCTGGAGTCCCGGGATCGAGTCCCGCATCGGGCTCCCGGCTCAGCGGGGAGTCTGTTTCTCCCTCTGACCCTCCCCCCTCTCGTGCTCTCTCTTTCTCATTCTCTCTCTCAAATAAATAAAATCTTTAAAAAAAAAAAAGATTTGCTACATTTATTTCTTCATATGCCAACAATACAGATTTTGTGAGAGCATATATAGCTACTTTCTCTTTTCTTCCCACCCTCCATTCCATTCCTGGCTTGAAGATAGTGGGAATATTCAAAATGTTGCGCTACAAAGAACACAGAGAAAAGAACAAGTTTAACAGAACACTGGTTATTAAGCTCATCCTGACCCTGAGAACCCTGCCTCATTTATAAAATGTTCCAACTATCAGTCATTTTTGCCTGAAAAATGAACTCACAGAAGTTGGTACAAATACAGCCTGTATAAATTAGTGAGCTGATTTTTATAGTGAGTTCTACCTCACCTTCTTCCACAAACAGTTTGAGGCAGCTTATGAAAATACTGACATTACTGGATAAAACAAATAGCTGAAGGAGCCAGGGAAAGGGGAACTTAATGTAAGGAGAATAAAACAACCAATGATAAGATCAGCATTTAAGTATGCAGGCCACCAGATCCAGAACGATTGTTTAAGCTGGGACAAAGATTGCCCCTAAGCTTTTGAACAGCATTAGAAAAGAGGGCATAGCAATCGTTTTAAGGTTTTCTAGTGTTCTTAAGATAAAAATCAATCTTTTAGTTTTTTTTTTTTTAGAAACAGTTTTTCTTGAATTTCAGTCCTGAGAAAAATCCTATTTCCTCATATAGATGATGTGGTGAGAGAAGTGGGAAATAAGTGTCATGAGGAGTTAAACACAGGTCCCCTCAATGTAAGCTGTTGGCACAATCACAAAGCACAGTGCATTAAATCAATTCTATGAACCATCAAAACTTTTCTGTTCATCCAAGTACACAGGCCCTCCAGGGTAGCATTTTCATACTCTTTCCCTAGGATGGCAAATGGGTTTCAACTCACATGTCAACTTTGAGCTATTTGTGGTGCCTGCCTGAATAACTGTGCTGAGCTTTGTGTCTTTGTCTAGGCTCAGAAGGAAAAAGTTCTGTGAGTGATTAACAATGTCTGTCATGGGTGCAAGATGGATGAGTGGCTGCATGCAAAAACCTATCTTGGTAGCTCTCATTTGCAGAAATAGAGGTCTCTGCATGTAGAACTTTTGTGGAGTCACTGCAAATCAACAATTCTCATTATAGGGCTTTTGATAAATATCCAACAGTAAAGGTCAAGTTATCTTCTCTTAATCTGTCCCACCCACACTCATCTCCCCTGTTCATTCCTGTCTCGGGACATTTCCTTTGCTGGAGTTCCCATTGTTTGGACCACTCGTTGCCTACATTTACATGACTGGGTTTTTCTTCATCATTCAGTTCTCAGCTAAAATGTTGTCTCCTTAGAGCTGTCTTTCCTGACAACCGTATGTGAAGTTGTATCCAGAGCCTCTCCATCTTCACTGAACATAGGGAGCACCTGGAGATCATGTTACAATGCATACTCTGACTCAGTGATTCTGGAGTGTGACCTGAGATTCTGCATTTCAAGCAATCTCTCAGGAGATGCAAAGCTGATGTTCCACAAAACACACTTTAAGTAGCAGCCCCACCTCTCTCTGTTACGTTGTCTGCTTCATTTTCCTTATGGTGTCTCACCACTTGTAATTATGTATTTTCTGGCTTGTATATTGGATTGTCTGTTGGTTGGTTGTTCGCTACAATGTAAATTCCCTAAGAGCAGGGACTTTGACCAGTTTGTTCAACTTTGTATTCCCAGCACCTAACACAGTACTGGCACACTGCTAGGGGCTGCTCCGTAAATATCGGTGATAAGTGATGTTCAAGGTTCATTGATTCCACCATCTCTTCAGTCCCTGCTCATTTATATACCAGGAAGTAGACTAGAAATGAAAAATGGCGGTGCTCCTCAAGTACCAGCCGAGGAACTGCTAGTTACTGGTCCAAGCTGAGATAAGAAGCTTGGACCGGAATGTAAATCTGATATGTCATTAAACAGTGTTCAGTTAGATGACTTTTTTTTTTTCCCATAGCAAGGCTTTCTTGATGACAGAAGCAATGAGTTGTTTTTCTTTCCAGGGCGAGAAACTCTGGGGAGAATGAAAGATTCTGAGCAATAACAGAATTGTGGGAGAGACAAAGAATTTGGAGAGAAAAGTTGTGATGGTTAATTTTATGTGTCAGCTTGGCTGGGCCATAATGTTTAGATATTCTGTCAACATTATTCTAGATGTTACTATTAAGGGTTTTTTTGTTTGTTTGTTTGTTTTGAATGAGACTAACATTTGAATCAGTGGACTTTTTTTTTTTTTTTTAAGATTTTATTTATTTATTTGACAGAGTGAGAGAACACAAGCGGAGGAAGCAGTAGAGGGAGAAGGAGAAGCAGGCTTCCCGCTGAGCAGGGAGCCCGATGCAGGACTCGATCCCAGGACCCTGAGATCATGACCTGAGCTGCAGGCAGACACTTAACCGACTGAGCCACCCAAGCACCCCTGAATTGGCAGACTTTGAATAAAGCAGATTATTCTCCATATTGTGGGTGAGTCCCATCCAATCAATTGAAAGCCTTAATAGAACAAAGACTGACCTCCTCTAGAGGAATTCTGCCACCCAACTGTTTGGACTCAACTCAACTCTACCCTGAGTCCCAGCCTGCAAGCTTACTGCAGATTTTGGACTTAACAACTCCATTATCATTTGAGCCCATTCCTTAAAATCAATCTCTCTCTCTCTGTGGGCGTGCACGCGCGCGCGCGTGTGTGTGTGTGTGTATCCTGTTTATTCAGTTTCTCTGCAGAACCCTCACTAACCCACCAGGTATTATAGAAAAGACTGAGAGCTGGCCCCTTCACCTTGGCCTTGGCACCTGAGCTCAGTCCTAGTCCTTGGGATATTCCCTTGGCTGCTCCTTTGCTCCTTCATGGCCATTCCCATCCCTCTTGAGTCATGCCCCTCTATTCTGGCTGCCTGAAGTTTCCTTATCTGAGCCACTACCCATCCCTTCTCCCTGCCACACTCCTCCTTTTCCTGGTCAACCCCTGTGCTCCACCTTGGCCGCCACAACCTGGGAAAGCACCTACCATTCCATCTAGGCCTTGTCCTTTCCTTCTTATCACCATAAGCTAAGCCCTCTGATCAATGTGGTGACTACACAGCTACTGCCAGAGCCATGCCTCCTGCATGTCTAAACAGACATGTCCACTACCAAGGCACCACAAAGAACCTGGGGAAACATACAATTAAAACAGAAAATACATATAACAGAGAATTGTCAGTGAGAACAGAAATATGTGAGAGGCAAGAAATTTTGGAAGAGAGATTGTGGGGAAAACAGGTACTGTGGGAGAGACAGAAAACTCACCCTTTGTACTTGCCCTGCCTCTTCTGCTTTGCCATCTTGGTTCCTTTATGACCACCATGCCCCCCACCCAGCTGCCAACCCACCTTTCCCACTATGGCCACTCCCACAGGTGGTTCCATGGCATCTTGCTCTCCATTTACAGCCACTCTTTGCTGCATCATAGCCATGCCCCCTACCTAGGACCCATAGATAATTATAGGGAACATGAAATTATGGGAGAGAATTCTGGGAGAGACAGACAGTTGTGGGAGACAATGAAGCATCTTGGGAGAGAACAGAGAGTTCTGGGAGAAAACAGAATTGTAGGGGAGACCTCTAGATGGAATGATTGTGGGAGAACATGGAAGACTGGGAGAAAAAAGAGTCATGAGAGAGATGAAAGACTGGGAAGAGCATAGAGGATGGTTGTGGGAGACCACAAATTGTGGGAGAAAACAAGAATTGTGGGGGAGACAGGAATTATGGGAAAAACAAGATATTCTGTGGGAGAGAGAGAATTCACTTGCTCCTGAAGTGCCCGTTCTCCTATCCATACCCCTCCTGCAAGACCCCTCCTCACCTTCTGGCCATGCCCTCACACTATGAGTCATGCCCTCTTTCCTAGGTTATGCCAATTTTACTTCTTCATGACCACACACCTCTCTTGGGCATGTCTCTTCTGTAAGGGCCACATACCAGTTATCCATGGCCATACCCTGGCACTAGTCATAGCCAAGACCCTTACCTACCCATCAGGGAGAATTGTAGGAGAGACCTAAAACTGTGGAAAAATAGAGACTTGTGGGAAACAATGAAGGATTGTGGGAGACTATAGAGTATTCTGGGAAAGCAGAAAAAATTGTGGGAGAAAACAGAAGGTGAGCACAAGAGATTAAGGAACAGCACAGGGGATTTGAGGAGACCACAGAAGATGAGGGAGAGCAACAAATTGTGGGAAAACATGCAGGATTGTGGGAGAGCATAGAGGATTATGGGAAAGAGGAAGCATTATGGGAAAGCACAAGATTATGGGAGAACATGGAGGACTGTGGGAGAAAACAGGATTGCGGTAGAGAAGTAGCATTATGGGAAAGCATTAGGAATTGTGGGAGAGCAGGAGGATTGTGGGAGAGCAAAAGGATTGTGGGACATCATGGAGTATTGTGGGGGGGGGAGCATCCTGATAAAGCATGGAAAATTGTGATAGAGCAGGAAAATTGTGGGAAGGCACAGAAAAGTGTGAGAAACTGCAGAGGACTGAGAAAGAGAGAGAGCACTGTGGAAAAGCATAGAGAACTGTGGAGGAGCAGGGGGACTGTGGGAAAGCACAGATGATTGTGAGAAAACACTGGAGAATTGTAAAGGAGAGGGAGCATTGTAGAAAACCATCAGAAATGGTGGGAGAGAAAAAGGATTGTGGGTGAGAGGCAACATTGTCATAGAACACAGACTAACAGGAGAAAACAGAATTGTGGGAGAGTATGGAGGATTGTGGGAAGCAAAAAGGATTATGGGAGAGTGGTAGCATTATGGGAAATTACTGGAGAAATGTGGAAGAGTACAGAGGATTGTGGGAAAGCACAAAGGACTGTGGGTGACCACAGAAGATTGTGGGAGAGAGCTAATATTGTGGAAAGCATGGAGAATTGTGGGAGAACATGGGAGGACTGTGGGAGAGGACAGAGGATTATGGGAGAGGGATGTAGCATTATGGGGGATCACCAAAGGATTATGGGAGAGAACAGGATTGTGGAAAAGCACAAGTGACTGTTGAAAACCATGGGAATTGTGGGAGAACAGGAGGATTGTGGGAAAGCACAGAGGATTATGGGAGATTGGTATCATGGGAAATCACTGGAGGATTGTGGGAGAGTACAGAGGATTATGGGAGAGAGGTAGCATTGTGGGGAATCACTAAAGGTTTGTGGGAGAGGACAGAGGATTGTGGGAAACCACTGGCTGATTGTGGGGGAGAGGCAGCATTGTGGGAAAGCATGGGGAATTGTGAGAGAGGAGGAGAATTGTGGGAGAACACGGAGGATTGTGGGAGACAACAGAGGATTATGGGAGAGAGGTAGCATTGTGGGGAAACACAGGAGGATTGTGGGAGAAAACAAAGGATTGTGGGAAACTACAGAGGACTATAAGAGAGCAGTAGCATCCTAGGAAAGCATGAAGAATTGTGGGAGCACAAGAGGACTATGAGAGAAGAGGATTGTGGGAAAGCACAGAGGATTGTGGGTGACCACAGAGGATTGTGGGAGAAAGGTAGCATTGTGAAAAGCATGAGGAATTGTGGGAAACATGAAGGATTATGGGAAAGCACAGAGGACTGGAGGGGAAGCAGGAGGATTGTGGGAAAGCATGGTGGATTATGGGAGAGCACTGATGGATTGTGGGAGAGCACAGAGGATAATGGGATGAAACAATTGTGGGAGAAAACAGATTTGTGGGTTAATACAGAGAATTGTGGAAGAGACAGGAAATTTGGGAGAGAAAATGGAATTGTGGAGGAAAGATAATTGACTCCTTGTTCTACCCAATTGTCCTTCAGGGCCCATACCTCTCATCTTGTGGCCATGCCCTCTCTGAGTAATATCCCTCCCTCCTAGGCCACACTAATTCCAGCACAACAATGCCTTTCTTGCTGGGGCCACAGGCAGTTGTTGTCTATGACCACACCCCTGTGCTGTCATAGCTATGCCTCTTACCTGCCTGCTACTAAGAACTGTAGGAGAGAACAACCAATGAATGGGTCAATGAAGAAATTAAAAAAATAAATAAAAAATACTTTGAGACAAATGAGAATAGAAATACAACATACAAAAATTTATGGGATGTGGTAAAAGTGTTCTAAGAGGGAAGTTCATAGTGATAAATACCTACATCAAAAAATAAGAAAAATCTCAAATAAACAACCCAAATTTATACTTCAAAGAACCAGAAAAAGAACAAATGAAGCCCAAATTTAATAGAAGGAAGGAAATACAAAGATAAGAGCATAGATAAATGAAATAGAGACTAATAAGACAATAGAAAGGCTCGATAAAACTAAGAACTGGTTCGGGAGATTAGTCCAAGATGGTGGAGGAGTAGGAGACAGTTTCATCTGGTCCCAGGAATTGAGCTAGATAACTATCAAATCATTCTGAACACCTGTGAACTCAACCAGAGATCTAAGAAAAGAATCGCTGAAACTCTACAATAGAAAAGCAACCACTTTCTGCAAGGTAGGAGGTGTGGAGAAGTAAATCTGAGGCGATATACGGGAAGATAAACCGAGGGGCAGGGTTGGGGAGGGACCCTCCATAAGCCGGCTCCCGGAAAGTGATATAGCAGTGGAGCACAAGACTGGAACTTTTATAAGTCTGCTCCAGTGAGGGATTTCCTGGCCTGAGAGGTGCTCAGGTGGCTAAGCGGGAATAGGTGGTCTCAGGATCCCCGAGGTCCCAGGAAGAGCAGGGGTGCCTGAGTGTGGCAGAGTTCTCAGAGTGGGGAAGCCGGCTGCAATCAGCGAGTCCAGGGGTGGGCTCTCAGCTTGGGGTGCTATAAACCACGAATCAAGTCATGGTCGGGCAACGGCTCTCTGAGCAGGGGCCCAGTGAACAGCAGAACCAGCGAGAACCCCCTTCCTCCCCGGAGAGGAACTGCACAGGAGCGTGCTGCAGGTGTCTACAGGGTTTGGAGACTCAAAACGGGGTCACATGCCTGAGATAGAAACACTCGGTCACAGGTTGGGTGAGCACGGAGTGCAGATGGGAGACCAGTGAGACGGAACTGATTGACTGCTTTTCTCTGAGGCCACACTGAGGAGTGGGGCCCCAAGCCTTCAGCTCCAGGGCCAGAGACTGGGAGGCCACCATTTTCATTCTCATCCTCTAAAGCTGTGAGGAAAGCCTCCAGGGAACAAAAGCCACATAGAGCAATCAGGAGCAGATTACATAGCCTGGCCCCCTGGCAAGGGCGGTGCAATTCTGTCTGGGGCAAATACACTTGAGAATCAAAGCAACAGGCCCTTCCCCCAGAAGATCAGCAAGAACATCCAGCCAAGACCAAGTTTACTGATCAGTGAGAACTGCAAAACTCCAGTGCTAGGGGAATACAGCCTATAGAATTCATGGGTTTTTTTCCCACAATTCTTTAATCTTTCAATTTTATTTTTTTTCTCTTTCCTTTATCAACCAATTTCTTATCAACTCTTTTGTTCAAATCTTTTTTAATTTTCATTTTTATATTTACATACTTTTCTTCCATTGTATTTAGTTTTATTTTTGAACATATATACATTTTTCTTTCTTTACAATTTTGGAATCTAGTTTTCTAACAACTGGACCAAAATATACACAGGATCCAGTGTATTGCTCTATTCTGTTCACCTGTCTGATTATATTCTTTTTTCCTAATTTTTTTTTTCTGTTTCGGGACTTTTCTGATTTGTTCAGTGTCTATTTCTCTGGGGTCGTTGTTGCCATTTTATTATTCGGTTCTCTCGTTCATCTAATCTTCTCTGCACAGAATGACAAGATGGAAAAACTCACCTAAAAAAAGAGAACAAGAGGCAGTACTGACTGCCAGGGACCTAATCAGTATATATATAAGTAAGATGTCAAAATGAGAGGTCAAATTAACGATTATAGTATCTTTATAATATAGCTGGGCTTGAAAAAAGCATAGAAGACACTAGAGAATCCCTTTTTGGAGAAATAAAAGAACTAAAATTAATCAAGTCAAAATAAAAAGTCTATTAATGAGATGCAGTCAAAAATGGAGGCTCTAAGTGATAGGATAAATGATGCAGAAGAAAGAATCAGTGATATAGAAGACAAAATGATGGAGAATAAAGAAGCTGAGACAGAGATAAACAACTACTGGACCACGAAGGGAGAATTCGAGAGATAAGTGATACCATAAAGTGAAACAATATTAGAATAATTGGGATCCCAGAAGAAGAGGAGAGAGAGAGAGGAGCAGGAGGTATATTAGAGCAAATTATAGCAGAGAACATCCCTAATCTGGGGAAGGAAACAGGCATCCAAGTCCAGGAGGCACAGAGAACCCCTCACAAAATCAGTAACAATAGGTCAACACCCGACATATAATAGTGAAACTTGCAAATCTCAGAGACAAAGAGAAAATCCTGAAAGAAGCTTGGGACAAGAGGGCCATAACCTACAAGGGTAGAACTATTAGACTGGCAGCAGACCTATCCACAGAGACATGGCAGGCCAGAAAGGACTGGGATGATATATTCAGGGTGTTAAATGAGAAAAATATGCAGCCAAGAATACTTTATCCAGCTAGGCTGTCACTGAAAATAGAAGGAGAGATAAAAATCTTCAAGGACAAACAGAAACTAAAAGAATTTGCAAACACCAAACCAGCCCTACAAGAAATATTAAAGGGGATCCTTTAAGAGAAGAGAGAGCCCAAAAGGAACAGAGACCAGAAAGGAACAGAGACCATATAAAGAAACAGTCACTTTACAGGTACTATAATGGCACTAAATTCATATCTTTCAATAGTTACTCTGAATGTAAATGGGCTAAATGCCCCAATTAAAAGACAAAGGGTATCAGATTGGATAAAATAGCAAGACCCATCAATATGCTGTCTTAAAGAGATTCATTTTAGACCCAAAGACACCTCCAGACTTAAAGTGAGGGGATGGAAAATCAATTATTATGCTAATGGACATCAAAAGAAAGCTGGGGTGGCAATCCTTCTATCAGACAAATTAGATTTTAAGCCAAAGACTGTAATAAGAGATGAGGAAGGACACTATATCATAATGAAAGGGTCTGCCCAACAAGAAGATCTAACAATTATAAATATTTATGCCCCTAACATGGGAGCAGCCAGTTACATAAACCAATTAATAACAAAATTAAAGAAACACATTGATACTAATACAATAATAGTAGGGGACTTTAACACCCCACTCACTGCAATGGACAGATCATCTAAGCAGAAGATCAGCAAGGAAACAACGGCTTTGAACTACACACTGGATCAGATGGACTTCACAAATATGTTCAGAACATTCCACCCTAAAGCAATAGAGTACACATTCTTCTCGAGTGTATGTGGAACATTCTCCAGAATAGATCACATCCTGTGTCACAAATCAGGTCTCAACCAGTACCAAAAGATTGGGGTCATTCCCTGCATATTTTCGGTACAAAAAGATTGGGATCATTCCCTGCACAATGCTTTGAAACTTGACCTCAATCACAAGATGAAATTTGGAAAGGACTCAAATACATGGAGGCTAAAGAGCATGCTACTAAACAATGAACAGGTCAGCCAGGAAATTAAAGAAGAATTTAAAAAAATTCATGGAAACAAATGATAATGAAAACACAACTATTCTAAACCTTTGGGATGCAGCAAAGGTGCTCCTAAGGGAAGTATATAGCAATATAAGCCTTTCTCAAGAAACAAAAAAGGTCTCAAATACACAATCTAACCTTACACCTAAAAGAGCTGGAGAAAGAACAGCAAATAAAGCCTAAACTCAGGAGGAGAAGAGAAATAATAAAGATTAGAGCAAAAATCAATGAAATAGAAACCAAAAGAACAATAGAACAGATCAACAAAACTAGGAGCTGATTCTTTGAAAGAATTAATAAGATTGATAAACCCCAGGCTAGACTTATCAAAAAGAAAAGGGAAAGGACCCAAATAAATAAAATCATGAATGAAAGAGGAGAGATCACAACCAACACTGAAGAAATATTAACAACCAACACTGAAGAAATACAAACATTTAAAGGAACATATTATGAGCAACTATATGCCAACAAATTAGGCAATCAGGAAGAAATGGAAGCATTGCTACCAAAACTGAAACAAGAAGAAAGAGAAAACCTGAACAGACTCATAACCAGCAAGGAAACTGAAGCAGTAACCAAAAATTTCCCAACAAAACAGAGTCCAGGGCTGGATGGCTTCCCAGGGGAATTCTACCAAATATTTAAAGAAGAATTAATACCTATTCTTCTGAAGCTGTTTCAAAAAATAGTAATGGAAGGAAATTTCCACACTTGTTCTATGAAGCCAGCATTCTCTTGATCCCAAAACCAGACAATGACCCCACCAAAAAGGAGAATTAAACACCAATATCCCTGATGAACATGGATGCAAAAATTCTCACCAACGTACTAGCCAATAGGATCCAACAGTACATTAAAATGATTATTCACCACGACCAAGTGGGATTTATTCCTGGGCTGCAAGGATGGTTTAACATCTGCAAATCAATCAATGTGATATACTACATAAATAAAAGAAAGGACAAGAACCATATGATCCTCTCAATAGATGCAGAAAAAGCATGTGACAAAGTACAGCATCCTTTCTTGATTAAAACTCTTCACAGTGTAGGGATAGTGTAGGGATACCTCAATATCATAAAAGCCATCTATGAAAAGCCCACAGCAAATATCATTCTCAATGGGGAAACACTGAGAGTTATTCCCCTAAGATCAGGAACACAGCAGGGATGTCCACTCTCACCACTGCTGTTCAACACAGTCCTAGAAGTCCTAGCCTCAGCAATTAGACAACAAAAAGAAATCAAAGGGGGGCACCTGGGTGGCTCAGTCAGTTGAGTGTCTGCCTTCAGCTCAGGTCATGATCCCAGGGTCCTGGGATCGAGCCCCACATCGGGCTCCCTGCTCAGTGGGGAGCCTGCTCTCCTTCTCCCTCTGCTGCTCCCCCTGCTTGTGCTTTCTCTCACTCAAATAAATAAATAAATAAATCTTAAAAAAAAAAAAAAGGGAAATAAAAGGCATCCGAAATGGCTAAGAAGTCTAACCCTAACTCTTTGCAGATGACATGATACTCTATGTGGAAAACCCAAAAGACTCCACCCCAAAATTGCTAGAACTCATACGGGAATTCAGCAAAGTGGCAGGATATAAAATCAATGCACAGAAATCAGTTGTGTTTCTATACACTAACAATGAGACAGAAGAAAGAGAAATTAAGGAATCAATCCCATTTACAATTGCACCCAAAACCATAAGATACCGAGGAATAAACCTAACCAAGGAGGCAAAGGATCTGTACTCAGAAAACTATAGAACACTCATGAAAGAAATTCAGGAAGACACAAAGAAATAGAAAAACATTCTATGCTCATGGATTGGAAGAACAAATATTGTTAAAATGTCTATGCTACCTCGAGCAATCTATACATCAGTACAATCCCTATCAAAATACTATCATCTTTTTTCACAGACCTGGAACAAATAATCCTAAAATTTGTATGGAACAAGAAAAGACTCTGAATAGCCAAAGGAATGTTGAAAAAGAGAACCAAAGCTGGTGGCATCACAATTCCGGACTTCAAGCTCTATTACAAGGCTGTAATCATCAAGACAGTATGGTCCTGGCACAAAAACAGACACACAGATCCAGGGAACAGAACAGAAAACCCAGAAATGGATCCTCAACTCTGTGGTCAACTAATCTTCCGACAAAGCAGGCAAGAATAGCCAACGGAAAAGACTGTCTCTTTGACAAATGGTGTTGGGAAAATGGGACAGCCATATGCAGAAGAATGAAACTCGACCATTTCCTTACACCATACACAAAAATAGACTCAAAATGGATGAAAGACCTAATATGAGACAGAAATCCATCAAAATGCTAGAGGAGAACAGGGGCAGCAACCTCTGTGACCTCGGCTGCAGCAACTTCTTGCTAGACACATCTCCAAAGGCAAGGGAAACAAAGGCAAAAATGAACTATTGGGACTTCATCAAGATAAAAGGCTTTTGCACAGTAAAGGAAACAGTCGACAAAAGCAAGACAACTGACAGAATGGGAAAAGATATTTGCAAATGACACATCAGATAAAGGACTAGGATCCAAAATCTATAAAGAATTTATCAAACTCAACATCCAAAGAACAAATAACCCAATCAAGACAGAAATGTCCAATCAGACATTTCTCCAAAGAAGACATACAAATGGTCAACAGACACAAGAAAAAAGACTCAACATCACTTGGCATCAGGGAAATCCAAATCAAAACCACAATGAGATACCACCTCACACCAGGCAGAATGGCTAAAATTAGTAAGTCAGGAATCGACAGATGTTGGTCAGCATGCAGAGAAAGGGGAACCCTCTTACACGGTTGTTGGGAAGGCAAGCTGGTGCAGCCACTCTGAAACAGTATGGAGGTTCCTCAAAACGTTGAAAATAGAGCTACCCTATGTCCCAGCAATTGCATTACTGGGTATTTACCCCAAACATACAGATGTAGTGATCTGAAACACCCCAATGTTTATAGCAGGAATGTCCACAATAGCCTAACTATGGAAAGAGCCCAGATGTCCATCGACAGATGAATGGATAAAGATGATGTGGTATATATATACAATGGAATACTTCTCAGCCATCAAAAAACACAAAATCTTGTCATTTGCAATGATGTGGATGGAACTGGAGGGTGTTATGTGAAGCGAAGTAAGTCAATCAAGAGAAAAACAATTAACATATGATCTCGCTGATATGTGGAATTTAAGAAACAAAATAGAGGATCATAGGGGAAGAGAGGAAAAAATAAAACAATATGAAACCAGAGAGGGAGACAAATGTAAGTGATTCTTAATCACAGGAAACATACTCAGGTTTGCTGGAGGGTTGTTGGGAGGGTTGCTCCTAATGACAGACATTAAGAAGGGCATGTGATGTAATGAGCACTGGGTATAAGACTGATGAATCACTAAAAACAAACAAAACAAAACTAAGAGCTGGTTCATTGAAATGATAAACAAGTTGACAACTGAGGTAGGCTCACCAAAAAGAGAGAGGGCTCAAGTAAATAAAATCAGAAATGAGAGAGGAGACATTACAACTGATACAACAGAAATACAAAGGATCATAAGAGACTACTATGAACAATTACGTATCAATAAATTGGATAACTTAGAATAAATGGCTAAATTCCTAGAAACATCCAATCTTCCAAGCCTGATGAAGAAATAGAAAATCTGAAGCAGGGGTGCTCCCTGCTCAGTGGAGAGTCTGCTTCTCCCTCTCAATCTGCCTCCCCCCTTGCTTGTGCTCTCTCTCTCTCAAATGAATAAATAAAAAAAGTCTTCAAAAAAAAAGAAAAAGAAAATCTGAACAGATGGACTACTAGTGAGGAGATTGAATCAGTAAACTAAAGCCATCTAAAAGACAAAAGTCCAGGACCAGATGACATCATTGACGAATTCTATCAAATATTCAAAGAAAAATTAGTATCTATCCTTCTTAAACTCTTCCAAAATATTGAAGAGGAAGGAACACTTCCAAACTCATTTTACAAAACCAGCATTACCTTGATACCAAAACCAGACAAGGAAAACACAAGAAAAGAATATTACAGGCCAATATTTTTGATGAACATAGATGCGAAAATTCTCAATAAAATTTAGCAAACCAAGTCCAACAGTACATTAAAAAATTATACACCATGATCAAGTAGGATTCATTCCAGGGATGCAAGGATGATTCAACATCCACAAATCAACAACATGATACACCACATTAATAAAATGAAGAATAAAAATCACATGATCATCTCAACTGAAGCAAAAAAGCACTTGACAAAATTCAGCATCCATTCATGATAAAAACTTGCAACAAAGTGGGTATAGAAGGAACATACCTCAACATAATAAAAACCATATCTGACAAGCCCACAGCTAACATCATACTTAATGGTGAAAATCTGAAAGCTTTTCCTCTAAGATCAGGAATAAGACAAGGATGCCCACTCTCACCACTTTTATTCAACATAGTATTGGAGATCGTAGCCAGAACTATTAGGCAAGAAAAAGAAATAAAAGGCATCCAAATTAGAAAGGAAGAAGTACTATCACTGTTTGTGGATGGTATATTACATATAGAAAATTCTAAAGACTACCAAGAAATCGATAGAACTAGTCAATGAATTCGGTAAAGTTGCAGGATACAAAATCAATATACAAAATTCTGCTGCATTTTTACACACTAATGTACTATAAGAAAGAGAAATTTAAAAAATAGTCCAATTTACAATTGTATCAAAAAGAATAAAATACCTAGGAATAAATTTAACCAAGAAAGTGAAATGTCTATACACTGAAAACTATAAGACTGCTGAAAGCAACTGAAGAAGACACAAATAAATAGAAAGAGGGGCACATGGGTACCACAGTCAATTAAGCATATAATGCTTGGTTTCAGCTCAGGTTGCGATCTCAGGGTCATTAGATCAAGCTCCATGCTGGGCCCCACGCTCAGTGTGGAGCCTGCTTGGGACTCTCTCTCCCTCTCCCTCTGCCCCTCCCCCCATGCACACACACACACTCTCTCTCTCTCTTTTAAATAAATAAATAAATATTTTATTTTTTATTTTTATTTTTTTAATTTTTTTTTAAGATTTTTTTTATTTATTTGAGAGAGAATGAGAGAGAGCAAGCACATGAGAGGGGGGAGGGTCAGAGGGAGAAGCAGACTCCCTGCTGAGCAGGGAGCCCGATGTGGGACTTGATCCCAGGACTCCAGGATCATGACCTGAGCCGAAGGCAGTCACTTAACCAACTGAGCCACCCAGGAGCCCTAAATAAATATTTTAAAAAACAACAAATAAATAGAAAGATATTCCATGCTCATGAATTGGAAGAATTAATATTGTTAAAATGTCCATACTCCCCAAAGCAATCTACATATTCAATGCAATCCCTATCAAAAGTTTAATGGCATTTTTTAAAAAGATTTTATTTATTTATTTGACAGAGGGAGACAAAGGGAGAGAAGGAACACAAGTAGGGGGAGTGGGAAAGGGTGAAGCAGGCTTCCTGCTGAGCAGGGAGCCCGATGTGGGGCTCGATCCCAGGACCCTGGGATCATGACCTGAGCCGAAGGCAGATGCTCAACGACTGAGTCACCCAGTGCCCCAGTTTAATGGCATTTTTTACAGAAATAGAATAATCCTAAAATTTGTAAAATCATACAAAAAACCCAAATAGCCAATGCAACCTTGAGAAAGAAAAACAAAGATGAAGGCATCACACTTCCTGATTTCAAACTATAATACAAAACTATAATAATGAAAACAGTATGATATTGGCATAAAAACAGACACACTGACCAATGGAACAAAATAGAGAGCCCAGAAATAAACATACACATATATGGCCAATTAACTTATGACAAAGGAGCCAAGAATATACAATGGGGAAAGGACAGTCTCTTCAATAAATAGTGTTGGGAAAACTGGACAGTCACGTGCAAAAGAATAAAATTGGACTATTGTCTCACACCATAGCCAAAAATTCAAAACAGTTTAAAGACTTGAACGTACGACCTGAAACCATAAAGCTTCTAAAAGAAAACATAGGAGGAAAGCTCCTTGACATTGGTCTTGGCAATGACTTTTTTGATCTGAGTCCAGAAGCAAAGGCAACAAAAGCAAAAATAAACAGGTGGGACTATATCAAACTAAAAAGTTTCTGCACAGCAAAGGAAATCATCAACAAAATGAAAAGTCAACCTACTGAATGGGAGAAAATATGAGCAAATCATATTCTGATAAGCAGTTAATATCCAAAATATATGAAGAACTCATACAACTCAATCGCAATAAATAAATAAATAAATAATCTGATTTAAAAATGGGCAGAGGATCTGAATAGACATTTTTCCAAAGAAGAGATACAAATGGCCAACAGGTACATGAAAAGATGCTCAACATCACTCATGACCAGGGAAATGAAAATCAAAACCAAAATGAGATATCACCTCATGCCTGCCAAAATGGCTATTATCAAAAAGACAAGAAATAACAAGTATTGGTGAGAATGTGGAGAAAAGAGAACCCTTGTGCAGTGTTGGTGGGAATGTAAGTTGATGTAACCACTATGGAAAACAGTATAGAATTCCTCAAAAAATTAGAAATCGATGGGATGCCTGGGTGGCTCAGTCGGTTAAGCGTCAGCCTTCAGCTCAGGTCATGATCCCAGGGTCCTGGGATCAAGCCCCATGTCGGGCTCTCTGCTCAGCAGGGAGTCTGCTTCTCCCTCTGCCTGCAGCTCCCCCTACTTGTGCTCTCTCTATTTGTCTCTCTGACAAATAAATAAATTAAATCTTAAAAAAAAAAAGAAATAAAACTACCATATGATTCAGCAATTCCACTTCTGGGTGTTTATCCAAAGAAAATGAAAATACTAATTTTCAAAAAGATAAAAGCACCCCCATGTCATTGCAGCATTATTTACAATAGCTGAGATATGGAAACTACTGATGGGATGAATGGATAAAGAAGATGTGATATATATACATATGTATGTATATACACACACACACACACACACACACGAATACTATTCAGCCACAAAAAAGAATGAAATCCTGCCATTTGCACACATGGACTTTGAGGGCATTATGCTAAGTCATATAGAGAAAGATAAATACTGTACGATCTCTTATGTGGAATCTAAAGAAACAGACAAACGAACTCATAGATACAGAGAACAGACTGTTGTTTGAGGGGAGGGAATGGGGTCAAAGGGTACAAGCTTCTAGTTATAAAACAACTAAGTTGTGGGAATGTAATATACAGCATGGTAACTATAGTTAATAATACTGTATTACATAGATGAAAACTGTTGTGAGAGTAGATCTTAAAAGTCCTTATCCTAAGGAAAAGAATTGTTATAACTACGTATGGGCACAAATGTTAACTATTTATTGTGGTGATCATTTTGCAATATATACAAATATTAAATCATTATGTTGTACCTCTGAAACTAATATGTTATATGTCAATTATACCTCAGTAAGAAAAAGATGGTTAAAAAATTGCAGGACAGACATGGAATTATGTGTGTAAACAGAAATGTGGGAGAAACAAGAATTATGAGGGAGAAAGAAGCAGTATGGGAAAGAAAGAAGCATTTTAGGGGAGAATGGGGGATTATGGGTTATAATGGAGAACTGTGGGTGAGAACAAGGAATTCTGGGAGATGTAGAGACTTGGGGAGAGATGAGGAATTGTGGGAAAGACAAGATGTTGTGGGATGTATAGATAAATGGTCTCTTGAACTTCTCCTGACCTTTCTGCATGAGCAATATCCCTCCCATTATGGCTACACTCTTGTGGTCCATCTGGGCCACCCTTCTATCATGCCCCCCTCACATCTCTCTGGTCTCTGGCTGTTGCCCCAACAACTTTCTGGAATTCTTTATGTCCATGCCCATCATTTCAAAGCCATGCCTCTGGGCTCCACCTGGCCACATACTTCCTGTTCAGGTCACACCCCTAGCACTACCAACTGGCAGTTCCTTTCATTCACTCCTGGCCACCTCCTACCTCCCAATACACTTATTTTGGCTAGGCTAAGTCCTCGAAGCTCAGCCTTGAGCACACCTCTACCCCTAGGGCCTTGCTCCCAATGCACTGTCATAAATGAGCCCCTTCCTAACCTGCCAGACACCTTCACTAAAGGTCATGCCCTTGTGATCCACCTGCACCATGCCCCTACTGGCTGGGCCATGACAAATGAGCTTAGTCCTAACCACATTCCCTCCTGCACCCAACATTCCTCCCCCTCGAAGGCCACTCCTCTGGCTAGCCTCTGTGCCAGTCAATGGTCACTTCCCTCCCACCATAACTACACCCCATTCACACCCACTGGTCATGCCCCTCTCATGAGCCGTGCCCCTCCCAGTTGGGCTATCCCTTTGCTCTCTGCCCAGGCCACTTCCTTGCAACCTGCCATGGCCATGCCCATCCAGTCCCAGGAAAGCTAGGTGCACTCTGTCTCAATCCCACCTTACTGTGCATGCCACACCCCCTTTGGTCCCCACTGGCAAGGCCTGGTCCCTGGTACCTCAGGGAGCGCCTGTTGGGGGGCGCTCAGGTCCTGAGAATCCTACTCAGGCCCCAGAGCTTGGTTCCAGGGGCATTTGTATAATGAAATGAGGCTGTGGACTCATGGTCCTCATCTAAAATATAACTTTCCTCAGATTTCTCCTGGCTTGAAACACCACGACTTAATGAGAAGCAACGTAGTTGTTCAGCGGACAAACCCAACTGGTAGATAGGTCATAGAACCATGTTCCTCCCAGCCAGTTTTCATGTCCATTAAACCTGTGTTCCTTCTAGCCAAGTTTCATGTTCTATAATGTGACCCGGAAAACCTGTTCCTTCCAGCTCCTCAGCTGACAGATGCACGGAGTAAGCAGCAATCCTGTATTTCCTGATGTCTCCTCCCAAGCATCTTTCCTAGGCACCCAGGGTGCTCTGGCTGTCTAGGGCCAGACCTGACATCACCCCACTTAGACTGAAACTCCGGCTGCAGCCCTGTGCTCTAAGATCACTCTGCTAGCCTTGTTCCCTCCATTTACAACTCTGAGTCCAGAAAAAAAAAAAAAAAAAATGAAGAGGTTATACATAACCAACATTTTTTCCCATCCAAAAATCTCAGAATGAGCACTCCTGGGGCCAGGGCTCTCTTCGTTAGCTATTCAGTCACTCGTTCATTCAAACCATATTTATTAGGTACTCTAAGTCCAGTCACTAATGAGCCTCAAGGAGCTTCCAGCCTGATGTTGCCCCAACTTGGGTTGTGAAGAAAAAGAAATGACTGGAGAGTAAAGGAAGGTGTGTTAAGGGGGTTGATAGGTGGAAAAGGACTTGGTAATGCTAAAGTAAATTTGTATATTGGCCCTCGCAAACTGGAGGGTGCTCCAGTGGCCCTGCTCACAGCACAGATCTAAACCTAAGTCAGCTGGCACTTACAGGAAACAGTTAACATACACTAGTCACAGTCCCCCCCGCTCTGCTTTAGCGGGCCTACCTTACCCTAGAAAATAGGACCTGCTAGCCTTATAAGGAAACCCTTGGCTTCTTAGCCAACTGTGCTCTGTTTCTGGGCTGCCTCTTCGAATGCTCTGTGAAACTCGCTCTTGCCTGAAATCCATGGGGAACGATGCTTGTGAGGCACTGTACTCCCCAATCCATACATTGTTTTCCCTTGAATAAAGGACATCACACTTGTTACTCAATTGTATTATTTCTGTCATTTGACAATAACCACAGGCCTTCTTGATCTGATTAGTAGGAATATTTGGGGCAGAAAAACATAGGAAGCCACTTTAGTAGTATTTACTATGGCCCCTTGCACAAGAAACTCTCAATAAATCTTCATTGAATGTAATATCCTTTTAACTCCAGTGGAGAGCT
Source organism: Mirounga leonina (assembly GCF_011800145.1). NCBI lineage: Eukaryota > Metazoa > Chordata > Mammalia > Carnivora > Phocidae > Mirounga > Mirounga leonina. Next base: position 1,806,896 of record NW_023270158.1, on the reverse strand, counting down.
ACAGTTTTTCCTCCATAGTAGCAAGATTTGCTACATATAGGGGTGCCTGGGTGGCTCAGTCGTTGGGTATCTGCCTTCCACTCAGGTCATGATCCCAGTGTCCTGGGATTGAGCCCCGCATGGGGCTTCCTGCTTGGCGGGAAGCCAGCTTCCCCCTCTCCCACTCCCCTGCTTGTGTTCCTGCTCTCGCTGTCTCTCTCTCTGTCAAATAAATAGATAAAATCTTAAAAAAAAAAAAAAAGATTTGCTACATATAATTCTTCATATGCCAGCAATAATGATTTTAGGATCACATATTAGTTCTCTTTCCTTCCCAACCTCCTCCATTCCATTTCTGCCTTGAAGATGATGGCAACATTCACAATGTTGAGCTAGAAGGAACACAGAGGAAAGAACAATTTTCAACAGAACAGTTAAATTGAGCTCACTCTGACCCTGAGAACTCTGCTTTATTTACATAAAATGTTTCAAATGTCATCCATTTCTTGCCTTAAAAAATAACAAGAAAAGCCAAATACAGACTGAGTCACTGAGTTATTTTTTATGTAGTTAGGAAGAGCTGACTTCTACAAATGATTTGAGGCAACTTATGAAAATAAACACAATGCTGGATAAACGAAATAGTTGAAGGAATCAAGAAAAGGGGAGCTTAAAAGGAAGAGAATAATGCAGCCAATGATAAGATAAACAAGTAGACAAGCTGCTAGATTCCTGAACCTTCCCCTTGTGAGCACAGGGGACAATGTCCTTGTTAGGGATCTGACTGTAAACGTCCGAATGCCCATCAAAAAAGAGAATGGTAACCATTTTAACGTTTTCCGATGTTCATAACATAAAAGTTAGGGTTTTTCTTTGATTGATCTGGGGAAGTAAAGCTTTTTCAATTTTTAATACCAAGAAAAATCCTGGTTTCTCATAAAGATGATGCTGTCAGCTAAGTGGGACATGTCATAAGGAATTACAGAGTTCCCCTCCATGTAAATCATTGCTACAATCATAAAGCACAATGCATTAAACCACGTCCAAACATTCCTGTTTAACTAAGTAAAGTACTCAGGTCCTGAATGGTCTGGCCTAATCCACAATAGCATTTAGATTATTGTTCCCCAGGATGGCAAGGTTTCAACTTGCATTTCAACTTGGATCCATTCATAGTAGCTGCCTGAATAACTGTACTGGGAAGTTTTGAGGCTGAAGGAAGGAGAAAGGAAGGAAAAAATTTTGTGACTGATTAATAACAAACCTATCCAGTATCTCTGGTTTGTAGGAATAGAGGTCTTTGCAGTCTTCAGAAACAACATTTCTCATTAAAGGGCTGCTGCGAACTATTCATATAGAAGAGAGTACAAGGCCATTGACACTGGCCAAAACTTAAGGGCCGAAGCTTTGAGATATTAATTCATATGCTTTGTATATCAACTAGGAGGAGGGCAGTTTAAGGTTCTGTTATGAAAATGAGAGCTTCTAGCCAAAGGAGTATATGGCCTGATGCCCCCTCTGCCTCTTTATAAAGGCTGGCAAAGGAAGTACATATGGGCAGGGCTACAGACCTCTGGGTAAACTCCAACAGGCAGCCCAATAGGCAATCAAAGACTGAAAAATCCCACTCCAGGCATGGCTGCAAGAATTTAGCCTAGAAAAGCAAGCATTAGGTGCCAAGACCATGAAAAACTTCCCATGTAACATCTAAGAAGTAGTGTAAATAATTAAACCTCTAGGAGAAAATATCAGAAGACTCAGTACAGTCTTGCTTTTACTACTAAACCTCATGATTTATCATTCACAGGATGAAGGCACACAGGCACACATCCATATCATCCAAGAAACTGTTCTTTAAATTCCCACTTTAGGAATATGATGTTGGCAAAACTACACTCGGTTTGCCTAATTTTTGTTTCTAAGCAGTAGCGATTCACTTTCACTGAAGTAAGACAATGTTAGCCTGTGAAAAATAAGTCAAAGTTCATCATGGTTATGGCTATAAATTTCACCTACAAAAATTGATGAGCCTTTTGAATATCATAGTTTCACAACATTTTCTTGTCCTAAAATAGGGCATAAAATATCAGGATGGAGACAAAATATTCCAAAGCCTTGTTTAAGATAGATCCTGGAAACCATTTTTTTTTCTGTCTAGGAATGAGAAAAAATGTATTGGGCTTCATAGAAATCAAGTTTATGATTAGGATTAGTCAATTCAGTTATGTTCAACAAATATTCATGAGCCATTAGAAATGCAAAAAAATGAAACAAATTCAGTCCCTGCCCTCCAGGAAGTTTCAATTTTGTTGGACACAAAAGTATATCATCTTGGCAAGACCTGCATATACAAATGTGAAATAAATACTATGAGAATACAGGAAAAGGAGAGAATACAAAGTTAGTAGATTGGACAAGTCAGTCATAAAACTCTACAAAAAAACCAAAAAAGGGGAAAGTTTTCTCAAAGGAGTTAATTGAGATAGACCTGGAAGAATGGCTACGATGTTTAAAGGTAAAAAATGAAAGCTCACAGCATTGAAGTTAAGGAAACTAAGAAAACAAACACACACAACAAAGGGCAGAGGTGAGACACAGCCCAGGGGCAGGGACTGGCAGGTAGGATGGCTCAGGAGGATGGGGGAGGAGGCATGGGGTAGATGCATCTGAAAAGCCAAGTGGGGTTCAGATCTTAGAGGCCAAGGAGTTTGATTCCCTGACATGGGCCCCGGGGTGCTGATGAAGATTTCAGTGTGGTGATGACTCCACTGTAAATGCCAAGAAGGAGGAAAGGACGGAAGGAAGGCACAGCATTCCAGGATGGAGAGCTGTCCAAGTTCCCGTCTGACTGGCAGCCACAGTGCCCCGAACAACCAGGGCAGCACCTAGGAGGCTCTGAAGGTGGGAAGTAAAGGGGACAAGAATTCATAGAATGAGTGAATGAAGCAGGAGAAGGGAGAAGGGGACTTTGGAAATGATCTATCAGTGATATGGACTTCACGCCACTTTTTTCTGGACCTCAGTTATTGTGTCCACCTGGAAAGTGATGCCTGGACTAAAGGATCTAGGAGATCCGGTTCAGGTTTACTAATTTGACACTGTTCCGTGGTGTTTCAAATGGTGAGCAGATGTGAGACAAGAAGGAAGGGGGTGGAGGTGGCTGCTAGCTAATCTGAGAAGCAGAGCACGAATGAACAGAGCAGGGAGAGAAAAAATAAAACCCCACGAGTATGGTCTCTGAAGAAACCCCGAGAAGGAAAACCTTGTTGGGACAGCAGTGGGGAGGGGGTGGTGGAGCAGGTGGGAGGTCAGACCCACGGGGGTTATCCAGGGACCTCGGAACAAGGTTTGGCTCAGAGCATGGGAGTGGGTTCCAGGCCACAAGGAAAGGTGAACATTTCCAATGCCTCGTGCCTCGCTGTCCTGTGGGGCTCTCCACTTTTTCGTGTCTCTAAGGGTGACACTCACTACCCATACAACTAGGAGGTTTTCCTCAGAATATGACATATGACCTATTTATTTGTACATGTGAACAATAAAAAAAATGATCCCAATTTATCAAGGTGTCAGTGCCAAATATTGTCTCCAATAGATCCTAAGTTGCTGTTTCTGGTACTGGGAAACTAGGAAGGGATACGTGGTCCATTACCCAAAAGCATCTGCACAATGAAAGTGGCACCATTAGGTTAAAACAGAGTTCCTCAGCCTCAGCACTACTGACATTTAGGGTCAGATAACTCTTTGGTGTAGGGGGCTGTCCTGGGCACTGAAGGATGTTTAGCAGCATCCCCTGTCTCCACCTACCCATCAGAAGGCCATTGAAGTCCCCATCCCTGTCCCCCACAGTTTTAACAACCAGAAATGTCTCCAGACATTTCCAGGTGTTCTCTGGGGGACAAAATTGCCCCTGATTAAGAACCACTGAGTTAAAATACAATAGGTTTGCACAGAAGCAAAAATCTTTTATCCCCATATGTATCTTAACCTGATGATAGCTTAAAGAGACTAGAATCATCTTATTACCTCTTTAAGTATTCTAAAAATATTGGGGTAATTATTATAAACCTCTTGAAATTGTATATTATATAGATATATCAATTTCATTCCAATTAAACTAGGAAGGATCATTTTTGATTAAAAATCTACAACTTCAGGGTGCCTGGCTGGCTCAGTCAGTAGTAGAGCATGCAACTCTTGATCTCAGGTTTGTAAGTTTGAGCTTCACGTTGGGTGTAGAGATTACTTAAAAACAAAATATTAAAAAAAAAAAAATCTACAACTTCTGTTGTAGAAAATTAGTGAGTGGTCCTAAATATAATTGAGATACTAGTTTTAAAAATGTAGGTTTCCATATTCAGTGATTAAAGGTTTTATTTGATTTCTTTTAATGTGTCACGCCAGATACATTTCCCAAAAACCAATAAAAATGTACAGGGGCGCTCGGGTGGCTCAGTCAGTTGAGCCTCTGACTCTTGGTTTTGGCTCAGGTCATGATCTCATGAGTCGTGGATTGGGCCCCGTGATGGGGTCCATGCTCAGTGGGGAGTTGGCTTGTAGATTCTCTCCCTCTGCCCCTCTCCCTGTGCTTGCACACTCTCTCTCTCTAATAAATAAATAAATCTTTTAAAAATGTGCAGAGTACATCATATTTTGTTTTATTTTAATGTATTTATTTTTATTTATTTTTTATGTATTTATTTATGCTGGGCATGGAGCTTAATGCAGGGCTTGAACTCACGACCCTGAGATCAAGACCTGAGCTGAGATCAAGAGTTAGATGCCTAACCAACTGAGTCACCCAGGCACCCCAGAGTAACATCATATTTTAAATGGTTTCACAGTTTACTGTAGTAGATTGAGGTGCTATAGGTTTAGTTAATTTCTGTTTGTGATAATGAAGTGGAATAATCAGGGTCAAAATTCAAAAGGGACATTGACCCCTACTACTCCTTGTTTGATTGCAAGTAAATGGAGTATACATATGCCCACATGCTTTTACAGCACTATGAACTTTAAAAGTTATCTTGCATGAATTAAAAGAATGACACGTGTTTTCTTTCCATGTGATCTCATATTTAATTTACTCTCCAGGGCAGTAGATCAATAGTTATGTATGAGAAACTGCTTTTCAATAGTGTTGTGGAGTATGAAAAAAACACAGAGAAATCAATTTCTTTTTCCTGTCTCCGGAGACTCGGTACCTTTTGTATTGCTCATGGCAACAGTAATCTCTTTTTTATCTTTGTTGTCTAAACTCTGAACATTGGAAGTAAATAGTAACATATTCAGAATGATTGAAATTGCTTTATTTGTCATCGTTACCACTGTTACTAATAGGTTATTGGGTTCCTATATGTGGAACTGCTAAAATGAGCACTGTATGAAGCAAATTACATGAAGATGAATCCTGTGGAAGTTCACTACTTAAAACTTCTACATACTAAATTTGTGCAAGATATTATATAAGAAAGTAAAGACAGTATGTTGGCAGGCAAGAATCCAGTTCAGTTTTCCATCTATTTTATTGAGGTTTCCATAAAGCTATTTAACAATTAATTTATTTTTAGTACTTTCTATGTAATATGTAACTTATAGTGTCTTTGGATTTGAAGTCAAGTTATTAACAGTGTCTCATATTTGTCACTTGAGCTTTTGTCTTTCTATTCAACTGACAGGACCTATACAAGTTGACATTTTGAATCATGACATTTTGGGCTGCATATCTGACAATTTTGTTGTCATATGAGCACATTAGCCCATAGTCAGGAATTTGCTTTATCCTGATATAAAAATCTTACTACCTTAAGAAATTATATATTTCATAGCTCTTTAAAATTATGATAAATCTGCTCTAAAACCATATGAAAGTCACCTATAATGCCTTTATTGTAAAAAAGGAAATTTACTCTAACAGCATGGTATTCATTCATGATTCCTTTTTTTAAAAAAAGATTTTATTTATTTATTTGACACAGAGAGAGATAGCGAGAGAGGGAACACAAGCCAGGGGAGCGGGAGAGGGAGAAGCAGGCTTCCCAGGGAGCAGGGAGCCCAATGTGGGGCTGGATCCCAGGACCCTGGGATCATGACTTGAGCCGAAGGCAGACGCTTAACGACTGAGCCACCCAGGCGCCCCATTCATGATTCCTTTTAAAATAATATTGTTAGATGCTTATTTGAAGTTATGAATGAAATATCTTTGGATGTTAGTGGGTAAGTTATACAGATTTCCTCTTATAAATTCTAAAAGTAAAAATACATCAATGTACTTCAGATTAATAAGAATGCTATTTAAAATGAGATACACACATATATATGTTTAGTTAAATTTGAAGGGGGCTTAGAAATTTAGAAAATACTTTTCTAAGTAATTACTGGGTATAGAAAAACTTAAAACTATAACTATTTTGAAAATGAATAATAATGAGATCACTGTACATCTGCACTTCTTATGTCACATGGCCAAAGAAGTGGTCAGGGGAAAATTCACAGCCACAGATGTTTTCATTATTAACTAAGACCAAAAATAAACGAGCTTATTAGTCAATTTAAGAGTTATAAACAGAACAACAAAACAAGTATAACAACTAGAGAAAGAACTTAATAAATGTAAATAAGATGGGTGAATCAGAAAACAGAAATAATAGAAATAAAAATTAATCTAAGAACATGTTCTTTGAAAAAACAACAAAAATTAACAAAATTTCTGGCAAGTCCAATGGAAAATAAGAAAAAATGTATTCACTAGCAAATATATAAAACATGGCAACAAATATAGATACTTTATGGGAGATAGTCTATAAAGCTCATAGAGCACGGTGGTGCAAGACGGTGGAGTAGGAGACCTTAGTTTCGTCTGGTCCCAGGAATTCAGCTAGATAGTTAGCAAATCATTCTGAACACCTGTGAACTCAACCAGAGATCTAAGAAAAGAACAGCTGCAACTCTACAAAGAGAAAAGCAACTACTTTCTGCAAGGTAGGAGGTGCGGATAAGCAAACCCAAGGCGATATATGGGAAGATAAACTGCGGGAGGAGGGAGCATCCATTAGCTGGCTACCAGAAAGCGATATAGCAGCAGAACCCAAAATCGGAACTTTTAGAAGTCTGCTCCAGTGAGGGACATCCCTGCCTGAAAGACGCTCAGGAGGCAAAGAGGGGGCGGAATCCTAGGTGGGACAGTGTAGTCTCAGGATCTTTGGAGTCACAGGAAGACCAGGGATGCCTGAGTGAGGCTGAGTTCCCAGGCATCAGAACAGGGAATCCAGCTGCAATCAGCAAGCCCAGGAGTGGGCTCTCAGCAGGGGGTTGCCATAAACTACGAACCATGTCACAGTCCGACAACTGCTCTCTAAGCAGGGGCCCAACAAACAGCAGAACCAGCTAGAACCCCACTTCCCCCCATAGGAGGAGCAGTGGGAGACTGCGCAGCAGGAGTCTGCAGGGTTTGGAGACTTGAAACAGGGTCATGTACCTGAGACAGAAACACTCGGTCACAGGTTGGGCAAGCACTGAGTGCAGATGGAGACGAGGGAGACAGGACTGATTGACTGCTTTTCTCTGAGGCCACACTAAGGAGTGGGGCCCCAAGGCTTCAGCTCCAGGACTGAGAAGGGGAGGCCACCATTTTCATTCTCATCCTCTAAAGCTGTGAGGAAAGCCTCCAGGGAACAAAAGCCACAAAGAGCAATCAGGAGCAAATTACATAGCCTGGCCCCCTGGCAAGGGTGGTGCAATTCTGCCTGGGGCAAATACACTTGAGAATCAGAGCAACAGGCCCTTCCGCCAGAAGATCAGCAAGAACATCCCGCCAAGAGCAGGTTCAGTGGGAACTCCAAAACTCCAGCACTAGCGGAATATAGCCTATAGAATTCATGGTTTTTTCTCCACGATTCTTTATAGTCTTTCAATTTTAATTTTTTTTCTCTTTCCTTTTTCAACCAATTTCTTATTTTATCAACTCTTTTGTTTAAATCTTTTTTTTAAAAGATTTTATTTATTTATTTGACAGAGAGAGACACAGCAAGAGAGGGAACACAAGCAGGGGGAGTGGGAGAGGGAGAAGCAGGCTCCTCGCCGAGCAGGGAGCCCGATGCGGGGCTCGATCCCAGGACCCTGGGACCATGACCTGAGCCAAAGACAGACACTTAATGACTGGGCCACCCAGGCGCCCCTGTTTAAATCTTTTTTAATTTTCATTTTAAAAATTACATTCTATCCTTTCCTTGTATTTAATTTTATTTTTGTACAAAAATACGTTTTTCTTTCTTTACAGTTTTGGGATCTAGTTTTCTAACAACCAGACCAAAATACACATAGGATCCAGTGTATTGCTCTATTCTGTTCACCATACACAAAAATAGACTCAAAATGGATGAAAGGCCTAAATATGAGACAGGAATCCATCAAAATCCTAGAGGAGAACACAGGCAGCAACCTCTGTGATCTCAGCTGCAGTAACTTCTTGCTAGACCTGTCTCCAAAGGCAAGGGAAGCAAGGGCAAAAATGAACTATTGGGACTTCAACAAGATAAAAGACTTTTGCACAGCAAAGGAAACGTTCAACAAAACCTAAAGACAACCAACAGAATGGGAGAAGATATTTGTAAATGACACATCAGATAAAGGACTAGTATCCAAAATCTATAAAGAATTTATCAAACTCAACACCCAAAGAACAAAGAATCCAATCAAGAAATGGGCAGAAGACATGAACAGACATTTCTCCAAAGAAGACATACAAAATGGGCAACAGACACAAGAAAAAAGACTCAACATCACTTGGCATCAGGGAAATACAAATCAAAACCACCATGAGATACCACCTCACACCAGGCAGAATGGCTAAAATGAACAAGTCAGGAAACGACAGATGTTGGCAAGGATGCGAGAAAGGGGAACCCTCTTATACTTTTGGTTGGAATGCAAGCTGGTACAGCCACTCTGGAAAACAGTATGGAGGTTCCTCAAAACGTTGAAAATAGAGCTACCCTACAGCCTAGCAATTGCACTACTGGATATTTACCCCAAAGATACAAATGTAGTGATCTGAAGGGGCACTTTCACCCCAATGTTTATAGGAGCAATGTCCACAATAGCCAAACTATGGAAAGAGCCCAGATGTCCATCAACAAATGAATGGATAAAGAAGATGTGGTATAGGGGCATCTGGGTGGCTCAGTTGTTAAGCGTTTGCCTTTGGCTCAGTCATGATCCCAGGGTCCTGGGATCGAGCCCCACATTGGGCTCCCTACTCAGCAGGAAGCCTGCTTCTCCCTCTCCCACTCCCCCTGCTTGTGTTCCTTCTCTTGCTGTGTCTCTATCAAATAAATAAATAAATAAAATCTTAAAAAAAAAAAGATGTGGTATATATATATCCAATGGAATACTACTCAACCATCAAAAAAATGAAATTTTGCCATTTGCAATGACATGGATAGAACTAGAGGGTATTAGGCTAATCGAAATAAGTCAATCAGAGAAAGATGATTACCAGATGATCTCGCTGATATGTGGAATTTAAGAAACAAAACAGAAGATCATAGGGGAAGAGAGGAACAAATAAAACAAGACAAAATCAGAGAGGGAGACAAACCACAAGAGACTCTTAAGCATGGGAAACAAACTGAGGGTTGCTGGAGGGGAGACAAGTAGGGGGATGGGGTTACTGGGTGATGGACATTAAGGAGGGCATGTGATGTAATGAGCACTGGGTATTAGTATTATATATGACTGATGAATCAATGACCTGTACCTCTGAAAGCAATAATAAATACATTATATGTTAATTGAATTTAAATAAAAATAAGTAAATTTAAATTTTAAAAAATAAAGCTCATGAGAGTACTAGAAAATCTGAATTCTAAGAAACTGTAGGGAATCTAAATGGATTCAGAAAGAAGTATTAAATCTGAAATAACTAAAACAATGGAAGAAATGGAGTTTTCAGAGAACTTGCCCCATATATGCATGTTCAGATTATTTACCTGTAACTTTTTTATTTTTATGCTTTTTGAATTTTTTTTTTAAAGATTTTATTTATTTATTTGACAGAGAGATAGAGAGAGAGCACAAGTAGGCAGAGAGGCAGGCAGAGGGAGAGGGAGAAGCAGACTCTCCACTGAGCAGGGAGCCCGACATGGGGCTCGATCCCAGGACCCTGGGATCATGACCCGAGCCGAAGGCAGCCGCTTAACCGACTGAGCCACCCAGGTGCCCCTGAATATTTCTATACATAGGAAATGTTGGAAATATTTTTGTATGATTTTTCAAGGTGATATTATAATGACAAAAAAAGAGAGAATCTTCAGGATTTAGCACCTGAAAAGGAGCCCACGTACTACTCTTTCTATGAAAATAGGTCTAAACATCTGAGGGAAGAAAGTAGCAAAATAAGTCCGGTAGCATGTTAAAAATAATAAAACTGAGTTTATCTAAGGACTGAATCAATGTAAACAAATGTATTAGTATAATGCACCAGATGGCAAAAACCCAGTGATCATACTAACAGATACTGAAGAGGCAACTGATAAAACTCAACATCAATTACTGATAAAAAGAATTTTTAGTAAACTAGAGATCCATTATATTTAAAAGGACTCACAAGATCCTGCGGAAGAGCAGCATTCCCATCAGGGTGAGGAGGAAGACGAGGGTCCATGTTATTCCCACCATTACATCAGCCTCTTCTGACAGCGCCACTACGGTGAGACAAACAAGAACAACGTCGTCATCAGCTAGGTATTACTGCTGAAAAGTAAAAGAAAGGATTTAAAGTATGTGTACATAATATGAAAGACAGGATTGCTTTCCAGGAAAATGCAAGGGTATAATCACATATCAAATTGAAAGGGGACACTAATAACTGACAAAGAATGTGCAACACGAAAGATCTGAGAAAAATGAACACTTCGGCACAAAAAAGGGTAAAGGATCAAATAAGCAATTTACAAAAAACAAATACAAATGGCTATTCAATATGTAAAACGTTCAGCTGTACATGAAACAAAGAATTGCTAATCAAAGCAGTATTTATATACTGCTGTTCCATTTGTACTGCCAAAAGAGTTTTGAGGACCATAATATCTGGTGCAGGATAGTGGAAAATGAACATGCCTATGCTGCCAAAAATACATACACTGATATAATACTTTTGAAAGGAAATTAACATGTACCAAAACCTTACATTTTTGTATAACTTTGAACCCCAGAATTTAAATTTTAAGAATTTATACAAAAGGGATTATTACAAATGAGCAGAAAGTTGTTAACCTCCAGAATATTTATCAGTTTTTTTTACTATAGTAAAAAAGAAAGTAAATTAGATTTAAAAGCATGTGATATACCCATAAAATGAACACAATATTCAACAATCATTAAAATTATATCATAGAGGAATATTTAATGATGTGGAAATACATTCAAAATATACTGTTAAATTCAAGGGAGTAGGTGACAAAGTTTCATAATAGTATAATCCCAGTTTTTTATTGAGATATAATCCACATATAACTGTGTGTAAATTTAAGGTGTAAAATGTGATTTGATACATTGATATACTGCAATATGATTACCACCACAGCATTAGCTAAAACCTCTATAACGTCACATAATTATTTCTTTTTTGTGGTGAAAACAAGTAAGATCTAGTCTCTTAGCAACTTTGAAGTTTACAAAATACTATAGTTGACTCTAATCACTACACTGTGCATTAGATCTGCAGAACTTATTTATGTTCCCCTTGCAAGTTTGTACCCTTAAACAACATCTCTCCATTCCCTCAATTCTCCTATCCCCCAGCCCCTGGGAGCTACCATTCTATTTCCAGTTATTTTGTTAAGAAGTAATCTATCTGTATTTATACACACACACACAGACCCAAGGCTAAGGAAAATATGTTCCAAATATTTAGAAAACATTAACAATGGTCATTGATGCTGGTGGAATTACAGGTGATTTCTACCTCTCTCTTTTGCCTTTTCTGCTACTCTCTATAAAGAACTTGCATTGGGACGCCTGGGTGGCTCAGCCAGTTAAGCGTCTGCCTTTGGCTCAGGTCATGATCCCAGGGTCCTGGGATTGAGTCCCGCATCCAGCTCCCTGCTCTGCGGAGAGCCTGCTTCTCCCTCTGCCTCTCTCTCTCTCTCTGTCTCTCATGAATAAATAAATAAAATCTTAAAAAAAAAAAAAGAACTTGCAGTGTTCTTTTCTCTACCTTTAAAAAATGAGACAACAGACATCGGGAAATCATAATTCAAAAGGGAAGATATTTTCTTCTTTTCAAATGAATGGCTTACACTACAATTCAGCATTTTACTGTCTTCAATTCTGGTCACATAAGTGACTAAGTAGAGTGAAAGAAAGACGTTTGATACTTTTAGGAAGTTTAAGGCTAAAGCTGAATCAGATTTGTCTCTAACATGGCTTTGTTCCCTGATGTAAAAAATTAGCTTTGTGGTATCTCCATCTACTGGCTTTTCCTTCCCATGATGACTTTATCTAGTCTAACATTTCTCAAGATAACTTCATCTAGTCTGACTTTGTTTTCAGGGCTAAGTTATGTGAGCTCTCCCTTCTAGGAAATTTCCATTTCACCTAATAGTGAAATTGCTAGAATGACGGGTCTAACTTTTGGCCGCCTCTCCCTCTAATCCAACTTTTCCTGACTGTGCCCTTGCAACCAAGGCGAGGGAGAGGAGAGAAGCTTCCTCAGGTGGAGTCACCAAACAGAAATGGGTCATCTATGATAAAATATCACCTACCCAGGAGAGGGAAATGATAGGACTCTCAGAGTGGTGCAGAAGTGTACTTGTTGATCTTTTTCTCATGGTTGCTTTGAAATCCAAATTTTCTATTTAACATCAGAGTCACCCAATCTACGTGGTTTTCGAGCAACGAGGTGGAATCTGGGGACTGAAATCACGAAGAGGCAATGTGGTAGAGAGGAAAGCCCTGACATCAACCTGCCTGGGGGGCTTCTAATGACATCCACAGAATGCCCACTAGGGGAGATGCTCTTCCACTCCTTCTGGTCATCCTCAGAGCATCTCTGAGGCTTTGTTGCAATTTCAGTTTTGACCAGCGATGACCAGTGAAGACCCAGTGCAGGTCAGTGTGGTGCAGAAGGGTTCAAGTGACACCCATTCCACTCCTCCCATTGGCACGGATGCCTTAACCACCAGACCCTCAGTTCCCTGGTGTGTAAGATGGTTATAACAATGGCAACTGTGAGGTGCTGTTTTGAGGACGAGAGAGATAATCCAGCAAACCTAGTTCATGGCAGGAAGCTCTTAATGACTGTTCTCTAGCTGCACTGACCAACGGAGTTGCTAGTCCCATGTTTGTACATAAATTAAATTAATAGAAAATTTAGTTTCTCAGCAGCACCAGCCCCATTTCAGGTGGTCAATAGCCATCTACGTCTGGTGGCTACCGTGTTGGATAGCGCAGATAGAGAACATTTCCATCATCACAGAATGTTCCATTGGACAGCGCTGCTCTGTATCATTAACTCTGACTTGACACGACCACCAGAACTTAGGGCTGACCAAAATGATTCCCTTTGAGGTGGAAACTCTCCCCGGATGTTTACGGATGTTTATCTGTGGAGGTGAGAGTCAGGTGAGGCCATTCTTGGAAGGTCGTCTTTTGTTCACCAGGGAAAGAAAGGGGTGATGTTTGTTTTCCCAATTAAGATAGCTTATCTAGGAGTTGGCTATTTTAGCCCTGAAAAGATGGAAAGTTGAGGCTGAGGACACCGTCCAGAGAGGGCTCAGTTCTTTCCAAGGTGCACTTAGCTGGGTCACAACAGAAGGGGCGGGGGAGGATTCTGACTTGGAGTCAGCAGAGGAAACAGTCTCTGGAGGTACAGTTCAGAAAGGACAACTAATCTGTTTTCCCAACAGATTTTCGTAAATAACTGACAGGAGATGGGCTGCTTCTCTTTAAGTATTAACCCAAATAATGGGGTTTAATCATTAAACCTTCTAGGTGGGGGCTGGCTTGTTTCTCTGTTATTCTAATCCGGGTCACAGAATGGCTAAGGCAGCTTTAAGTGGAGGGTGGATTTTTTTCCCCCTCCATTTGCCTTATGTTTTGCACTCTGAAAGAACATTATGGCCTCTTTTTCCTGGTGACTACTATTCAAATTGAACAGGTATGTCACCTTGGAACTTGAAATTAGGTTACATTTTTCAGTCATCTGATTGGCAAGCCTTGAACTTAAAGAACTTGGTAACTTTCTAAATTTGCAGAAGTGTCACGGCTTGAAAGTTGAGCCCCTGTTTTATGAGTTTGGAAAACAACTATTAAATCACCTATGATGATTGATGTTAAAGTTTCCAGAGTGTTTGGGGCTGAATATTTGTAGTTCTGTTTTCTGGTTATTGAAGTGGCATTAACTATTAGCACTTAGTGAATACTGTTTGACACAATTTCTCACCACATGCTGCTCTTTTCAGGGGCTCAATAGCCACCTCTGTCTAGTGTCTGCCATGCTAGACAGCACAGATCTAGAACATTTCCATTATTGCAGAAAGTTCCATTAGATGGCACTGCTCTTTATCATTAACACTGATTTCATAAAAGTACCAGACATTAGGACTGACCAAAACCATTCCCTGTGCAAGAAAATGCTTTTAAAGTGAGCATAGTATCAGACCAGCTTAAAGAGCTGAAGTGTAGAAGGATTTCACATCTACAAACTTAAAAAGCAAGACCATTGTTGATCAGGAATCAACACAGACATGATTTACACTGGAAAGGCTGGTTACCAATGCTGATATGGTGATAGGCCTGCTCGTGCAGATGAGAACGATAAACTCAGCACAGCGCATGGAAATGGAAGGTGCTAGCCAGCTGTCCTTGGAGCATGAATTTATGTTGTCTTTCAGATGTTGGGGACAATTTGACCTGATATCCTGTCTTTTCATTGCTTCCTCTTAAATTCAAGAGTGTGAGCTGGCTGGTGATGTGTCGGAGTTGAGTTTTGGTCATAGCACAAAGCGCCAAGCTATTCAGATCAGAACAGGATTGACATAGTTCTAGATTACATATCTTGTCAATGGAGCCACTTATGTGGGTAAATGTTAAAGGACTGAAAGCCTGTGCAGTGAATGAAGCATACAACCACTACAGCATTCAAAACATTTCAGAGAGATAGGCTCGGTGCATAAAGGAATCAAAGTGTACAATATAAGAGAGGATAAGGAAAGAGTTACAAAGCTAAACATACGTATACTCTATGACCTGGAATTTCACTCCTGGGTAAATACCCAAGAAAAAGAAAACATATGGAAAAATCATGGGCAAGAATGTTCATAGCAGCTTAGCTGCCTGCTGTGCATATACTTGACACATAGTAGGTGCTCAATAAATAAGAAATCGGATTGAATCTACATTTCATGTGTGGTTTCACAGATGAAGAGACACATACTAGTTGTATATATTTGTTCATCGGTTTGGATTTTAAGCCTATACTACGGATTAAATAAGCAAGGCCATTTTATTAACGATTTCCATTTCAATCCATTACTACCTTAATAACATCAGATTGAGCTCTTTGGGATAATTTTTTTTTCTTTTTCAAGTTTTTATTTAAATTCCAGTTAGTTAACATACAGTGTAATATTAGTTTCAGGTATAGAATTTAGTGATTCATCACTTACATATAATACCTAGTGTTCATCATGAGTACCCTCCTTAATCCCGATCAACCATTTAACCCACCCCCCCCACCTCCCCTCTGGTAACCATCAGTTTGTTTTCTATAGTTAAGAGTCTGTTTTCTGCAGTATGGAGGTTACTCAAAAAGTCGAAAGTAGAGCTATCCTATGACCCAGTAATTGCACTACTGGGTATTTACCCCAAAGATACAAATGTAGTGATCCAAAGGGGAACATGCACCCCAATGTTTATAGCAGCAATGTCCACAATAGCCAAACTATGGAAAGAACCAAGATGTCCATCAACAGATGAATGGATAAAGAAGATGTGGTATTTCTATATACAATGGAATATTATGTAGCCATCCAAAAAAATGAAATCTTGCCATTTGCAACAACGTGGATGGAACTAGAGGGATTATGCTAAGTGAAATAAGTTGATCAAAGAAAGACAAGTATCATATCTCACTGATATGAGGAATTTGAGAAACAAGACAGAGGATCATAGGGGAAGGGAGGAAAAAATGAAACAAGATGAAACCAGAGAGGGAGACAAACCATAAGAGACTCTTAATCTCAGGAAACAAACTGAGGGTTGCTGGAGTGGAGGGGGGTGGGAGGGATGCGGTGGCTGGGTGATGGATATTGGGGAGGGTATGTGCTATGGTGAGCACTGTGAATTGTGTAAGACTGATGAATCACAGACCTGTACCTCTGAAACAAATAATACCTTATATGTTAAAAAAAAAAAAAAAAGAAAAGAAGAAGATAGTAGGAAGGGAAAAATGAAGGGGGGGAATTCGAAGGGGGAGATGAACCATGAGGGACTATGGACTCTGAGAAACTGAGGGTTTTAGAGGGGAGGGGGGTGGGGGGATGGGTTAGCCCAGTGATGGGTATTAAGGAGGGCACATATTGCATGGAGCACTGGGTGTTATACGGAAACAATGAATCATGGAACACTACATCAAAAACTAATGATGTAGCGTATGGTGACTAACATAATAAAATTAAAAAAAAAAAAGTCCGTTTTCTGGTTTGCCCCTTTTTTCTTTTTTTTCCTATGTTCATCTGTTTTGTTTCTTAAATTCCTCATATGCATGAAATCATATGATATTTGTCTTCTCCGACTTATTTCGCTTAGCATAATAAACTGTAGCTCCACCCACGTCATTGCAAATGTCAAGATTTCATTCCTTTTGATGGCTAATATTCCATTGTCTATATATACCACATCTTCTTTATCCATTCATCAGTCGATGTACATTTGGGCTGTTTCCATAATTTAGCTATTGTAGATAATGCTGCTATAAATATTGATGTGCATGTATCCCTTCAAATCAGTATTTTTGTATTCTTTGGGTAAATAACTAGTAGTGCAATTGCTGGATAGGAGGATAGTTTTATTTTTAACTTTTTGGAGGAACCTCCATACTGTTCTCCAGGGTGGCTGCACCAGTTTGCATTCCCACCAACAGTGTAAGAGGGTTCCCCTTTTCTCTGCATTCTCACCAACACCTTTTGTTTCCTCTGTTGTTGATTTTAGCCATTCTGACAGGTGTGAGGCGGTATCGTAGTTTTGATTTGTATTTCCCGGATGAAGAGTGATGTTGAGCATCTTTTCATGTGTCTGTTGGCCATTTGTATATCTTCTTTGGAAAAATGTCTATTCACGTCTTCCGCCCATTTTTTTAACTGGATTATTTGTTTTTTGGGTGTTGAGTTTTGTAAGTTCTTTATAGATTTTGGATAGTAACCCTTTACCAGATATGTCATTTGCAAATATTTTCTCTCATTCCGAAGATTGCCTTTCAGTTTTGTCAATTATTTCCTTTGCTGTGCAGAAGCTTTTTATCTTGATGGAAGTCCCAATAGTTCATTTTTGCTTTTGCCTTGCCTCAGAGACATACCTAGTAAGAAGTTGCTAGGACCAGTATCAAAGAGGTTACTGCCTGGTTCTCCTCTAAGGTTTTGATGTTTCCTGTCTCACATTTAGGTGTTTTATCCATTTTGAGTTTACTTTTTTTTTAAAGATTTTATTTACTTATGTATTTATTTATTTCGAGAGAGCACAAGCAGGGGGTGGAGCAGAGGGAGAGGGCAAGAGAGAACCTCAAGCAGACTCGGCGCTGAGCGTGGAACCCGATTCAGGGCTTCATCTCATGACCCCAAGATCATGACCCGAGCCAAAATCAAGGGTTGGACGACCAACCGACTGAGCCACCCAGGCGTCCCTCATTTTGAGTTTATTTTTTGGTATGGTATAAGAAAGTAGTCCAGTTTCATTCTTTTCCATGTTGCTGTCCAGCTTTCCCAACACCATTTGTTGAAGAGACTTATCTTTTTTTCCATTGGATATTCTTTCCTGCTTTGTCAAAGATTAGTTGACCATATAGTTGTGGGTCCATTTCTGGGTTCTCTATTCTGTTCCACTGATTTGTGTGTCTGTTTTTGTGTCAGTACCATCCTGTCTTGTTCACTACAGCTTTGTAATATAACTTGAAGTCTGTAATTGTGATGCCTCCAGCTTTGCTTTTCTTTTTCAAGATTGCTTTGGCTATGCAGGGTTTTTTGTGGTTCCATACAAATTTTAGGGTTGTTTGTTCTACCTCTGTGAAAAATGCTGGTGGTATTTTGATAGGGATTGCATTAAATGTGTAGGTTGCTCTGGGTAGTATAGGCATTTTAACAATATTTGTTCTTCCAATCTATGAGCATGGGATGTTTTTCCATTTCTTTGTGTCCTCTTCCATTTCTTTCATCAGTGTTCTATAGCTTTCAGAGTGCAGATCTTTTACCTCTTTGGTTAGGTTTATTCCTAGGTATCTTATGGTTTTTGGTACAATTGTAAATGGGATTGATTCCTTGATTTCTCCTTCTCCTGCTTCATTATTAGTATATAGAGATGAAACAGATTTCTGTATATTGATTTTGTATCTTGAGACTTTACTGAATTCATGGATCACTTTTGCAATTTTTTGGTGGAGTCTTTTGGGTTTTCTATATTGACTATCATGTCATCTGCAAATAGTGAAAGTTTGACTTCTTCCTGCTGATTTGGGTGCCTTTTATTTCTTTTTGTTGTCTGATTGCTAAGGCTAGGTCTTCCAGTACTATGGTGACAGTGGTGAGAGTGGACATCCATGTCTTATTCCTGACCATAGAGGAAAAGCTCTCAGTTTTTCCCCATTGAGGATGATATTAGCTGTGGGTCTTTCGTATATGGCCTTTATGATGTTGAGGTATGTTCTCTCTATCCCTATTTTGTTGAGGGTTTTTATCATGAATGAATATTGTACTTTGTCAAATGCTTTTTCTACATTCTTACCCTTTTTTTAAATTAATGTGATGTATCACACTGAATTGTGACTACTGAACCACCCTTACAACCCAGGAATAAATCCCACTTGATCGTGGTCAATGATTCTTTTAATGTACTGTTGGATTTGATTTGCTAGTATTTTGCTGAGAATTTTTGCATCCATGCTCATCAGGGATACTGGCCTGTAGTTCTCTTTTTTAGTGGAGTCTTTGTCTGAATTTGGAATCAGGGTAATAGTGGCTTCATAGAATGAGTTTATAAGTTTTCCTTCCATTTCTATTTTTTGGAATAATTTGAGAAGGATAGGTATTAACTCTTCTTTAAATGTTTGGTAGAATTCCCCTGGGAAGCCATCTGGACCTGGACTTTTGTTTGTTGGGAGATTTTTGATTACTGATTTAACTTCTTTGCTGGTTATTGGTCCGTCCAATTTTTCTATTTCTTCCTGGTTCAGTTTTGGTAGTTTATATGTTTCTAGGAATTAATCCATTTCTTCCAGATTGTCCAATGTGTAGGCATATAATTTTTCATAATATTCTCTTATAATTGTATTTCTTTGGTGTTGGTTGTTATTTCTCCTCTCTAATTGGTGATTTTATTTATTTGGGTCCTTTCTCTGTTCTTTTTGATAAGTCTGGCTTGGGGTTTATCAATTATATTAATTTTTTCAAAGAACCAGCTCCTGGTTTCATTGATCTGTTCTACTGTGTTTTTTTGTTTCTATATTATTTATTTGTGCTCTAGTCTTTATTGTTTCCCTTCTTCTGCTAGCTTTAGGCTTCATTTGTTGTTCTTTTTCTACTTCGTTTAGGTGTAAGTTTTGGTTGCTTATTGGAGATTTTTCTTCCTTCTTTTTTTTTTTTTTTTAAAGATTTATTTATTTATTTGAGAGAGCGAGAATGAGAGAGAGTACATGAGAGGGGGGAGGGTCAGAGGGAGAAGCAGGCTCCTCGCTGAGCAGGGAGCCCGATGCGGGACTTGATCCCGGGACTCCAGGATCATGACCTGAGCCGAAGGCAGTTGCTTAACCAACTGAGCCACCCAGGCGCCCTTTTCTTCCTTCTTGAGGTCTGTATTGCTATGTACTTGCTTTCCTATGACCACTTTTGCTTCATTCCAGAAGTTTGAACTGTTGTGTTTTCATTTTCGTTTGTTTTGCATATATATATTTTTTTATTTCTTCTTTAATTTCCTGGTTGACCCATTCATTCTTTAGTAGGATGTTCTCTAACCTCCATGTATTTGTGGTCTTTCTAAATGTTTTCTTGTGGTTGACTTCAAGTTTCATAGTGTTGTGGTCAGAAAATATGCATGGCATGATCTTGATCTTTTTGTACTTGTTGAGGCCTGATTTGTAACTAGTATGTGATCGATCCTGGAGAATGTCCCATGTGTACTTGAAAAGAATGTGTATTCTGCTGCTTTAGGATGAAATGCTCTGAATATATCTGTAAAGTCCAATTGGTCCAGTGTGTCATTCAAGGCCATTGTTTCCTTATTGATTTTCTGCTTAGATGGTCTGCCCATTGAGGCAAGTCGGGTGTTAAAGTCCCCTACTATTACTGTATTATTATCATTGAGTTCCTTTATGCTTGTTATTAACTGTTTTATATATTTGGGTGTTCCAATGTTGGGTGCATAAATATTTACAATTGTAGGATCTTCTTGTTGGATACTCCTCTTTATTATGATACAGTGCCCTTCTTCATCTTTTCTTACACTCTTTGGTTTAAAATCCAGTTTCTCTGATATAAGCATTGGTACTCCAGCTTTCTTTTGATGTCCATTTGCATGATAAATGTTTTTCCATTCTGACACTTTCAATTTGCAGATGTCTTTAGGTCTAAAATGAGTCTCTTAGAGGCAACGTATAGATGGGTCTTGTTTTTTTATCCATTCTGACACCCTATGTCTTTTGATTGGAGCATTCAGTGAAGTCTTTGGAATAATTAATTCAAGTTTAGAATAACTATGAGGAAGGGCCTGATACTAAAGAAAGCACAGTACTATTAGAAAATAAATCTTTAGGGGTGCCTGGGTGGCTCAATCGTTAAGCGTCTGCCTTCGGCTCAGGTCATGATCCCAGGGTCCTGGGATCGAGCCCCGCATCAGGCTCCCTGCTCAGCGGGAAGCCTGCTTCTCCCTCTCCCCTCCCCCTGCTTGTGTTCCCTCTCTGGCTGTGTCTCTCTCTGTCAAATAAATAAATAAAATCTTAAAAAAAAAAAAACAATAAATCTTTAAAATGAACAAGCTGATGCTGGAGCAAAATAGCCATTACTGGCATAGGAGACATTCCCTCTGGTTTTGTCAATGAGAATGTCTCAGTGGTGGCTTCAGATTTTGTCTATAGATGGGTGGAGAGGCCATGAGGGGCTTCTGTTGAAGTTACATATTGACAGGCAGCTCCCTTCTCCTTAACATAGAGTGCAATGAAAGGTACTCATGGAAATAACCATAGGCTAAAGCATTGCCCCCACAAATCATCCCATGGAGCCACTACCATCTACATAATTACATCTTTACTTGTGTCAAGTGGCATGAAAAAGTAGCAATAAACTGTACATCCAAAGTGACAGAGAGGACAGCACTTGCTAGGCCTATGGTGCACGAAATTTCCCAAACCTCAAATGGGCAACATGGTGGACTATTGTGAATGTCCTCAACACATGCTCTTCATGATGGCTGTGGACTAGTGGAGACATAGGTGGTAAACATGTTTTAGGAAGGAAAGAACTGCACTACCGTGATCACTGTAGGGTGGGTGAGGACTTCTTTATGTTGAGTAATCAGGGAAAGGCCTCTCTAAAGAGATGCCATTTAAGCTGAAGCTGGATTAGCAAGAAGCAGCCTTCAAGGGGAAAAATGTGCCAGGAAGACTTGGCTTTTTGGCAGGGTGCCCTCAGTGGAGGGAAGGGATGATCTTGTTGCCAGGCAGTACGAGTACCAGCAGTACTGCCGTCAGGGCTGAGTGATGAGGGCTGCCTCATGAATCGGCATGTGTTTAGGATGCAATTCAATTGCTGAGCCCCATTCTCCATACACTGCCATAAAGAAGGCTGCATCCTTACATGAACAGGCTTCCCCCGTGGGAAAGGGCACCACAGAATGCAAGATGGGATTGAAAACGACTTTGCAGAGAGGCTGCCGCTCTCCAGCAGGTGGGTGGATGGAAGACGCCGGGGGCTTGGCAGCTGGCTCCGGTCTTAACTCTTCTGCCTTAGAAAGGCCTTCTGGTGCCAGTGAGGGACAAAATAAATTCTGCATGGTAGCGGCTGTGGGATGGATCACATCCCCTCAAAATGCGTATGTTCAAGTCCTAAGCCCTAGTAGCTCAGCACGTGATTGAATTTGGAGATAGGGTCCTTTAAGAGGTAATGAATGTACGATGAGGTCATAGAGGTGGGCTATCACCCAATAGGAATGGTGTCCTTACAAGAAGAAGAGATGAGGACACAGATGTGCACAGAGGAAAGCCCAGGTAAGACAGGAGACGACAGCCATCCACAAGCCAAAGAAAGAAGCCTCAGAAGAAATCAACCCTGACCACACCCTGATCTTGGGCTTCTAGCCACCGGAAATGTGAGAAAATAAATCTCCGTTGTTTAAGCCACCTGGTCTGTAGAGTTTGTTACAGCAGCCCTAGTGGACTAACCCAGCGGCAAGTATCCATTTCCAGGACGGCTTCAGGGATCCAGATCTGGAACATCACTGTTTATTTCCTTCTTTCTCCTCATGGCTGATTTTACGGCTATTGCAGAAAACGTGAAGATCCTGAGATGTACAGAATTGAAAAATGTAAAAAGGAACTCACTAAGGATAATCAAGTCATAATCAGAATAATGAAGACTCTCGTTTTCATTCCACCTTCTACCCCGTCCTTACTACCATCTCTCGTACATCGGGCTTGACCGCCTCCAGTGATACAGAGCTCAGGATCTCCTGACGATGCTTTTGCATACTTGGCAACCTTCGGTTGGCAGATCCTTGATCCAGTACAACCTTGACTGGCTATGCAGGAGGATGTTGATCCTAGTGAGAGGTCCTGGCTGCATCCACACAGGACCGATGGGGCAGCTGAACTGGTCCAGTCACCCTCACCTAGCAGGCAGTGGGAGAGATAGCTAGAGGGTCAGAGACGCAAGGGGTGTGGGCCCGCAGAGAGGGCTGTGGCATTTCCACTCCCTTCCCCATAGGACAGGACCGGGTGGGAACGAGGTCCAGCCCGTCTGCACACGCAGCCAGGCGGGGTACTGACAACTGGGCCCATTCGGATGAGTTGCTGCCCACGCCACACTAGCGATTATGTGCTTTGAGTGATACCTTTGCTTGCGTCCCCATCTACCTCAAGTCAGGCCCGAGAACTGCTCACAGAGCGTGGAGTTGTCCATAGAGGAGAGACTGGCCTATTATTTCCTGGTCGGATGCTCCCCAACATGCACGATGGTGAAGCCAATCACCATGGAACAGAAACTGGGGCCTGCCTTGTAGCCGGAGAAGTCTAAAGGTGGAAGGCTGATTCAAGCTCCAGTGATTGGGTGAGAGAGGACAGCTTTGCAAGCAGCCTGCCCTCCAGTGTATCCTTGGGACCAAGCGGAGGCTGCTGGAGGGAGGTGGATGGAGTCCCTGCCTTTGGGGCTGAGAACCACCTGCAGGGCCAAGAGGAGGCAGGGGAGTGAAGCTGGAAGTGCCCCACTGGAGGCCGAGTAGAGGGTAGGATGGAGGATGTTGGTCAGAGCGCATCGCCCACGTCAGGGAGGATGCAGTGCAGAGGTGCCCAGACAGGTCTGCAGAGGCCCCACAAGACAGTCTGCATGGAGAACCTGAGGACGCCCACCACAGCGGAGCAGAGGACCCCGGACGGTGGAACAGCCTGGGGGATCCACAGAGAACCCTGGCTTAGGAAAGAGAACTTGGCTGTTTCCTTCTTTAGATGCCCACAGCCCTCTCCCATCTTCCTTTCCATCCCTAAAGGAGCGAGAATGAAGTGGGGAGGGGGGACGGAAGGGGAGACATGGAGCGGGGAGTGTGCACGGAGAGTACGTCAGTGGAGAGTACATCCCTGCTGGAGGGAGAGCAGCTGTGTGTCAGAGGCAGGAAGACAGTTTTGATCCGAGTTTTGATTCGACTGCCCTGAACTCTTTCATAAGTACAAGTGACTGGAAAGCTACACCATTTGCTTGAGACGCTGTCAAGGACTGAAGCAGAAAGAACTGATAGAGCAGCCCAAGGCAAAGGTGTGAGAAACAGAAACCTCTTTGTGCATTGCGGTCTACTGAGGCCAGCCTGTTGACCTGCATGGCTACGGCTCAATCCATAGCATTGAAGAACCTCTACTGAAGCCGCCTGCGTGCTCGGCCCTGAGATTAGGATGATGGATAAAACCAGGTCTCACAGGGCATAGCGCCCACACCGAGGAGGCTGGGCCTGGGAGAAATGATAGGAAGGTAGACTAAATGTGACCAAAACAAGACAATTCTTTTGAAGGCCTTACTTAAATCCTGATATCAAGTGGTTTTCTTGGTACTTCCTGGATTTCCTTAAAAGCAGAATGGAAGATGTATGGAAAAAGTTTCAATGGTAGAAAATTCTGGTTTCATCAGGTCAGGTTATGTGAAGATTTCTTGTGAATTTGAAGAAGATGCCAACTAGGTGTTTTCACGTTATTACAATAAGGTGTAGGCCAGGTTTAATAAAATAGTTTCAGAGAAACTTTTAAATGTTGAAGGTAGTTTCTAGGGAAATGTAATCTAAGGTTAAATCCTAGTCTACTTCCCAAGTAAGTTGGGAAATGTACCTGCCTAGTTTGCTCATGTGTTGGCTTTTAGGGTAATTTATCACTTTTAGCAAGAGAGGGAGAAGTTTAACCCAGGCATGGCATTTTCTTTCTGAATTCCATGGTATAGGGCATGGAATGGATTTCCTCCTCTGCCTAATTATTCAAGGATAAGTCTTGTGATCTAAAAGGAACAACGTGCTGTTGTATCCACAGTAGGGGGACTAATGGTCCTGTGCTTGTAAAACAGCATCCCAGCTCCTATTTAGTCCTTTGATTTCCAGAAACAAGAGCCTGATTCTTACCACCCCTTGGATGCAGTTGGCCCTGTCTGGCGCCATTGATGAGAAATGGCAGTGGAGCCAAATCGTAGAGGATTAATATAAAACCAGGGCTTTCCACACTTGAGGAAAGGGAATAGACATTTTTACCTTTTCAGGGATTTGCTTGAGAAGCCATTTGATATGTATAAATATTAGTACTTTGTAAAAGAGTTGGACAAAATGATTATTGAAGTGAATTTCAATAATTCCATCAGACCACCAATATTTACAATCTTGAAAATGTAGGATTTCTATTTAGTTGTGCTCCTGGCATTTGTTTATTTACTTAGTTTTTTAAATTGAAGTATAACTGACCTACGCATTCGATTAGTTTCAGGTGGACAACATAAGGAAATGATATTTGTATAGACTGCAATATGATCCCCACAAGAAGTCTAGTTACCATCTGTCACTATATGTAGTTTTAGAATTTTTGTTCTTATGATGAGAACTTTTAAGGTTTAAGCATTTCAGTTTACTGAATACATCAAAAGAAACTTGACATAGACAAGTGTAGCCCAGTAACTGCTTGTTGTTTAAGTTTTCATTCTGTGTAAATCTTAGATGACATTCAGTGTGGTCACATTTGGAAGAAAGACCAGGGAGAAGTCACACTAGTTGTACATAACCCAAGAATGGGAAGAATTTATACCCTTTCGTTGCTACGTAAATTATGACTGGTCTATAGGATCAGGCTTCATGTTACTTCCGTTTTAGTACCAACTTCCCTCACACTTACACTTCCTCTGGGCTACCCCCATCTGCACTGTATTCGGGAGTGCTCTTCTGCTAGAGAGCTCAGGTATTATGCGTTGTCTAAATAGCTGTGGTTGAGTAAGCAATGTTTTGGGGAAGAAATCTCCCTCCTTTCATTCCCCCCTTTCTTATTTGGTGTTAGCGCAATCTACTTTCTCAGTTTGTCACTCTTGGAATATCATAGAAACAATGGAGTTCATTTCTCCATTCCATTAATCCATCCATCCATGCATCCACCCACCCACCCATCCATCCATCCATCCATCCATCCATCCATCCATCCATCCATCCATCCATCCATTTCATAGCCCCTCCCTGAGTGTCCACACGGGCCACACTACAGGAATGCAGGGGCTCACAGTGCAGCACAGGCTTGGGCCTTGCCCCATGTCATGTCCCAGGGCCCAGAGAAGGCTTGTGTTGCAAATAAACTAAGTATTTTTGATAGTCTCCCAGGTGACTCTGCAGCTGATAAAATTAAAAAGGGTGTTCTTTGCTTGGAGACAATGAAGTTCATATCAGGGCAAGGATTAGAGACCCTCGTGACAAGGACTGTGGACAAACCACATGAAATCTAGAAGCCTTTTGCCCTCCCGACTGTGCTGGGTCTATTCTCAGATGGGGTATGGAATCCTGTGAGCCAATTCAGGCATCTCAGGAATTACTGGCCTCTACTTTGATTTTTAATCTTCTGGTTGGCTCAAGACACTGTGACCTTGGTGTTCAAGGGTCTTAGCACTACACTCCTGCACTTAGGGGAAGCGTCATGGGCTCTAAAAGCCCTTGCAGTAGGAACTCTTTTCCTCACCATCCCTAACCATGTTGGCTCATCTATGCTAGTTCTTAGTACACTTTTGTGAGTGAGTGAAGCATGCTTACCATCCAGGTTCTTAAAGAAAGGGCACAAGGCAACAGTGCCCACCCACCCGTTTCTCCCTCTTCCACCACAGTGGAGACTCTCCTGCTGGATCTAGTGTCAGTTGCCATAGCAGAAGGAGCTCTGGACTGCCTGGGTTCTAGCTCTTTTTTTTTTTTTTTTAAATGTTTTATTTATTCATGAGAGTCAGAGAGAGAGAGAGAGAGAGAGAGAGGCAGAGGCAGAGGGAGAAGCAGGCTCCCCGCCTAGCAGGGAGCCCGATGCGGGACTCGATCCCAGGACCCCGGGATCATGACCTGAGCCGAAGGCAGACGCTTAACCATCTGAGCCACCCAGGCGCCCAAGGGTTCTAGCTCTTGTTGGTTCTCAGTTTCTCACTCTTGGGGGAACCAAGACATCATGGTTCATTTCTCAGAGCATCATCCAAACAAGGAGGAAGCGCCAGCCCATGAGTTTCTCTGTCTTCTTCTACAGCCTTTGCCTTACAGCTGTCTCCAGAAGCAGGCTGTGCTCTCCGCTGGCCTTTCCCACAACCTCGTTCCTTTAGGAAGTGGGCTTACTCATTACTACTTCAACTGCCTGTATCTGAACAAAATATAAACACTTCTCAGTCATTGTATTTCTATGGTTGGTCTTTGTTGAGCGGAAGGTTACTTTTTGTTTTCTAAAAATCCTAGACTTCTTTTACCGGAGGAACTAGTATGTCGGGAGGATACTTAATATTCTCTAGTTGAAGACCCTCAGCAGTGAATATTACTCCCCCCTTTCCCTCTATGAATCTTGGAGGGGTGATGGAAATAGTGCTTCATAGGACACTAGTACAGTGGGAGGCTCCCTGATAAATCCTTGATACATTTGAACACATGTAATTTCCAAAAATTTTACGTAATTATTAAGACCACCGTTAGGCTGATGGATGCCAGTATCTTCATTTGAATATGACTCTTATTTTCAGAGTACATTTGTATGCTATCTCTTCATCAAGGAAGCCAGTAAAACTATTATTAATCCATTGCCTTGTTTTATTCTTGTAGCTCATATTACTGTACAAAGGCTACTTTAAAACCACCTGCTTTGCTCCTGTAGTTGTATGTATTTAATTAGAAAAACTACAGATATATTTACAAAGACTTGCAGAGATAATATAGAGAGATCCTGTGTACCAACGGTCCTCAACCTTGAGGGACTTCTTCCCTCCACTGCTCCTGAGGATATTTCGAACTGTCTGGAGGTACTCTGGGATTACAATTGGACGTGCTACTGGCCTCGAGCGTGTAGAGGCTGGGGATGTGGTACACATCCTACAAAAGAATAGACAGCCTCCCACAAGCAAGACTTACCCAGTCTAAAATGTTAATAGTGCTGAGTTTGAGAAACTGCTCTAGACTCTTCACTCATTTCCCTAATGCTATTATTTTAAATAACCATGATAGATATATCAAAATTAAGGAACTACCATTATTTCAATATTATTAAACTGATGGAATTTTTCAGACCTACTTCGCTTTTTTCTAATGTCCTTCTTCTGTTCCAGAACCTATGCCTCCTCGGTGATCACCCCAGCGATGGAGACAGTTTCTCCATCTTCCTTTGGTTTTCATGAACTTGGTCTGCCTTGGTTTTCAGGACCTTGACACTTTGGAGGAGGTTTATACGTGTTTCTTATGTGGGTACGGTTCTGACCCCATCCAGGTAGCATATGGAAATGTGTGTTTTGGACTACATCTATGCCTGGGGAGTGTTGTGGCATTTAGACGGCAAGGCTGAGAGATAATCAACATGGTGCTAAGCTCAGGACAGTCCCATGTAATTAGGAATCTCCTACTCAAAATACCACCAGCACCCTCGTGGACACACTAGATCTCAAGCCCTTTCTAGCAACTCATGTAGAGTGAAATGCCTTGTCTCAAGTCTAGCAAATGGCAGGTAGTAAACTTCAAAACACACACTTGATATCTAGAGGTTCAGTCCAGGACATTTTGTATCTAACAGTAACTGTCAACATTGAAAATGTTTCAGCAACAATTTGAATCTTCTAGAAATCTTTATATCTAGGTAGATAAAATATTTTCAATCTCTTTGCCGAGGTGCTACATGAAAGCATGAGTTGCCACCAATGGAAACCCCGAGTAAAGAACTTGAATTCGTAGTAAAGGATGGTGTAGTTCCACAGTGATGGGGACACAGGAAAGTACGTGGGGTCACGGTTGTGTTGGTGGACTTGTATGTGTCCTTCCTCCTCCTTTATTTTTCCTTATAGCACTTCTCCACACCTGCTAGTGTGTCCATTTATTTAGTTGTTTACCTTCTCTCTGCACCCCCTTACAAAGCAAGCTCCATGGGAGAAGAGACTTTGCTTTGTTTATTCTCTGACTCTCTAAAGGGGGATGCCGTGAAATTCATGTTTGAACAGGATTTAAAGAGGCTTTAGATGGAAAGAACAATGCAGGCAAAGCGTCCAGATGACCTCTTACCCGGTTCCTGGCTTCCCCATTAATCCAGCAATATTACTTTGCATTTGTTTAAATTCTGTAAATGGCATGTGCCACACATAATATACCACTCCCCATCTCTTCCACTCAGCAGTGTATTTTGAGATGTAGCCTGTCGTTAAAAATATGGAGTTCAGTGATTTCCAACTGGGGGTGATGTTTGTCCCTCTGGAGATACTTGGCAATGTCTGGAGATGCATCTGACTGTCACCGCTGGAGCTGGTCCCATTGATATCCGGGCGATAGAGGCCTGGTGTGCCGTTCAACATCCTGCAATGCACAGAATTACGTGGCCCAGTAGCCCACGAGTGGAGAATCCTTGGGCTCCTTCTTTCCTTCAGTTTGTGGAACAGTATTCCCGTGATAGCACATAGCACGTTTGCTTTATCCATCCCCCTGCGGGTGGGCATTTAGGTTGTTCCAGTTCTCTGCTCTGACGGAGTGCTGGGAACAACATCCTCACCTCTCTGTGTGTGGGGGGTGTGTGTTTGGGGTGTGTGTGTGTGACGTGTGGTGTATGTGCTGTGTGTGGTGTGTTGTGTTTGGTGTGGTGTGTGTGTTTGGTGTGTTTGTGTATGGTGTATAGTGTGTGTGGCGTATGTGCTGTGTGTGTGGTTTGCGTGTGGGGGGTGTATTTGGTGTGTGGTGTATGCGGTGTGTGTGTGTGTGTGTGTGTGTGTGTGTGTGGAAGAGAGTTTCTCATAGTCACACTCTGCTCTAGGAAACACTTCCAAGTCCTGCTGCAGATTCACACCCAGAGCACTGCCTGGGGTTCCAATTCTCAGCATCTTTACCAGCATTTCATAGTTTTTAGCATTTTCATTTTGCCAACCTGAGAAGCTTGAAAGAGTAGCTTATTTTTTAAAAAATTTACATTTTCTGATGATTAATAGGGCCAATCTATTTGAATCATTCACACTCCACAGTATTCTCCAAACCTGGGGGAAATGTTTTGGCCAAACATGTACCACTTCGGTTTGTTCATCTCTGTATCTTTGCTGTGTTTTAAATTTTTAAAAAATGTGGTGCTTTGTTTTTTGAGTGCTTTCCGCTCCACCCCCGCCCCCCCTCCCACACCACCCCCTCCAAGTCCCTCTGGAATATATGGCAATGTTTGGAAATATTTTTTTGTATTTACACAACGTCGGTATGCTGCTGGCCCCTAGAGGATAGAGGCCAGGGATTCTGCTAAAACCCTACAATGCAGAGGACAGCACCCAACGAACAACAAAGAATTATCTGGCCCCAAATGTTTACCGTGCCAGGGTAGAGAATCCATGGTGTCGACGAAATCCTAATATATGTACCTTTGCAAGAAAGACAAAGACACTCTGTATGATAATGAAGTTGTTTATTATTATTTTAAAAATAAGAACACAGTTTTCCTCTAGAAACTGGGAATATAGGGGAGAAGCATGCCTTCCTGCTAAGAGTGTTTCCAGGGAAAAGGCAGGAGGATTGGGTGGGCAGGAGGAAGGCAGAGGTTTTGAAAGCAACGGTGTTTCTTCAGTGTGGACTCTGCAGGGTCAGGGGAGGTGGGTCTGGGTGCTTGGAGGGGCTGCCTGCTGGGGTGGTGCGGGCTGACTGGTGGGGTCAGTCACTCATGCAGGGGCAGAGCAGGGGTCAGCAGGGTAAAAGAACTGTGGCTTTGAGTCTCAGGAGGTGGTGGGGGCAGGGCCCTGGCTGAGGATTCAAGGGGGACCCCAGGCTGCAGGAGGGCCCAGGCCCTGGGGAGTGCTGATCATCAGCTCCTCAGCCGAGGCCGGGGACTCTGCGGTGGCCTGGTGGTGCCCTGGCAGCAGGTCAGGCCCGGGGTGGGCGTCCGCTCCGTCACCAGGATGCCAGGATGCCAGGAGCAGAGGCCCCTTCTCAGAGGCCCAGGCCTGGGCACAAAGGAAGGGACCACTCCGTCTTTGCACACAGGCTTGAAGGCAGATGGCCCGGCCCCTGGGCTCGGCCTCCTTCTCTTGGCATGGGGGGCTTCAAACTGGAGAGGTCTGTGGATCCTCTTCTTTCCTTTCTGGCACGGGCTCCGAGCCCTCAGCCGGGTCTCCTTGGCACAGGAGTCCGGCTGCTCCTGGATGGGTGGGCCCCTGCTGAAGCTCCCACTGCGCTCGGCAGGAGTGATTTTGATGGTCTGCATGTTCCAGATGTTTCGGAGGTTCTGGGCTTTCCAAAGCCACTGCTTCACGAAACTCTCGCGGTTGCTAGAGAAATCCAACCCCAGGAAGGTGTGGAGGGGTGACTTGCCGTGACAGCGCCTCCAGGCCTTGGGGACTATCGCCCTCTGGACTCTGGGCTGGTCCAGGTGGGGCGGCAGGGTGGGGTGGGGCGGGCGCCGGATCCAGCGCTCCCGGTGCATGGAGATGACTTGGCTCTGAATCGGGCCCAGGGGGGGTGGGCCGGCCTGGGCCGCAGGGACCGGCACCTCCAAGCGGGGCGTGGCAGCGCGGCCTCGGCTGTGCCCAGGTATCTGCCCACGTATCTGCTCAGGTAGCTGCCCATGTTCGCGGTGCGGCGGGGTCGGGGCCTCCGACGAGGAAACCCGGCTTCCACAAGTGCCCCGAGAGTCTGCGGACGCGGAACTCGCAGGGCTAGAGCGACCGTTGGTATCAGGGCGCCAGGGCGGCACGTGGGGTCTCGCGTGGGGAACCCTCTGGACACGGGTCCGGCACGAGCCAGGCCAGGGCCCCGCGGACGTGGCGACTGCCCCGGGCGCCTGCCGCTAATGAGGACAGGGGAACCTCCAGCTCCCACTGCAGGTCCCAGGCGCTTGGCTTCTAGGCAGAGGGGCCATGAGGGCTTCGGCTTTTGTACCTGACACTGAAAGGGAGAAAATGTAGGCATTTCGATCAGGTCCTGGAAATTACAGAAAACCGATGGAATGACACTCTCCTTCATTACTGTATAAATAAACATAACGCGCTTGGATGCTCTTTCAAAGGAAGAGGAATCTACGTTTATTAGTAAAGGGGATGTGTGCTTCCATCTTCCAGAATGGTTGTTAATGTCCCTTTTTGCAATTGTGCTCTTAAGAAAATGGTGAATGCCATTCATGATTTATGTTTTAGCCCTGACAACGTTGAGTTATGTGGACTCTCCTATAATTTTCAGTCTCCTTCCATTCCTAGAATGTGTTTTCTGTGAACACAAATGCTATTTCTGTTTTTCGTTTCTGCTGGTAATGTCGGAGTAGACTGAGTCATGTTTTGCATTAACAGTTGATAACATCTGACTTCCAAAACACCATTTAAAGGCTGCTGGGTAACTGATTATAGTGTGTAGGTTTAAGGTCTGTTTAATTTCTTTGAATCAATCTCTTGGTGAAAATTTTCCTCAAAAGCCCATGCAGAAATGCACCTATTGGGCTGTCCCCAGTGATGGGATGAGAGAGAGAAAGTAGAAGCCAATGATGAGACTAGAGCAGGCAACAGATTCCATCCAGATCTGAGAGGTGGACAGCCCAATGGTGATGATACTCAATATAACTTAATGAAGAAGCACCAGAAGGTTTTTTTTTTTTTATTAGTTTCAGAGGTAGAGTTTAGTGATTCATCAGTTGCACATAACACCCAGTGTTCATTACAACTTATGCCCATCACCCAGTTAGCCCATCCCCCCACCAACCTCCCGTCCAGCAACCTTGTTTGTTTCCTATAAGTTAGAAGTCTCTCATTATTTGTCTCCCTCTCTGATGTCATCTTATTTTATTTTTCCTTCCCTTCCCCTATGATCCTGTTTTGTTCCTTAAATTCCACATTTGTGAAATCGTAATTGTCTTTCTCTGATTGACTTATTTTTCTTAGCATAATATCCTCTAGTTCCATCCACATCCTTGCCAAGTGGTAAGATTTCATTCTTTTTGATGGCTGAGTAATATTCCATTTTATACACACACACACACACACACACACACCACGTCTTCCTTATCCATTCATCTGTTGGACACCCAGGTTCTTTCCATATTTTGGCTATTGTGGACATTGCTCCTATAAACATTGGGGTGCAGGTGCCTCTTCAGATCACTATGAGCACCAGAAGTTTTCTGAAGTCGGAGAGATACCCAATGTTTCAGGATGAGGGGGTGTGGTTAACCGGTGGGTGCAGGGCAACGAGACCCCTGACATTCTCCACTCACAACTAATTTTTTTTTTTGGGCCAATTCATTAAGGAATGATCTCCAGGTAGATGATTTTTAAAAGAGAAGTTCCTATGATAGAAATTTCTTCTTAAGACATTTTTCATGGTAGAAAAAACTCTTCATACATACCTAACATCTCTCTTCAGGTGATCATAGCATGAGATTGGACAGTCTCATGCCACTGTGTACTGATTTCCATAATGTATTTTTCTTTCAAATGTCTACAGAATTTCCCACATCTGCAGCATAACCGAGTGGGTGTTATTCTGGTTTGTAGGTAAAGAATCCTCCAGAACAGTCTTCTGCTGGTGACCTATAGGCAGTAATAAGTAGATCACCCCTATGCTTTTACTGGTAAACCAACGTGTTGATTAATTAAAAGCGATTTCCCATTGACGATGTTTCTTTTCACACATTAGGTGGTAAAGGATTTCACGTTTTAGCTGATATTAGAGATTAGCACACATTAGTTGGTGCTT
Source organism: Mirounga leonina (assembly GCF_011800145.1). Taxonomy (NCBI): domain Eukaryota; kingdom Metazoa; phylum Chordata; class Mammalia; order Carnivora; family Phocidae; genus Mirounga; species Mirounga leonina. The sequence continues at coordinate 1,773,092 of NW_023270158.1, read as the reverse complement.
GAGCAGGGGTGAGCTTGCACCAGGCATCAGAGATTGTATGGATACAGTTTTGGTTGTCAGTCATTGGGGGGCTACTGACAACCAGTGGGTAGAGGCCAGGGATGCTGCTAAACATCCTACAATACACAGGACAGCCCCCACAATGTAACTATTGATTTATTTATTGGGACCAGAGAAAATTTATGGAGAATAAACAACTCATGGAAAATTACAACTTAAAAATTGACATCAAAGGTGTCTTTAGGATACCTTTCTATTCAATACCATGGTATGAATTTTATTTCAAATAGTGTTTTGTGTCCCTTAGGAATATCTGACAGTTTCCTTTTTAACATTTTAAGTTCATTCCAAGGTATTTTAGTTTATTAGTTTCCATTGTAGGGTTCTTTCTTCCATTCTATCTTGTGATTTACATATGTCAAAGGAATTGATGTCTATAAATTAGTATGGTACTGCACTAATGTTTCTCTCATTTCCTTTATCTTTTTTTGTCTAACTTTATTGACTGCTACCAGAATTTAGTCAATTTAAAATTTAATATGCTAATTATAGTGCAGTTAGGAGATATCCTTTCCATACTAGTCATACTCTTTACTGCTGAGCCGAGATTGGTCAGTCTACTTTATCAACTCAGGGAATTCTCATTTCATTTATTCTATTAAAAAATTTTACAAAAATGGGGTGCCTGGGTGGCTCAGTCAGTTAAGCATCTGCCTTCGGCTCAGGTCATGATCCCAGGGGTCCTGGGATCGAGCCCCATGTTGGGCTCTCCGCTCAGTGGGGAACCTGCTTCTCCCTCTCCCTCTGTCTGCCGCTCCCCCTGCTGTGCTCTCTCTCTGTCAAATAAATAAATAAAATCTTTAAAAAATACATTATGAATTTTGTCAAATATATTTTAGGAATTTATGAAAATGAAAACATTAGTTTTCCCTTTAGCTTTGCTGATGGGATGAAGCCTATTAATTGTAACTATATCATTCCTAATATTGAACGATTCTTACATTACTAGCAAAAATTCTACATGGACAAATCCTACTAGAAAAAATCCTATGTGATGTATTGGTAGATTCTAGTATTCTATTTAGCTTTCCTTTTTTTTAAAAAATATTTATTTATTTATTTGACAGAGTTAGCGAGAGCAGAAACACAAGAAGGGGGAGTGGGAGAGGGAGAAGCAGGCTTCCCGCAGAACAGGGAGCCCAATGCGGGGCTCGATCCCAGGACCCTGAGATCATGACTTAAGCCGAAGGCAGACGCTTAACTGACTGAGCCACCCACGCGCCCCAGCTTTCCTTTTTTCTAAATATTCTTGAAGATATTACTTTTGGGGCTTAGTGTTTACTTTTTAGGGGGTGAAATATTTTCTAAATATTCTTGAGAGATACTACTTTTGGGACTTAGTGTTTACTTTGGGGGTGTTCAATCTTTGGTGGGTTTTGCTTTCACTGTTATCTTGGCTTCATAAAAAAGAACTTAGAAGCTTTTGTTCTTGTAAAAATCTTTAGTCAATAAAATTCCAAAACAAACAAGTAAAAGCAATTATTACAGTTTAGTTCATTTATGAACAACATTTTGTGTGTTGACATAGTAACCACCACTTAAACTTTCGTTTCTAATTGAAAAACAAATACCAAGTCAAAACTTCTGACTTAGAATAAAATTTCTCTATAGACATTGTTAGGCTCTGTCTTTACCTTGAAATTCCACAGTAAGTTTCTCTTAAGAAAATTAAGGATTTTTGCATAAATACAGAGAACTCTGTATGATAGTTGCCAAAGGGGAGGGGAATGGGGGGGGATGAGAAAAATGGGTGAAGGAGAGTGGGAGGTACAGGCTTCCAGTACTGAAATTAGTAAGTCACGGGGATGAAAGGTAAAAAGCACAGGGAAAAACAGTCAATGGGATTGTAACAGACTTGTATGGTAACAGATGGGAGCTACACTTGGGGTGAGCACAGCATAACATATGCGGTTGTCAAATCACCATGTTGCACACCTGAAACTAATGTAACATTGTGTGTCAACTGTACTTCAATAATAAATAAATATCAAACCAGTTTGAACACATCCACTTCCAGCCTTCATTTTTTTCCATTTAAAGATCCTAATTTTTATAACGGTTCTACACAATGCATATAATAACATATAAAATACATGTTACTGTCAAAAATGAAAGCTAAAAGCTTATGTTCTTCTATGTTTTAACTCCTGTCTCTGGTTAACTTGACATATCTCCAAATTCATGTCCAAACTGAGATAAGATGTTAGCACATCTTAATAAAAATGTGTAAGCATTATGAGATACTAAAAACTGATGCCAAAGTTGGAGCCTAGCCTTGTTTTAAATGGGCAGGCTAGCATTTCCTCAGACAGAAATGTGGAAAGAACATACCTGATCATGATCAATCTCTATGGGCTGCTTCTTAATGATCCAGGCAACGGACTTGGAGTGGCGGGGTAGTCAGGGACTCTGAGTAGGTCCAGTAATCTGGGCAGGCAGGCATCAGGCAGGAAGGATCAAATGACCCAAATTCCACAAGGATGTCCTGGCCAAGAGAAGAGGTTACCCAAACTATCATTCGGTGCTGAAAACCACTCAGGAATTAGATGACAAGGCATTGATTCTTGGGGACGCTGGGGACTAGCATTGGTCTAGAGGAATTGCAGGTAACTCCGGTGCCTTAGGACAGAGTCAAGCCCATGCTTTGTTCCTATATATAATAAACTGTGCAAGGTTCTCTTTTTTAAAATTGAGACATAACTGATTTTTTTTTTTAAACTGAGATATAATTGACAACAGTGTAGTTCTGATAGTCCTCCACGGGAACACGGCACAAACCACTTCCTCCCTCCATTCTATGTTTACTGCAGGTGGTCTCCTCTGAACTCTTTGGGAGGCATCAGGCAGTAGCTGGTACATGAACAAGGAGATTTCTTTTTTTCAAGAGAAACCAACAGAATTCTCCTTTCTAAAACACAATGCAAATTTGGGGGAGCCAGGCTCCTGGACTAAAAGGGGAGACAGAAGAGAGGGAAGGGAAAAGAGGGAGATAAGACAGGGAGAGAGAGGGAAAGAGGTGGTGGGGAGAGAGACCGAGGTGGGGAGGAGAGGGAGAGAGGGAGAGGGAGAGAGAGGGGGAGAGAGAGAGAGAGAAGATGCGGACCTCCAGGGAAAAGCCCCTTCAGGATTCTGAATCATGGACAGTTAGTCCTGGGGCCTGGACAAAGGTATCCATTCTGAAGGATACGGGTCATTGTTCTTTACAGGCCAAGCCACGTTTCTGTCAAACGCTTCTCTGCTCCCTGCCCGTGGGACGGGAGGTTGAGTCAACAGAGCTGCTCTGGGTGTTTCCACAGGGACTCAGAAGGAGCAGAGGAGGGGACAGCACTGGGTTCCTGGGTTCCCGAGTCCCCGAGTGCTAGGGCAGGGCAGCAAAACCAAAGTGGTCAGCGCACACCCACAGAACCACTTCTGTCCCCTGCAAGGTGTCCCAGGGCCGGGGGCTCTCAAAACACGCATATGAAGTGGCAAGTGCTCTTCCACGACAACTCGCAACATGCCTTGTGAGTGTCTCCACTCTGAGATTAAACATAACATGTATTTCAAGTGACTTAGGGAAAAAAATTACCTTATGCTTAATTGACAGCACAGTGTCCACCAATTTCTGTAGCTCTTCATGATGTGTAGCTAAAGAACAATAAATGAGAAAATAATTTTTAAAATGAGATCTTATTCTAGTATTGTTACAGAACGTGAATTCCTATCAGACTATTGGTGATTACCTAAAAACAATCTACAGTACTGAAACCGCACTTAAACTGAGAATTCAGGACGTTATAAACATCACTGAATGAAAGCAGATACAAAACAAACGGGCAGGTGGTTTGCGGACAGGCTGAAGCCCATTGTGTGTAGGGAAAGGTGCCCCTGCTCTGTTAGCCTCACGCCTCCCCCACCCCCATCCCAGCCTCCCTGCTACTTGGCCTCCAGGAACACTGGTGGCTAAAACTCTCCCAGCCACCCGGAGCGGGTAAGGCCCAGCTCTCGGCACACACCCACGTCCTCAAGGGCTCATTCCTGGAGCCTCAGTGTAATAACCACGTGTTCCAGTTTCTGTGTTTGATGCTTTGACATCTGAGGCTTCCCAACACTAAGGGGGTTGCCCCTCCCAGGGTGAGCTAATTCCAAGAGAGGACAAACAACTGGGAGAGTGCCCTTCATAAGGAAATCAACCAATCCAGAGCCCAAGCAGCTCCTTTATCGGGCTCTGACATGCCGGGTCACTGTCCCTGGGCCCTACCCGCCCCAGGACCAGGTAGCAGACAACTAGGGACAGCCTCTGTACCACAGAACCTACTGAGATCATTCAAAGTAGCCAATCTTCACTCCGCTTATACTACTTCATGCGCTCCTTCCCCCAGGAACCACAACAGGCTCTCATCCACCATTTCTCCTCCTTCCCTCTGCCTCCTGGCCATCCCTGGCGCTTCCCCATGTGGCCCTGCCTTCCGGCTTTAGGGACTGTAGGATGAAATTCTTCTTTCACGACAGTCATTCCCACGTCTGTGTGTCTTGCCATACCTGATGAAAACAAATCTGGGGCACCCTGACAACACTCCACCTCCAGAGCTTGCAGGAGGCCTGCACCTGCTGAGCCTCCAGGAGCTCAGAGGCCCTGCACAGAGTGTGGTCCGCAGATTTTCGATCCAGTTCTCCAGCTGTCAGCTGTGTGACCTGGCAGGAAAGCAGTGAACTTCATGGAGCTTCACTTCATCTGAAAAATGGAGATGATAGTCTCATCATCAAAAACCTCTGGTGAAGACAAATGAAGCACTTAGCAAATACATAGTTACATAGCACTCATAAATATTAGTTCCTTTCCAGATCACTTCCCATAGCCGTTCGCCTTTATCTTTTTATGCCATTTAGAATATATTAACTGATCTCACATTTTAACCATTATTTGCCCTTATCCTTTTATAATAGTGCCAACAAATGGAAGTGTAATGCAAACCACAAAGGAACTTTTCAAGTTTCTAGGAGCCACATTTAAAAAGTTTTAAAAAAGGTGAAATTACTTTTGAGAACATATTTTATTTTGCCAAATACATTGAAAAGATTGTCATTTCAACATGTAATCAACATGAAAAATTATTGAGTTTCCATTTTTTCCACAGTGAGTCTTAAAAATCTGTTGTGTATTTTACTCACACAACACATATCAAATTAAATGTTAAATTTTCATCAAAAATATTTGATTCATATTTTACTTGAAAATATAGATACACATACTCAAGTTGTTCTAAACATTCCTAAAAGTTTTCCAACAACTGAACTGAGTATTAGTTCTTAAATTCAAATTCAAATTAATTATAATAAAATTAAAAATCCATTTCCTCAATTATACTAGCCACATTTCAAGTGCTTAAAAGCCACACATGCCTTATGGATACCATATTGGACAGCACCATTTTATATCATTTGGGATGTACTTGTAACAATCTTGTATTTTAAGCATTGCTTATATCTTACCAATGCGTTGATCCCAATATTCTTAAATAACAACATTGTAATGTTCCATCTTTCCATTCTAGTATACGTTTAAAGTTGGTAAGATTTTTTTTACCTTTAAAAATATTCCTATCATAGGGGCACCTGGGTGGCTCAGTGGGTTAAGTGTCCTGACTCTTGATTTTGGCTCAGGTCATGATCTCAGGGTCGTGAGACTGAGCCCTGCGTTGGGCTCCACACTCAGAGTCTGCTCCTCCCCCGCTCATGCTCTCTCAAAAAAAAAAAAAAAAAATTCCTATCATAGCTAAACCATCTTCCTCCAGTTGTTGCATCCTCAAAGCTTTGAAATTTGATTGTATTATGATGCACCAAGTGCAGCTGAAACCCTATAAAAAGGGTTGATGCCTGACCCTATAGGACTGCTCCAAAAGAAATTGACTGCGTTATTCAACCTACAATATTTAAACATGTTTCCTCGTGCAAAATAAAGCCACTGGGAAAAGCATATGACAAGCTGATGCAAAATGAGACAGAAATAAAGAAAAGGAAGAAATTTATGCAGAAGGAGCAATTAATATTACTTTGAAATAAAGGGATTTATTTGATGAGAAAAAGTATTTATATAGTAAAGAGGATAACAATTCAGTGAGGGATCAACATTTGTTCAATTCCATCTTAATTTGCAGGAAATATGAAAATCCAAAATCCATTGGCATCAAAAGCAGTAAAGATGCTTATCCTGAGAGAAGCAGATTCTCCCTACGGAAATTAAACAGGAGGTGAAGACACAATTCTTTGATGGATAACCACTCGAAGTGTGTTTCTTTCAATTTTTAATGTAATATTTAAAATTAAATTAGGGGAGGGGCACTTGGGTGGCTCAGTCAGTTAAGCGGCTGCCTTCGGCTCAGGTCATGATCCCAGGGTCCTGGGATCGAGCCCATTGGGCTCCCTGCTCGGCGGGAAGCCTGCTTCTCCCTCTCCCACTCCCCCTGCTTGTGTTCCCTCTCTCACTGTGTCTCTGTCAAATAAATAAATAAAATATTTAAAAAAAATTAAATTAGGGGAAAAGTTGTAAAAAATTTTTTTATTTATTTCCTTATGTGCTCCCTATACTTCCCTACAAATTATTCCCCATCCATCATTCATAACCTTTCTGGCATCACCATCCCCCCAGCCTCCCAAGTGAGACGACTCAAGGATGTGGTTAATTTTGCTTTCTCCTCACTTGAAGAGGAGTCCATCTCCAAGTCCTATTGCTTTTTGTAGAGAGCAAGATGGAGGCACTCATGTAAAGCAGGGGCCTGTGTCAAGTGGTGATACAGGCAGTTAAGCATACCACAGCTACCAGATATCGCCGAGACCAGCATCAACTGATGACACCCCAGAATTTATAACAAGCAGAAGCAGAGAAGTCTGCAGGGGCCCAGGAGTGATTCGATCCCTTTAAAAAGAGAGGGCTTTTGCAGCAAACAGTCAGACTCCTCAGACATGACCCCTCTATGTCTAACCACTTAAAAAAGGCACCTGTTGCCGAAAGCTGTGCCCGATGAATCTCTGAACAGAACTGAGATCCTCCACTGCTTGAATATCAGAAAAAGTGAGTGCCGAGAGCCGACCTGGCCTGGACTGACACCTTATCTCAACTACGCGCCCATAGACTGACTACGTGTTTGGTTCCTTCACTTTCTGCCCCCTGTGTTATCTTCTTTGTTGTATGGCTTATCTTCTGTCCTGCTCTGTGTGCCATGTAAGAAGCCAAGTTAACCATGTGGTGAAATGTCACTGAGTTTGGAATCCTGAACCTGCTCTATAATTATGTTAACTTTGCTTTAGGACTGAATAAGGCTGAAAGACAACTCGTGTGTGTGCCTTCACAGTGTGCTCATGACGCTTTTATTTTAGAAATGCTTTTTAAAAATGTGCTTTCTCCCTACTTCAATTGCTACAGCCTTCATTTAAGCTCCTACCATCTCACACTTGGATTAATCTGACCTTGTGGACCTGCACTACTGATTGGGTTAATCTCAAAAAATAAAGCAAATGACTTATTAATTAAATGAAATCATGCTCTACCACATGTGGTATAAAAATAACCAGTACTGATGAACCTGTCTTCTATCTCCCCTCCGAAGCGGCAATGATCATCATTCTTCCTGTCTCTCCCCAAAATGCACATTCTGCATTCTGGTCACTGTTTTTGGCCATTTTCTGAACATCTGCTTTTGCACATGATTTTCCCTCAGTCTCCAATGCCCTTCTAATCCTTTTGACAAACTCCGATTCATCCTTCAATACCCAAGATAAATGTCCCCAAATAAAGGAAATTTTCAACTTTTAATATTTGTGGGTCCTGCTCCTGGGCTCCCAGGGAAGCTCTGCTTTAACATTTACCAAGGTCAAAATGACTCAGCAACACCCCAGAGCATACACTCTATTTCTGCCCTGAGCATACACTGTGTATCTGCTTTGTTGAAAATAACCAAAAACGTGCATTCTGAACACAAAAGATAAGAGAAAGTAAGAAACTTCCCTGGTTCCCAAGAGGTTAAAGTCATAGAGCCCTGCATATACTGGAAACTTAAAATAAGGGCCGCAACTTCCTGAAAAGTTCTTTGTCTAATAATTTGTAACTTTTTAAAAATGTTGTAACCCCTTATGTATATAAAATGTATGTAACCCTACCTCAAATGATCCTTTAGGGGAAGCACTCTCTTCTTCGTGAACATTGTGTATCCTGGGCAGCTGTCCTCACTTGGACTCGAATAAAACTCTCTTCCTTCCCGCCCCCCCAGACATTCTAAAAGGTTTGTTCATTTTGCATCAACACCCGTCCTTGGTGAAGTCACCACAGACTTCTCTGAGTAGTCTACATCATCCCCTCCTCTGTGGTCCCACAGCACTTTTAGAAACCCTTTCTCAAATCACACTGGTTTTATAATTCTAATTTCCTGCATGCTTCTCTCACTACACTTTGACTGCTGGGAGGTCAAGAATCTAGTTAGTATTCCTGGCACTTGGTGCAATGGCTGGCACATGGCTAGCACTCAGTAAATACAGAACAAATAAATAAATCAATGGTTGACAAAATACAAAATGTGACTAAAAATACAAAGTGTCTTTTTCTTGCTGACTATCCTTTTGCACTGTACTGCAATCTGATCATTTAAAATCTGGCTGAAGAGTGTTACTATTTAATATAGAAGCTATTTGTAACATCAGCAAGCAGAGGAAGATTAGCACACATTCCACACACCAGAAAACAAATTTCAAATAAAAGTAATTCAAATGATCTATATATACAGTTTCAAATAAAAATAAATTCAAATATATAATTTTAAATAAAATTTCAAATACACAATCTCTCTCTCTCTCTCTCTCTATATATATAAATAGAAAACACCACTCATACCAGAAGGAAACACGCACAAAAATGAAAAGGGACATGGTTCACACACTCAAAAAACTCTAATGATGATGCAGCAATTCCACTTTGGGGTATATACCAATGGAAAACAACACCTCAGAAGATATTTGGACACCCATGTTCAGAGCAGCATTATTCACAACAGCCAAAAGGTGGTTGCAACTCAAGTATCCACAGACAGGTGAATAAACAAAATGTGGTCTATCCATACAACAGCGTATTCTTCAGTCTTAGAAGGAAATTCTGACATCTGCTACAATATGGATGAACTCTGACATTATGCTCAGTGAAATCAGCCAGTCATAAAAAGACAAATACTGCATAATTCTACATATATGAAGTACCCAGTTGTCAAATTCACAGAGAGAGGTAAAATGGTCACAGCCAGGAGCTGAGGGAAGGGGAAAATGGGGAGTTATTGTTTAAGTGGTACAGTTTGTTTTGCAAAATGGAGAGTAATGGACACGAATGGTTGCACAACAGTGTGACTGGACTTACTACTGAACTGTACACTTAAAGATGGTTAAGATGACAAATTCCATGTTACACGTATCTTACCACATTAAAAAAAGAAAAGCTCAGTGCAGTGAGTCCCATGCCACTGGCCAAGGCGGTCTGCGTGCCCATGGATGCGGTGTGGTGTGGCCTG